>NW_020539725.1:46057144-46146471 GCF_003426905.1 Ctenocephalides felis | reverse complement strand
TCCTTAACAGTGTTAATGTTCAAATCTGTATGAACCAACCAATTTGGGACATACTTGGGTGCGTTTATAATTTCTTTCAAAATCTTGTTTTGAAATCTTTGTATTATGGCGATGTTGGATTTGCGTGCCGTTCCCCAAAGCTGTATTCCGTACGTCCAAATCTGAATCACTGCTGTTCACATTTTTGTTTTTCTCTCGTTCAGTTAATTCATTGAACTCATCAGAAACTCATTAGAAAGTGATTTGTTGAATTAATAATTGAATTATTTCTTCAAAATCTTCCTCACTTACCCCTTCAAAACCTGGGTTGAAATAAAAGAACGCTAAACCAAAACAGCGTTAAGCAAGGTATTATTGTATCTTTGAAAAAAATTGATGTATGAGTGTGTATAACGATTGCAAAATTTTTCGATTCTTATTATGGGGGAGACATGCTTATTAGTTTTTCGAAAAACAGGTCCAGACATTTCGGAGATACTCAGCAAAAAATGGCATTTTAGAGCATGCGAGTAGAATGCTCCAAACATTATTTTTCTTACACTTATTGATGGAATAAAAAATCCATTACATTTTTACGAAGGCAGGTTTTTAGCGATTTCGGAAATGCAGAAAGCAAGTGAAGAAAACAGCTATTTGGTGGTCAAAAATGATCATTATACACCATTATTGAGCATTCATATTTGAATAGAATTATTCGTAGACAGGTAGAAGGATAGGCAAGTAGAAGGGTAGACATGTAGGCTGGTATATAAGTTGATAGGTGAATAGGTCAACAGGTGGACAGGTAGATAAATGATCAAGTATACAGATCAAATGTAGACAGGTACAGAAATAGATAGGTAGACATGTAGGCTGATGAAGAGGTGAACAGGTGGACAGGTAGAGAGTTGGTCGGAAGTAAAAAAGTAGACAGATGAATAGACATATGGATAGAGATAAGTAGAAAAATATTTAGGTATACTGGTTGATCATATACAAATCAAATTACTATTGATTATTGACACATATTGACCAATATGTGTAGTATTGAATAGTTTATGCAACCTCATTAAAAAATGCAACTAATATTATATTTTTCTTTTATTTAGCATTTTTCAGTTAGCGATAATATTTCTTTAAAAACTAAAAGGCATTTTGTAAATTTTGAGAAATGTTTGATTTATTGTCACAAAAAGTTTGAGCCTGTTAAAAAAAAAGATTTTCTTGATGCAGAGCAGATTTTATTGTATAGCCTTTTCCACAGCTTAATTTTTATTTGTTTTTTTTTTCAAAAGCTCATGGTTAGATTAGAATACATCAAAAATTGTGTTAGAAAAAAACATTATTGATATTTTATGTCTTTAAATATATATTTTTTACTATAGGTATTAAATAAAATAATTTTCTATACTCTTTTCTATACTACTATGCATTTATTGTTATTAAAAACTATAAAAGTAAAACACATAAAAAATCCTAATAAAAGGATGATTTCGATACAGACTATTTGCTGACGGAAATGATAAAATATTAAAATATTTACAATGATTTCAGCAAATAATAGGAAAGGAAATTGAATATTTTATCTATTATTTTTTATTGTCCGAACAAAAACACCATCTATCGCCTTCTGTATATGCAAATATTATTGGTAAAATAAAAACCCTACAAATACATTTATGTTTTGATTTCGTATAGATTTCAATATTCTCTACTTTATAATTTATATATATTTATTAGACTATTTGGAAGACTAATACTTAGTTGTTAAATACCAATACAATTTTATGGAAAATATCAAATTTGCATGTCGTTTTCCAAATATAGTCATCCTTTTTGAATTCCACATTTTTTATGACTAAGAAATTAATTTCCCATTAATATTATATATGATATTAAGTATCTAATAACATAATTGCGGTATGAATGATTAAAAATCAGTTATCAATTTAATTTGTTGAATGTTATATATTGATATCATTCAACTTAATTTTGTTTAATAATATTAATATGGACGGAAATTATCAGTCTTTGATGTATTATCAGCAATATTATTAGAGTTAATGATATCAATATATAACATTCAACAAATTAAATTCATACCTAAATTTTCAATCATTCACACCGCAATGATGTTATTAGATATTTAATATCGTGGTATTAAGTATTGATACTTGAATATTTCTGTAAGATATTAAAATGGTGTATTGTGATCTACTACCACGTACTCCATTTTTATTTCGTGGATCCAGATTTTTTTTCGCTGATATTGACCCTTTGATTGTTGTCCTGGCAAGTGGACCACTTGGTAATCACTGTAATCACTGAATGAAATAAAAACAGTAAAACTTAACAGGACACTACAAAAAGTGTATGATTTATAATCGGTTTATTTCATGAAATTTATGTATCAATAGGGGGGAAGTCCCGTAACGCCGGACGGCACCTAAAGCTGGACACTCTATTTAACACGTATTATTTAAGCGAGCATAAGTTTTTTTATTTGACAAGTGAATACAAGTGAAAGAGCGTGGGGAATCAATGGAAGTAATTCTAGTGTATTTATGCATTTATATTTTAGTGGCATTTAAAAATAAAAGTAGTACTTGATTGTTATCCGTAAAATGGTAGAATATTATTAGATATTTTAAACAATTTTAGTAGGTACCACCAAATGAACGAAATTAATTGTCTGTAGGTACTTTAGCACCGGACAATAAGTCGTCCCTTAGCGCCGGAAGTAAACATATTGATGTTTCTTGTGAAAATTGACCTAATTTATTCCAATTATTTAATTTTGTTCTGTATGAGTGCTAACGGTCACTACACACCCCCATTTTTCGTATATTCTAGTCAAAGAATGAAAATCTTATGATAAATGCTCCAGCTGAGAGCATCGGTGTGGCCCAGCCAAATTGGTGGATAAATAGTGATTTTTTTTTTGCTATATCTAAGAATATTCGTCAAACACAAATGTGCAGACATTCCAGAGTGTGGAGATGGCTACATATGTGTTCAATGCTGGTTATTTAGAAATGTCCAGTACTAGGTGCCACTTTGTAAAATCATATTATTTGTTACCAAAGTTTGATTGATAGTATTAATTATTGTTTAGCAAAGATTGCGTTTTTGTTAATTTAGTTTGATTTTTAACTTTGTTATCTAACATAATTCATAATTTAATAAACATTTCGTAAAATATTGTTTGATTTATTTATAAATAACCTTAGGTGTCCGGCACTCGGGGACTTCCTCCATAATTTTTCTAAAAATTGAATGGAAATAGTTCTCGTAATGTACAACCCTTTTCGTTTAAGGCAAATGAGAATAAATTCAGCACTAATATGCAATGTTTGATGTTTATATTATATTGTATTATATTGTTAACTACATAGTGATTTCGTTATCCGCAAATGCATTAAATGAGCCTCTTCGTTTTATTACTCTCATCGTGTTGAACATTGCATATTGCGGCGGATGGGCACGCATTCAGAACTTTATTGAATAATGACAATAATAGAATAATGTATTTGCGCATCTGATACAGCTCATTTTCCTGTTGTTTTCCAATTTTTATTACATTTCGAATAACAATCAGGTCGAACAAAATCGAGAGCCCTAGACCTACAAATTAAATTATTGCTTAACGTTGAATTTCCATCGAACACAATAATAGTCCGATGTTCGTTCTATTTTCCTTTAAAAACAATAGAGGTGTATTTATGTACGTACTTATGAAAATTATTAAAACTCTCCTTCGTTAACTCAGGTTGTTGGGTTATAATTTAACTCTTTTAGCTGTGGACTGATTTATTTGTATATTAAGTATTTGTTGCAGTTATTATTACTATCACAGATTTGTTACTAAATTATAATGATAAAAAATATATTTATTTATTATTTATTATACATTTTGTTAAGTGGACTAGTTGAATTAAAACACTCCGGTACCCCCTCTACCACGGGTAGCAACCATTCCGTGTAAAGCTTAATGCCCTGCAAGTTGTCACTTTCTTGGCATATAATAATAATGTAATAAAACGAAAATGCGTCCGAACAAAAAGAAACAAAACTTTAACATCATATAGTATACAAAACTATGAATATAAAATTATTAATATGAACTAATTTCTTATATACTTCAATATGATAGTTGACATGATTATGCAAATTGGGAAGAAAATTGCAATAGATTTTTTGAATTTGAATTTTCATAAATTACCTTTTCAGTTACAATCGATTTTATATACAATGGTATGTATTATATCGGATATGAGAAAAAAAGAAAAGGTTTAATTATTCAAAAAAAATCGCATAACTGAAACGAAATTGCAATAGATATCTGACTAAAGAATTAAATATTTACAATATTTCAACGAAGAAAAACAATTATTCAAATGTAATTATTTAAAAATTAAATCTCTCTATTTTAGTGAGATACTGCAATATACCGCAAAGTTTGCATTGTATTATTCATTTATTTATTTATTTGTCAATATCAACTCATAAAAAGACTGAACTTGAAAAGTGCGCTAACAATTTTTTTTTTGAAATAAAGAAGTGCGAAATCAACTGTGAAAAATTTGCACCTATGTTGCTTCTTATGTATATTTTTACAATTATGTTATTTTGATTCAAATATAATTTATTCTGACGCTCTTGGTTCATCAACCAAAAACAAAAAATTAATATTTTTAACAGAATTTTTAAAGTATAAATAACAAATATATCAATTTTACAATTTTTTGGTGATCATTTGCATAGATTCATAAAAAATCTACATTTAATTTTTTTTCATTTATAATTTTTTTATAGTTTTTAAAAGAACTCTAAAATTTATTACTAAATATCTATTAATATAAAGTATTGCTTATATATAGATATCTTATATTATATCTAAATTTTTTACAATTTTTGTATAATTTTATTTTCATTTTTCAAAAGCGAAAAAATCAACTTCAAGTTATATTATATAAAATATATTCATTTCATTGGTATGAATATTCAAATTCAATGCATACTAAACTTAATTTATTCTGAAGAAATTATCGTCAAATGATAAACATCTAATACACGTAAAAACTAATTACTGTAAATTGGTGTTAATACAGACGTATGAAAAATATTATTCACAAACATTGAAAATCAAAAACAATATGAATCATAAATGCTAAATATCTCATTTTGCTATTAGTTACTATAGTTAGTTATATAATTTAGTTTTTGACGAATTTTATAATTGGTTCTCATCGATCAATGTTTGTATAAAATTTTATTATTATTCTAGTAATTTTTTTATTGAACTGTACTATACTATAAATGTTTATTATTTTCTCAAATATTTATATATTTATGATTCATTAATATAATAATTATAATGAAATTATGAAAAAATTCAATTATTTTATTCGACACTAAATTTGAAAAAGCATCTATTTAAATTGCCTAAATATCAAACAAATATTTTCATGTAATATTAAGGCCAAACAAATTTTTTTTATGTAATCTATTCCAATTACAAATCTCTTGTTTATTTTCAGAAAATGTGTTGTCCAATCTTAATGATGCATGAAATGACCAGTTCATATAAATATCATTCATATAAATAGAATAATTCTATATTTAAATTCATATTATAATGTGCGTTTTTTATAAATAACATAAACTGTAACTATCATTTTTTAGCGGTAGATAAGATGCCCATGAAATGCCTTTAGACTTAGGTTATGATTTCATACTTTGGTCAATTCGTACAACTTGCGATAAGAATTGAAAAAATATTTATAATACATTTCTTTGCATTTGCATATTCGGAATTGTAAAAATATTTTCGATATTTTACATATTTATTTTAATGCAAAACCTTGAACGGGTAATAACTATCAATCATAAATGTTTACTACAAAAATTAATGCATTTTGCTAGCTTCTGATATATTTATATGAGTCTTATTATATTATTTTAAATTAATATATATAATAAAATTATAAATATTGCAATTTCATAATCACCAGATTTAGTAATTTTGAACAAGTGATCTGTATTATAAAATAAGTTTTCCATAATCCAGAATTATGCCTAATAGACATTCAACGTTCTGGAGATTATAATAATTTTGAGAATTATTTGGAACTATCTAAATTATAAGAATCAAATTATCAAAAGTCAATAATTATATTGTGTAATAATTTAATTCGTATGTCTAACAAGAAAAGTAATATTTCATAATTCTCTTCTGCTCAACTATCCAAGAATGTATTCATTCATTTGCAATAATGTTGTTTGTTTAAATTAATTGTTCGACCATTAAACTTTGTTATACTTTTGCACCTTCTGACAATTGGATCCTGTTTATAATTCCCACATACTTTGTAGCTGCCAATGTGAATCAATCAGAAATAATACCATATTTGACACTAGAAACAAGATATAATATTCATATCATGGACTTTTGTTTTCAATAGTAGTAAACCAAAATTTTTGGACATTACAGCTTTTAATTTCATTATATTATTATTATTAGAACTCATGTTGAAGATCATGTAACTTGCCTTGAGATAAAACTCCGCTAGTACCTTTTTTATAATTCCAACATCCAAAATAATTCAACATCATGTAATTTGATAATATGTTTTGTTTTCCATAAAAATTGCTCTTGAAGTAGCCATTATTGGCCACTGATTTATATGTATGACGAATATACTCGTCAATACACAAAATTCTGCTACTTTTCCATGACGTGTTTATTTGTCAATCACAGTAAACTGGTTGATTGTTAATTATTATTTGACCATTAATGATTGATGAAAAACAATTATCAATATTGCTACATTTTCTTCATAAAGATAATAAGATACAGATATTAAATTTCTTCTATTAAATAGAAATTCTTACAATTTTACGTTGGGAATGGGTTACCAAAACTATATTACTATACTTACTATGCTCATCGTCAATACAAATCAAATGTTTTTCACATTGTTTAAGATATTTTTACAAAGATGCCCTTGATTCAGATATAAAAATAATAAATGCTAGTCTGCCCGAAGGCAGGTCCATGATGTAAGAGCCACCACAAATAAATGACTCCCTTACCCTTTGTCTATTATTCCCATTACCACTATTTCCCCCTCCCCTTTTTTTACATGTATTTTCTTTTCCGAACTTCTGCTTCCATATTAAAAAAAAAAAAGATTAAAATTGAAACTGTTTCTAAAGACTTTCTAATTCTAAATTTTCCTTAACTTATTTATTGACTCGGTTAAATGGATAAAATAGTCATTTGTTGATGTCAATGATCGATTATTGTTTCATCATGAACAAATATAAATGTTTGAATTCATATAATCCAATATTACAAATAAACATCAAATAATCCATAGCATTATATCCATATTATATCATATAATGTTATGGATAAAAGTTACTTTGTGATTATACATATAATTTATATGTCTCATAAAATCAATCTGTGGATCATTTTCAGTTCAAATTAACTTTTTACTTGCGATTCCACATAAACGAATTGATGAATCTAATTGATATATTGTTAATGATGCCCACGTAAGTTTGAATTAAAAATAAACTCATTCATAAAAATCGTCATTGTTCAAATCGACTCCAGTAACATCATACTCCATACATGGATATAGAATGACAGTGTGACGATTTGAGAATTGGATTTGAATGACGTACTTTTTCAATGACGTCTTTGTAAAACTTGGGTATGGTGTCAAATTGGGCTAAATGTAAACACATTTGAATACTGCATAAAAATATTTAAATGTACTACTAACTTGCCCTAAGGAAATTTACTGAAATCTCAATGCCACCTAGAAGGAAATTATATTTTGATATCTTTATGCTTCAAGATCATTTACAATTAAAGGAAAAATTAATCCTGTGTTCAGTTGGTGTGCATTTAATAAGATATATATCTGAATTTTAGGATTCAAAATTATAAAGCTTTCAAAATGGGTAAATAGTTATTTTTAATTTAGACGTTAATAATTTTTCAACAAGTTTTTGTACAAATAAATTAGACTTCAACACTCTATACTAAGCCTTATGTCATTTCAAACAAATCAAACAACAATGGACCACAACAAACTCATAGTTCTATGAAAAACAAAAACTCTTTGATACATACTCCAAAAATATAATCCAACAAAGTCGGTCCTTTAACAAATCAATCATAATTTAAAGAATAACGTCACAATTAACACGGTCAATAGGCATGCGAATATTCTTAGAATTAAAATACATTTTATGACGTGATCCTCCGCATTTATACCGGTATGATTCAGAAACAAAAGTAGTATGAAGATACTTGTTACACTGGATCTGACGATGATTTTTTATTAGGTTAGGGTCGAATGGGATGAGATATTCACTGATAATATAAACATATTCGAAAAAACTTTGGTTCTGTCCCAAAATATTGCAGTATTTTATTACTGTGATTCTATTTCTTATCTGTTTGTTTGCCATTACTATATCATATTACTATCATGAGTTTTATATTATTGTTCTAATACTTTAATAATTTAAATGACACATAAGTTAACTAAATAGGGTTAATAAAACCAGCATTTTTCTAAACCAGCAACCAAAACAAATGTATCATAGCTAATAGCACATATCAACCAAACAACTATCAAACTATGTTCAGTGAAATTCCCAGTTAATTCATTATTGTAGAAATGTTTTTTTTGCTATTTTTCTAAAATTTATCATCTGGTTCTTTTTATTACATATGCGTCTTAAAATAATAAAAGCGTTTTACGGAATGATAGTTACATTGTTCAATCAATGCTGTTTATTTATTATCATCAGCTGAACAAAAAAAAATAATTATAATCTAAATATTTGAACCCAATTTACAAAATTTTTATCAACTCTTAATACTATCATAAACTTTGCTTTGGTGTTTTACTGTCTAATGCCATAATCAGACTCATTGTTTCTAGGAATGCTATTGTTGCTAATTACAATTACAAATTAATACAGATTCTGTTCGAAATATATTTAAATTTAACGACATATTTCATGGGTACATTTTTCACCTTCACCATACTTTACTTAGTATGGAACTTTTTCAGAAAAAAAAATTATTATCGGAGTTTGAATAATTTTTAATTCAACTTATGTCTGGTAAAATTGCTGTTTTAACCTATCTTACATTTTTATTTACGTATTATTTCATTTTTATTTACACCTTGCTAGTGTGAAAATTTAGGTAGTCTTTTTTTTCCCAACCACATGCGAGTTATTCTAGAGGTTATATAAAAAAACTGTTGAATCTAACTTAAAAATAACAATCTTATAGAACAATTAAATAACGTATACTTAAACATTATATTCAGGTATCGTAAACTAAACAACAGCGCTCAAAACTAACGAAATTAACAACGAAAAAAATACATTGCTCAAAAAATTAATATGTCCTTTTGTCTACTGATATCGACGACGTGCAACTTAAGGCGATGGCTGATTATAGACCTTGTTCCCTCTTCTTTAAAATAGTATCGATAAAAACTACCACACTTTACTTGTTTTTTAGATAACTGTAGTGGTTATCACACTTTACTTGTTGGTTAGATAACTGTTTTAGACCCAGGCCTTTAAGCCCCACTTTACTCTATGTCAAATATTTAATAAAATACTGCTTTGCCATCGTCAAAAACGGCAACGTCCTATATTTTTTATTCTCATATCTCAACAGCAATTAGAACCTTACGTCGTATAAGCTGTTAAGCTGAAACTTCTTCTTACTTCGTATTTTGAAACCCAATGGTTAATCTATCCATATTTGATGATTTAATTAGTAGAATTTACCTAATAGAGCTGACTTTTTTTATTGGTGTAGCAATGCCGGGTGAAGGCTATTTTTACTTGAAAACATATTGCGTTTGTCTATATTTTCACCAATGTCTGTAACGACTAAATTTGACTTCACCATTTCAACATTCACAAACAACGTACATCCAGTTGTTCTAAGGGCGCATAAATGATCTCTGCACCTTGGAACGTAAACATGATTTTCGTTTGCAAATTTCTTATTACAAAGTTAATAAAATCTAAGATATAAAAATTGCATAAATTCTTCGGTTCAACATAAAAATTCTTATTTCCATGTAAACGCGTATGTTAATTTCATTCTCTATGCGACGACCGCTTGTTTCCAAGGCTAACTCTGCTGTTACTTGTGCCATGTGCCGTTGCATGCACCTGAGTTCGAAATGGAAATTGACAACTATCATACATGTGATATCAGTTGACGATAACGACTTGTTATGCAAGTCGAAAATAATAAATAAACAAAACAAATTACTTATTAAAAATTCAAACTTATGAGAATTGGGTAAATGAAACAGATCTCATTTAAATCGTACAAGTAGTTTTTTGGTACGGGAAGTTCCAGCAATTTGCCTTAAGGCACAATGCCATCCACCACTAGTTTATTTTTCTTCTGCTTCCATACTTCCTGGTTCTGCGCATCAGCTTCCAGTTCCCTGTATTTTCTCTTCTATTGGCAACCATCAACCATCAGTATTATTCTTCCTCCGAATCTTTTAGTTCTTCTACTTTATCTTCAATGATGTTTATAACTTTTGTAAAGAATTGAAGTTTACTATCAATTTTATTAACTTCCCGTAGGGCAAGAAAATGAAAATTTTTATATATCGTTACGTTTCAAAACCTTCTGAACATTTTGGCATACCTTAGACAAAATGGATGTATGTGTGTGTGTTCGGAAATATGTCAGAATAAAGGAAGGTTCGGAAATATGTCAAAATATGTCAGAATAAAGAAAACATTTTTTTTCAAAAAAAAGTAATTTTTTGTCAAATTTATAGATTCTCAAAAATCTTTTTTAAAAATATAATAATTTTTGGTACGGAAAGTTTCGGCAATTTGCCTTAAGGCACGATGCCATGCGCCCTACTAGTTTCATAATTGGAGATTCTGGATTAAATATTTGTATACATGTACTTGTACTTTACCACTTAATTATCTCTTAATTACAATTAGTAAAATTTTGTCTCTTTTTCTCTAAAACTTTGTCAGAATCACTTTAAGCGTTGAAAAAAATAAATCTAGCAAGTCGGATTTTCTGGCAAAACTTCTCCATCAGGAAGTTAAAGATTACTTCATTATTACTGATCACCTTCTAAAATCAGTGTTGTTTAAGAGGAAGCTGTGAATGTTTTCACAATAAAATTAAAAATTTAACCGGAAAATATACTTATGATAATTAGTGCCAGTTTTAATGAATTCTTCGTTTCTTTGATAATCTGCGCAAAATATAAATATGTAAATGGGGTCAAGAAGATTTTTCATGGCAAATCTTTGCGTATGCGTGAATATCAGCGCATTTTTTATATTTTATTTATGAATTAATTGATTCAATTTATATTAACAGTATCCTTGTGCATTAAACCGACCTTCATCAATGAAATTACACAGATTTATTTTGATATATCAATTGCAGCAATAAAAATACCGAGATTGTATCGCAATTAACAGGAAATATAGTACTTTAGAAATAAAAATATATTATTTGTGATGTTAATGAATAAATATACTAGGTGTAAGTTGCTTGTTTTGAGACATGTTGTATGATAACTTCCCGACATAAGTAAATTAAAGTAAATATTTGACTAAATCAGTAAAAAATCAACATGTGTATAATTGCATTTGCAGATATATTAGTATAATTTTAGAAAGTCGTGAAAAAATGCTGGTAGGTAATTTTGCTTATAATTAGGTGTAATTATTATCATGGGAAACTGCACGTAAACCCGCATTGGGATTATATAAGTTTCAATAATACTTAAGCGTAGAAAAATATTTTTAAAAATTTGCCTAAAATTACTAAGCACTCTGAAACATCTTCGAAAATAAATAAAAACTTGCGGAAGATCAAAATATCTTCCAATTGTTCCAACCACTACGGCTTGACATCCAGCTGTTTAAAGCAGGATTTGAACCCGGGACCTCTGAATTAAATATACTTCTAAATATGTTGGTCTTTTACTATTAGATGGTCTTTTATCCTTTGACTATAACTGAACTTTTGCGTCGTATTATATTTTCATACCATATTCAGACGTATTATCGTTCTGTTAAAATTGTGCACTCAGCCATGATTCAAATTGGAAGTTATTTAAATCTGATTTAATGCATTGGCGTAATGCATTTCAAGCGGTAGAAGATAATGGCACTAAATTATCATTAGCCAGTTCATTATACATATGCCGCAATAATGGCAAAGATAAAAAGCAAATTGATTCAGATTGCCATTATTGGGCGGAAAAACTATGCACATCAAAGATATTGAGCTCGTGAAATGCTTCCAGAAGGAGAAGATTTGATTTATATTTTCGCCAAAAAATACAATTATCTAATTTTATGTTTTCTCAATCTGAATCTCAAATGATTCTAAACCGTTTGACACCAAATTTAAAAAATATGTGTGTGCATTAGTGTGTATGTGCATATGAGATTTTTCTTCTTGCACCAACGTTTTTGCAAAAACGACTGAACCAATTATAAAAATATAAAAACCATTTGGTGAAACTCGATAAGGATTAGCGTTGATTAATTTTGCAAGAAGATCGCCCGAGCCATTTTTTTTTTTAAATTTGTAAAGAAGTGCAAAATTTTTCGTCAAAGTTCTTGCAAAAAATCCTCCATCTATTTTGAAAAATTAGAACATCCTATTCAATTCATCTCTCTAAATGTTGGGAACCGTGCTGATTAATTTAATATTTGGTAAAGATCAGCCAGAATTTTTAGACGATTTCAAGGAAAATTGGCACTACGATAGATTTTATGGTCTAAAATATTAAAATATTATAAAGCTTCAATGAATAGATGCGAATTATAAAAATTCATCAAAGTTTGGAGTAATGAGCCGCGCGCTTTAATCATTCTAATTAGAATCAACACCAAGCATTTTCGTGCATTTTCCCATAATGATAATTACGCATAATTATAAGCAAAATTACCTACCAGCATTTTTCAAGCAAATACTGTCCTGATGGATGATAGTTGAAATAAAAGTGTTAAATAAATTAATTTAATTTATAAAATTACAGATATTATATAATACTAAAAGTTAATATACTTAATTGCTTAAAGTATGTTTAAGTATGAGAAAACGACAATTTTATTTTCGAAATGATCGGTTGAACAATTTAATTAAATAGTTTAATCTCAATTGGTTAAGTTGATTATATATACGTTTCGGGAAGTTCATGCAACTTGCCTCAAGGCAAAATGCCACTACAACTAGTTTGCGTTATTTACAATTTGGCGAAAATTTTAAACCCGAATTCTTAATAAATATATGTAATATTCTACACTGATAAAAAAATGCGCGGCTGGCATGTTTTAGTTTTTACATGGCGCATATTTCACCTCATATATATCATCGTGATGGTTACAAAAGGCTTCGACATCAAAAGAAAACATGAAAAATGTAGAAAATAATTAGTGAGCATGTTGCTACATAACAAACGATCCTCATCCATAATTCCCAATTATAAAATCGTATCACGTCCCAAAGAACATCCGCAAAGTCAGACGCACGAATTCTATAAAATAAATTGCAAACATTTGATTTGAATGTGCAGCATTTGCTTGAATAATGGACATGCATAATTATGCAAAATAATCGAAAACGTAAAACGAAAGTAACTAGGTGTATATTTTTTAAAAAGACTTATAACATGGCACTTCTATGCCATACAAGCACAGTCCACTATTCCAAAATTTAATAATTTTATATAATTCAACTACTTTTCGTAGACCTCTAATATTTTAGGATGTTTGTTTATATCATATGACTCTGTCGCTATGTTCAATTCCATTGAAAACGCAAAAAAAAATTATCAAAAATCACCACGGTTCTGAATTTGGGTATCTCAAACGATAGTTTTCTAACCGTTTTTATATTTTCACTTCGAGTAAAATATTTTGAAGGTTTCAAAATATATTTTGAAATCAAGTTTTATTCAGTTGAAATTTAAAAAAGATTACATTTTACACACACCCTTTATAAATTGGGAAATGCAACCTATGAACAATATTCTTAAAAATTTTGAAATCTACTCTGTTACTGTAACGTATCCTTGAAAAATGTATTTTAAATTTTCTTATAAAAACTTTAAAATCATGTTTTTTTTCAAAATGTATCAAGTTTCAGAAAATTTTGTTTCGTGTAACAATATTCAAAATACATGAAATGAAAGAATATACTCTCCGTAAATTTTTTACATCAGATGATTTACCAAATACTTTTGTAAATTATGTTATGAAACTATATGTAACTAATTTAGTGTTATAATTTTACAGAAATAGTTATCAAAATATTTATTTATAATTATTTACCAAAATATCAAACCTATCATTCTCAGGTTTTTGAAGAATTATTTTTTATTTAATCTACAACTTGGAATTATTTTCTATGCACAGACAAATTTTTGTTTATTTAACATATTTTAAACCTTCCGAGAGGCAAATACTACTCTCTTACTATTATACTTTATATTTTGCCTGATTGAAAGTAATTTATACAAAAATATATTCTGTCACAATCTTTAAACATAATTCTGTCATTTTAATATATTCAATCAATGATAATTTTACAAATAAAAATTATATTAAAATATTATTTGATCCATTATACATAAAATTTTTTAAATATATTAATATATTATAATTATAATATGTGCTACTTTTAATTTTTAATTACCTTACTTTAAATGAAACATTTCATTATATTTGAAAATAATATATTTTATTAGTAAATATAGAGTATACAAAAAAAATCAACTTCAAACTTTTAACTAAAGTTAAATATATTTCATATGAAGGAATAAACGAAAGTAAACTTTGTATTCAATATCTTATTAGACAATTCATAACAGTATTAGAATTATAATGAAAAATTAAATCATTCTTAAGTTAATTAGAACGATTGATGTCCAGCATCTCATTAACTAATTCTCCATTAGTTTCGTTAACGCCTCCTGTGCTTTGTAAACTCTTAGCAACGTCTAAGACTTTTGATGTAAACAGATCTTTTTGATCTTTTGTAAATTCTTTCAAAATCGGTTTCAACGATGAAAAAAAGGCTGAATCATCAGCACAAATATCAGTGTCCGTTTGGGCAGGACCATTTTCATTATTGTCAACTGGTTCATGTTTTATTCCATTTGTTTTCACAGATTCTTTCTCATCATCTGAACTGTCAATTATTTCACAATCAGAATCAATCAAAGACTCTGAGTATTTGGGTTTTGTTCCTGAATAAGTAAATATCCTTTTATTATCTGGATTATTTATAATTATTTTATTCAAGAATGATAATAAATCATAATGTTGATACACATTCGAATTATGATCAAGCAGTTCCAATTTTCTTCTTGATCTGTATTTTATGAAAGAGTTTACCATTTTTCTCCATCGTCGTTTAACAGAACAAACTGTAATAATTAATATTTTAAATGAAATTTTAAATGCAAATATACATATGTAATAGGTAAGTAAATTCAAAAAGTAATAATAAAGATCGGTTAATAGAAATGCTAAAGACTGTGCTTGGATGAAGCAATTTCAACTTTACTGAAGGAGCAATTACTGCCTTCTGGTATACAATTTAAATATTTTATATTATGTTAAAAGTGATGGTTACTTTTTGAACAAAGCATGTACTAATGCGTACAGAGAAATTTATTGGAATTAATCGAGCAAATGAATAAATCAAATAATATTAACTCACAAATTCTTCTATGGTCTTCAGGAGGTATTCTTGGCATAATTTTATAAACTATTTGCCTCCAAGCATAAGCACAAACTCGCTCATTCTGATAATGAATGTTCGTTGTATCCCATATACATGGATGATTACGTACTTCTTGAATAATTGAAGCACTGTCAATTATGTAGATCATAATGGAATTAAAACTTTTGGAAATATTTGGATATTCTAAATTTTTCTGCAAAAATAAGTAATTGATAAGTTATATATATATATATATATATATATATAAATTATTAGGTTTTTTTATATATGTATTATATATTTTATATATTATATAATTATATAATATATCTTTTTATTATACATATACATATATATATATATATATATATATATATATATATATATATTGTAACTATGATTTATTATAAATAACAAAATATCAAGATGTAAATATGAACACAATGCATTCAGCTAAGTTTTTGAAAAAACTAGTTCTTTGCACAAACTTTATTTCATAAGATTGCAGATTTTTCGAGACTAAGGTATGGCTCATTTTCAGTGTATATTCTTACAGTAAAAAGTATAATAATTAACACACTATAAATTTAATTATAAATTATCTACTATTTATCTATCTACAACTATTAACTTTCAACCCTTTCAATATATATGATCACGCCTTTAACAGAAGGTTGATAGTTGATCCTTATTTAAGCATAATTTATAATTAATATTTAATAAATTGTCAATAATTATACATTTTTCTGTAAGAATTTACACTGAAGATGAGACAAACCTCAGTCTCGAAACATAGGTAATCTTATGAAACAAAGTTTGTGCAAAAAACTGAGAGTAGTGTGTTCAAATTTCAATATATATATATATATATATATATATATATATATATATAGTATAACTCAAAATGTACTTTTAATCACATACATTTCTCATACATTCATTCACACATCATAATCATACATTTATCGGCAAAACAAGGCACATTCTCATGTTTCATACAAAATACCATACTGATTAAATCAAACGCATGGCACATTATTATAATATATATTAACTAATGTTATAATATACTAAAATAATATAATAATTATAATAATAATAATAATATACATCCTATAACATTTATTTTGCTAACTTCTAAATTTCTCTCCATAAAATTCATCATTATTGTAATTAATTAAAATGAAGCAAATATGTTATTAAGTTCATATTATCATAATTAATAAATTCACTACTGTTCAACAATTGCTTTAAACAATAATTAGATTCTTCAAAATAAAATTCACCCAAGTTTTAGTCGGCTATTAAATTAAATATGAAGTCAAAAATCTTGTGGGCTAAAGTGTGTTGTGAAGGAATTCTAATTTCAATGATTACTGAATGATCAAAATTACTAAAATACCAATATGTATGCTCAATAATTACGTAAATAATTGATCACTTATGTATAAGCAAATAAAGTATAAATACAGTAACTACATTAGCAGGATTGTCATTCCGATTCCTAGACATGATTACAAGTAATAACTAACTTACATGATAAATTGACATGTGGTGAAGATTATTCAACATACTTTACCTTTTATTTCTATATCAATTACTTCGGCGACTGTTTTCTTTATACAACCTTTCAACTTCTGTACGAAATTTATTTTGTAATTTTGCTATAGTTCATATATATGATTGTATCAGAATTGCTCATAACTTTCGCGTCGTTCGAATGGTTTTGGATGACAACTAAAGTAAAATAATTTGTTTATAATAACGACGAAAACGGATTAAACGTAACATTCACTTTCGTTCAACACACGTGTTTATGCACTTGCATAAGGTTTGTTCCATAGATAAAAGAAGAATGTATGGTTTGTTCTAACTGCATCAAGATGGCAGTTTATTTATCTATGATCAGTTCCAACGGACATCTATTCTTAAATATATATTAAAATTAAACTTATTTATCTATGATCTATTCCAATAGCAACTGCAATAAAGTGCTGAAAGTTATTGTTCAAAATGTCTTGTTAGATGTATAATTATTGACATTTTTTATATCTTATTATTTGTGGCTTATTTATATTTATATTTTAAAATAAATTATATTTAATTTTAAATTAGAACTAGTTGTAAGTAGCATTTAGCCTTAAGGCAAGTTGCATGAACTTACCGAAATGTGTAATAATTGAAATTGAAATTTAGATATTTAGATAAAATTTACTGTTCATTTAAAAAATAAAGTTATCTCTTTCAATTAAATCTAAACATTGCGATTTCCAATAGAATTTTCTCAAACACGTTTAAATTAATTGTAATTATATTAATCATCGTGCACAGACTCGTGTGCTTGTAAACTCTAAAATTGTAGCTCATTATTTTAAATTTCAATGAATTGATAATGTTTGACATCACATCAAAAAATCAACTATTGACTATAATATTTTCTCAAACTTTGATGAATTAACATTAAACTATTTATCGTAGGGATGTAATATTTTAGTATGTTCTATAAGACCATGATATTTATTGCCAAAAAGGTTATTTTATACTTTATTACAAGAAAACGGCCTGGCTGATCTTTATCTTATATGCCGCGTCTCCACTGTTACGAATCCGTGCGGCGAATGGTGCGTCACGAACAAATTTGCGCAGCGGAGTCATACTGTGCGAACCCACGAATTTCCTTCAAATTTGTCCACTGCGCATGTCCATAGCGCACTTTTTTCTTCTTTTTTTGTTTGAAAATGGGAGGGGGGGGTTATTTTTAGAATCACGTACCCTGCCGAACATGGTCGAAGCGACACGAAAATTTCAATAGCTTGCGTTCGCGGCGCTCGCTCCCGCCGCGAGCAACCCGAAGCATCGGGCTGCCGAGAATACCCGAACCGATACTAATGGATTAGAGTCAAAGCGCGGATCAAAAATGTAAATAAGTAAGCAGTCAACACCACCTTAAATCAGGCTAAGAATTTTGACATTTGCACATTTCAGCCAGCATGAAGTTGGCGACGAAATAGAAGTTAGCCGTCAAGTTGGAATGTATTGGATTCATAACTTGACAGCTAAAACTGTCAAGATCATTATTATCACAGCCAAACAAGTATTATTATTATTATGATTATTATATTGTCTCATACCAAGATGATAGCCTTTACCTTAGACAATATATTACGTTAAAATACAATATATCTTGTTCCCTCATAGCAAATATTGCAGAAAAAACGAAAGATATATGTCAATTCCAAGACATGAAGTATTTCGATTTAGTATTATAACATCAAAAGTGTTTCAATTTTATTTCATTTACTGAACCTTCTATTTGTTTTTGTTGAGTTTCAGTTAGCTTCCACTGAATTAAGGTTAAGATCGTAACCAAACCCTATAAATATGTAACTGTATGATAAAATGTAACCCTATGCGTAAAACGTAAGCGTAAATAATTTTTTTAAAACACAAATATAACTAAAACATTGTATAAAATCTAAGCTAAACTAAAATGATCTTTGAATGAAAAGAATCCTAAAACATAACCCTAAAATTAAAATAAGAACTAAATAGGCGCGTAATCAAGAAGCCAAAAGCGAATAAACTTGAACGGACATTAAAAAAATAAACACAAAAGAAATGAATCATAACGAAAAGCTAAAAAAATTAATATTAAATATGAAACAAGCGTACTTGATAAAAAAAAACAATACTCCGACGCAACGCTGTTATAAAAATTAACAAAATGGTCGACGCGCTCTTGACATCTGAAATGCTTGACAGCTTGATATCTGTCTTCGCCGGCAACTTCATGCTGGCTGAATTGTGCGCAAGTGTCAAAGTCTTAGCTTGATTTAATGCCTCCTAAGCAGTCATTAAAATTGATGTACTAATTATAATTTTATCTAACTATTAGTATAGGAAATACATCGGCAATTAAGTTATAGATATGTTGAAATATATGTATATCCAACTAAAATATATTTGGTAGACTTTATTTATCATATTTCAGAGTTAATTTATATCATCATGATATTATCATGTATATATAATATATATATAATATATATAATATATATATATATACTCTTACTACTTATATGACGTATCATATATTTATAATTAAAAATAAATTAAATGTTTCAAAAAAAAAAAAAAAATTGTAATATTGTATTATTTGCAATTACGCTAAATATCATTTAAAATCTTATTAATATGCAGACTGAATTTTTGCTCAAAGTCTTTTCTGACAAGTATTTATATTTAGAACAGAAGTAATAATTTTTATTCAAAACTGATAATTGTTGGTCAGCCTGCATTCTGTATTCGTATCCGTTATTTCTTTGAACTTGTACGTAAACGTTGATCTGTGCTACGGTATAAGTTCAATTGTACAGTGAAGGCATTGAGATATTTTCATCTTATCCTCAATTTTGAAAATGGATATGCGTAGAGAAGATGTTATACTTCTTTACACTTCTTATAATTGAACTGTGTCAAGAAAAAAAATATTATGGAATCCTAAAAATTTCAAATGTATCAAATTGCTCGCAGTGTGCGTCGCGCACAAGAGCCAACGCATGCGTGCGTCGCGAACAAGATTCGCCGCACGGATTCGTGCAGTGGAGACGCAGCATTAAACTAATCAGTACGATACCCAACCAATATCTTCGGAACTGTTTCTGATTTTTCAACATCGATTTAGAATTGCAGGCTAAAACTGCAATGGACGAAATTTTTTATATTTTTTTGCTATTTACAAAAAAATTGATAAACGATAGTCCTCATCGCGATACATCGAATGGCTTTTAAATTTTTGAAAACGGTCCAGCCGTTTTTGAGAAAACGTCGATTAACAGCAAAAAATCTATTCGCATGCACACACACATGCTTTTTTCAAATTTGATCTCATTCAATTCAGAATGGCTTTGAAATCCGAGAAAACTTAAAATTAGCGAATCGGAGTTTTTGATAAAAACACAAACTTCTGCTTCGCGAAGACGAATATCATTTCATGTAAATAATTTAATGATTATGATGGTGTCAATTTGTACATGGATTCAGTCTTTTGCTGACAAAAATTCATTGATCAATATGGACAATACATTACAGAACATAGTTATATTTAGTTCCATGAAAATATGTCTTTGATTTTCTACAAATATACAAGAAAATCCGCACTTACTTAGTTGCCATCCCAATAAAATACGTATCATTAAATTTAATAGTTGATCTGATTTTTAAAATTAATATTTCTGTTAAAAATATGTTATTTCTATGTAATCTATAAATCAATATATTTTCCGAATTCTGATGAGACGTTTATATAAAACTAATTATTTGTTGCAAAATTCTTTCTAGGATTTAATTTTTTTATTATAATCTACAAATTTGGATTTTAATTACTATTACCAAATTAGTTTTAAAACTAATTTGGCAACCGATATTTAAATATCGGTTTGATATTCAAATATCAGTTTTTAGTCACTTTTCCAACAAATGTGCAGTGCCATCTATGACGGAACCGGTCAACTAATCCTTTTTCCTTTTTGACTGATCTGGTAACACGAATGTGCGAACAAAATAAAATTACTGTTGGCAAGCCTTGACGAAAAATGTCTTTCCGCTTCTGTCGTTTGCGATAGCAAGGCAAGTTATTTTCTGTCTAAGTATTGTGATCAATATTAAGTTTACTTTGTATTATAATTGTATAATTTTATTTTAAAAAGTATTTTAGAAATATTTTGAAGTACGTGTATAAGTGATAGCTTTCATTATAAAGTCTTACACTTTATATACGTGTTGTATTTTGTGTGGTGTGTCGTGTGTTTGATTACATTTTTATAATTTCAGATGCCGTCTGTAACTCTTAAGGATGTTGAACAAGACAAGGTCGTCAAGGCGATCGCTGTCTTCTTAAAAAAGTAAGTTTTATTTAAGCTTTATATAAATATCAACAGAACCTGGGTATAATTTATCCTAACCTCAAATTATTCTGTGACAGATCTGGAAAACTAAAGGTCCCAGAGCACATGGACTTGGTAAAGACCGCAATTTTCAAGGAGTTGGCTCCTTATGACCCCGACTGGTTTTATGTACGTTGTGCAGCCCTAGTTAGACACATCTACATCCGTTCACCAATTGGTGTAGGATCCGTAGCTAAAGTGTTCGGAGGACGTAAACGTAATGGAGTATCTCCTTCACATTTCCATAAATCATCAGGAGGTATTGCACGCAAAGCATTGCAGGCTTTGGAATCCTTGAAATTGGTTGAGAAACACCCAGATGGTGGCCGCAAGCTTACCGTTCAGGGAAGACGTGATTTAGATCGTATCGCTGCCCAAGTTAGGGCTAAACAAAGGGCAAGAAAAGACACCACTGGTCCTATTGTTTTGTAAATCATGTTTATATATAAATAAAAAATAAGATCTACAAGTTCCTTTCATTTTCATATAGATCTTACATTATTTCAGTGTACACTATTTCTGGTGTTTAACAATGAAAATGCTCACTCGATTTGTAAAATAAATCGATGTTTCATCATACTCAATAGCCTTTTAAATTAAAAAAGAATTTCTTCAAACATATTTTGTTTATACTTGATTTTACACATAAAGCACTTACTGCTTTAAATATTAAAATCATATGGTTGCCTAATAACTTTAAATAAATATAATAAAAGTAAGTTCATTGTAGTATTTGGCCAAAAGTCCTATAGTTCTCTCCCAATTCTTCTTGTGAGAATAATAATTTTGCAGACATCGTAAAAAAATAAATGGCAAGTTACATATTTTTCAATATATATTGTTAAATTCAAACAATTGCTTGTGTTTCAGATTTTTGTGAACAAGTTCATATATATAAAAAATTATTAATGAATCAGGATCATAGGAACAAAATATTTTAGTATATTTTGTGGATTTCTTGAAGCAACATATGCTCTGAATAAGTGAAAACTAGTTACCTTCTTTAACTGAATCAGTAAGTTTACATTACTTTTTTATAAACACTAGTAATAATTAGAAATACCTATTTTTTATGGAAACTTTTATGAATTGACACCCTTGAATAATATAATAATCAAAAAGTCTTGATACCTGTTTAAAGATAACAATTTTGGGTATTTCTAATTATAAAATTTACTTGACATAATAATCAAGTAAATTACTAATTACTGAAAAATGTAAATCATCTTCAAAACACTTTCAGAGAAATTTCTGAAAATTTTAAACATTTTAAACAATAATTTTTATGACATGACTTTGGTATTATATTTATTAAAGTTTTAATATATTTTGTTAATGGGAAATCTTAATGCTAAGACAAGATTCAGTTGGATGTATTTTTTAAATAAACAAATTCCTTCTTTTAAATGAAACAAATAATTTCTTACGGACAGTATATTTCTCAGTGCATTATTTCTATCTATATTTACGTTCATTTATTAAATGGAACAGATGCCAAATTTTGGTTAATATATTCGTCTATAAATTAAAAAATAACATCTATATATAATCTGTATCAATAAATGATTGTACTTCAAGTCTACTTGATTATGGTTACAACATAATTCAGTCACAAATGAATTCTTTTATATATTCCAAAATCAATCGATTCCATTATATTGAAAAAAGGTACCATTTTATCACAAATTCAACCAAAATTAATTTTGGTTACATAAATATATTATGCTTTTGGCGCATATTTAAGTAATATTGATTCTATTATCGGGTTTTTATTAAATATTAAATACTATGTATAACTACTAATCAGTGTTACTGATTGAAAGTTTGATTAACATTCTTTTACATTTACAAGTTTATTACGTATAGTATATGAATGTTTTTTGATACATCGACAAAGAACATTTGAATTTGCTGAAAATGATTTGCATTGATCGAAATGTTAGTTTGAAACTCATATGATTATATTTATTCTAATGTGACACAATTTTTCGAACTATCTTTAAATGCTTTCATAAATTTTTAAAAACAGCGAAACTGCAAATATTGGATCGAATAAGTATTTTATTAAGATAGATCTAAAGTCTATTTTATTTTATCTCATGTTTCATATAGAAATTATAAAATAAATAATGATTATTCATAGCAAATTCAATTTTTTAAGGAATATAATATATTATGTATTTAATACATTCCATTTTTGAGATATTTCATTGTATTCTTACAAATTATATTTTATTTTTAAATTGTCCTGAGTATCTCCAGCAGTATACTCTTATAATTAAAGTTTTTAGTGTTATTTTACAAGACAAATGCTGGATTACTAATACGATTCGATAAATTGCAAGTCGTTAAAAAAAGAAAATGAGATCTGACTAATTCCTTCAAAGAATAATTGTAAATTACTTTCGATTTTAATAAGTTTCAACTGGTATTATGTGTATATATTTCCTTACATTCTTCATCATTTATACTTTCATTATAAATGCTTGATTCATAAATATTTAATAATACTCTTTTCTTACGAATATAAAATATTAGAAAATAGTACAAGTCACGTTTAGCAAATTCTTTTAAAGTTCTTACCAATGACTAATTTCTTACTATAGAACTAATTGTACGTTACTTTAATAAGTTTGAAACCGAGTATAATATAAGAAACATTTAACATTGAAAATATCTTTTGCATAAATTCCTTTGTGCTTATATATCCTACAATCTTATTTTTTGAGATATTATAATTTCTCACAGTCATGAAAATTTAATCCCAAACTATTAATTATTAAGAAGACACATATTTTTAGAATAGACAAAAATAGAAATCTCGAAAGACTACTCCAAAATAGTCAACTATAAAATAGTATTTTTTGAAAATAGATAGAAATTTCACATTTGTGTGCGTAACAATTATAGAATTAATTATTAAAAAATATGAATTAAATAAGAAATCTATAAAACTAATTGTGTTTATATCATTAACACTTACAATAATATTATATTGTTTGACTTTTTCTTGACTAGTATACTTATTTTTAACAAGTTTTAATTGCACAGCATTTAAATCTAGAATTAAACAGATTGTTTCCTTAAATGCCCTCCAAGAGTTTTCTTCGGGTAGAATTGTTCAATTCGAATGTTCTGTAAACAATGATGCAAATTAGTTCAGATCAAAAATTAAATTGAAGTTATATTTCTAATCAAATTTTTGTTGCTCATAGGGCTCAATAACATTGATAAAATTATATTTATATATATAAAATTATATAAATTCATTTTTCATTTAGGACAAAGGTTTTTATATGCTATCCATTAACATTTACTTACTGGTTCATCATGCATGTTTCCATAATCCTTCCTATTCATCCAATCCTTAAGCCACTGTAGGCCTTCTTCCCAATTGGCATTGTTTTGTTGATAATTAATATCATTCTCCGTAATCAAGTCGTGTGATGAGTTTACATGTGGTATAAATGAGGTACCAGGACGACGATAAGGCATTCCATCTGGCATCATGGTTTGCATCATGTTGGGCTGTTGAATGCTCGGTATTCCAAGAGGAGTAGTGGGTACATATAATCCTGGACATAATATCATTGGGGCTGCAGGGTAAACTGGAATAATAAATAATTGAGAGTATGACATAATTTATGACTTATGTTACTTTGGATGTCATTTACATGAAACTTTCTCACTCAAGACAGAAGTCTTTGGGCATTTGATTTTTTGGTCGTA
Organism: Ctenocephalides felis; assembly: GCF_003426905.1. Lineage (NCBI taxonomy): Eukaryota > Metazoa > Arthropoda > Insecta > Siphonaptera > Pulicidae > Ctenocephalides > Ctenocephalides felis. The sequence goes on along the minus strand of NW_020539725.1, from coordinate 46,121,025 downwards.
ATTTTTAATTAGAATTTTTTAAATAGAATATTACAAAAGTGCATAACTGCATACCATAATTATTTTTTTCGCGATAATCGATTATATTAATAATAATATTTTTTTTTTACCTGGCATGGGTTGCTGCGGTTGCTGCCCATGGTGCACCATATCGCGGCCGGATCGGTACCGGTATTGTTCGGTGGCCTGATGATCTTCAGCAGGATTAAAAGCGCTCGGCATGCGCACTGGTCGCGAATATCCTTTGCCTGCACTCCCTGTTCCTGGACCACTTTCGCTTGCTGGTCCTGAACTCTGGGACGATATATCACTCAAGGTGTCGCAGCTTGCACCACCTGATAGACATACAAATAATATAGCAGACCTTTTAGGCCATTTTTTGGTATTTTTAATTTGCCAACAAAAATGCAAAATTCAAATATCGAAATAATGATAATTTAGTGCACTAAATTAAATTCGTCGTGTTCAGTTTCGGGAACCTTTTGTGGTTCCATTCTTTTTCATTGATCAGTCTATTATTTTATTTAATGCAAAGGAAATTTTTGTTGAATAATTACCAGCACCAGATGTAGGACCCAAGATGTGGCGTAGGGACGCTTCCATATGACGCAATCTTATAGTTTTTTCTTGCAAAATGCTTTTTGCTCTGTGAAGTTCGACTTCTGCTTCTGTTAATGACTCTTGCTCCTAAGAAATGATTTCTACCTTTAGTATTATAAAATTAAAATCAATTGAATTTTTTTTTTCTGTAAGGGTTTGCGTTGAACTTGATTGAATCTTTGATTCAACTAGAACGTATTTGTTTATTGACCAGACCAACTGTATGGTTATCATGGAGAAGTGGCTGATTTTTGTGTATTGAAGTCTCGTCATAAGTGTAATACTTCGTCCTTGCTATTTAGATTGATGCTTTTGAAAAGGAAAAAACAAAACATATTCTCAAAATTCAAGATTTTTAGAATATTTTGGCACCCCATCTCAAAAGCATAAGTTTACCTCGATTCAGATGACATAAAATTGTACACAGAGTTCAATGAGTATGACTCAGTTAACTGAGTAATAAAGAACTTTTAAAAATAAAGAAAATAAATATATATATTTAAAAACAATATTTTTTATATAAAATTATTACTTTTGAATTTGGTGAAAAAGAGTGAAAGAAGCCATGCAAAGACAGAATTATGAACATGCATATCGTGTACAAAATTTAGCTTATAATATTTAGCATAATTTATGAATTAAAATTATAATCTTGAATACATAAAATTGATATATTATAAATGCCTTTACAAAAATTGATATATCTTTATAACGAAGTTTTACATACATGCATTATTTGAAAATTACAACTTACAGCATGCCAAAAATATTTTATTTTATATTTAATATCATGCATAACAATAAAGTTCTTTATTATTAGTAACATTTATTGATAAAACAATGGCCATTTTTTATGTCTATCCTTATGCAATCTACGATTCACCTGAGCCAGTTGTTCAAGTCCAGCAATTTTCTTTATTTTATTCTTAATCCTTTCCTCCTCCCTCCTCAAAGCATTTTTTGCAACCGCCACATTTTTCTGCTCAATATGAATCCTGTGTCTAATGTAGCTTATATCACTTCCAGCTGCAGAGATATCCTCATCATCCGTTAAAACATCCTTAAAAGGATATTTGTAGTGCAAAGTATCACCGTGATTTGGTGGAACCAAGTCGATCAAAGCGTCTATTTTTCGTAAATTCTTTTTTAAAGATTCAAGGCATTCATATTTTGTTGGTTTATTGCTGGATTCGTTGTGGTTGTTGTTGTTTATGTAGCGGTAATTGTCGTCACTTTCTGATAAATCGCCGTTGTTTGGGTTCTGCTGGTTTGTTTGGTTTTCATTCGGCAAGTTTGAAGTTTTATTTGCCGCATTTTGTAAATGATCGTTTGCTATTACAGTAGCATTTGCTTTGCGTTTTAACTTATTGTATTTTATTTTCAACATGCGGTACTTTTCCTCCAGACGTTTCTTGTCCTTGCGCTCCTGGTCGTCCTAAAAAAATTTGATTGGAATAATATAGAATATTCACATTTAAGGGCCAATTATGCCGCAAAATAGACTAATGATATATATTGCTATATCAATGTTACGCTGCTTCTTTCATATAAAATTGTACTAAAAGCTAGGCCTGACTACACAGCCAATTTATATGAAGGATATAATCAAAACAACGTCATGTTACATTTCCATTTTATCGAGGATTGTCCCCTAAATAAGGGTAAAAATGATGTCTAATTTTTGGCAAAAAATCCTGAACTGATTTTAAAAAATTTATAAACCGTGCGACAGGTATCATTTTTATATCGTGCTAATTACCTTTTGACGATCGGTCGAGTCGTTTTTAAGTAATTAAGTGTTAAATTATTTTTAAAAAATCAACTTAACATATTGATAAAGTTGATGAAACTAATAAACTCAAATAATATTGAGATTGAAATAATTTGAATCGGAAATATACCTCCTTTAAGAAATGAAACATTACACAGGTCAACAAAGAAAATGGTGCAAACGATTTTAATACTGTTTTTAAGTATATTTGGGGGCGCTGATTTCAAAAATGACATTGGTTTTTTTCTATGAGCTTTAGTTTTCAAGATACGATATATATGATATATTTTACGATATTAGGTGCGCAACTAAGTTCTCGCTGTTTTTTCGATGAAAATGTAACTTTATTATAAAAAAATGCATCAATTGAGTTTGATACAGTTCTCCAGTGATGGTTTCACTCGGTTTCAACAGCTCATAACAAATAACACCGACCTGGTCCCACCATATGTAGAGCCATAACCTTCAAAGTGAATATTCGGCCGAACCGAGATTTTCTCGTCTTTGGATTGCTGTAATGTATTTATTTTTTATCACCTGTCACGATGTGATGAAGAACCTCTTCTTTTCTCGCCGCTGGAGCAGTTGTTTACAGGCGAAAAAACGACGCTCGACGTCTCTTGGCTTCAACTCACAAGGAACCGAAGTTTCTTGCTTCTAAATCATCCCGACGCATACTATAGCTTGGAAATGGTTTGATGGGTAACTCCTAATTCTAAAGCAAGATCTTCTTGAGTTTGGCACGAATCCTCTTCGAACAAGGCCTTCAATTTAGCGTTTTTGAAGGTTTTGGCCTTCCTTCACGAGGGTGGTCGTCAACATCAAAATCACCATTTTTGAAGCGACAAAACTCCTCATGGCATGTTGTTTCGCTCAGAGCAACATTTCCGTAGCTCTCGATGCACTTTGCTGCCGTTTTTTTTTAATGGAAGACGAAAATCAACACTCCCCGCAAATGACGATTGTTTGGCATAAAATTGGACATATTCACTTAATCAGAAGTATATAATGCAAAAACGAAATCAATTAGGTGTCGCAGCAGTTTGTTTACTTGCTCTAAGCTTGCTTCAAGACGTTTTGGATTTGTCAAAATCGACCAACCCTTACTGATAAAGCCATATACTGACAAACAGCGAGAACTTAGTTGCGCACCTAATATAAGGAACGAAAATACAAAATAGTAATACAATTTAGAATGTTATTGTAATTAGATATGCCTACTTGCACATACAAACTTACAAGACCCATTCGGCCTTAGTTGGGACATTAGTTGACACTGTGAAAAGTTCTTTTCCGTGACGACCTCGAATGGACCTGGTTTCGGCAACTTCTTCGTATCTCAAAAACTAGAGCTGATACAAAAAAATGGTTTGCAGATTTGAAATCAGCGCAAAAAATACTATAAGAATCAGCTCTAACATTTGAGGCACCAAAAAAAAAACTTTTTTTTGTTGGCCTGTGTATTATTGATAGCTATATAATTTTAAAGCACATATATGTAATCAATATCATGCATTTGGCAACTTACCAAGACATTGGGAATATCTATCGTCTGGGTGAACTTCTCAAGACCAATTTTTTTCTGCTCCAAATCAGTTTGTGAACTTTTGGCAAGCTGCCTCACTGCAACATTTTCCATTTTCAATTCTTTCTTTTCTAAAGGAAATTCAATTATGTCATAGTCCAGAAGGCTTTTCATACTTATATTATTGGCATCCTGCTTTGAAATGTTGTGCATATTCGATTGGATTTGAGATTCAACTGAAGTGTCTGAACTGGTTTTACTGATTTCGTTTGATTTTTCTAATTTTTCTGTTTCTAAATTCTTTTCGTTAGGTTTTGGAATGCTTTGTACTGTTTTGGAATTACTTTCTATTACTTTGGCATCTAGATTGTCAGGTATTAACAGCTTAACATAACTACCCTCAGAAATTATGTCGTCAACGTTATTGTCTAAAATGTCGTTTATATCTTTACTGAAATCTATTAAATCATGCTTGTTTTTTGCGTTAGACATTTTTGAATGGTCTTCAGAATTGGATAAATTAATGGAGATGTCGAAAGCTGTTGAATCGTCACTTTCTAAAGGAAATGCTTTTAATGGTTCCCTAATAGACTTTTCTGAATACTCAGAATGTTTTGGTTTAGATATTTTTACTTCATCTGCTATAATGATCCTATGACTTTTTTTGTTTTTCTTTAAACTATCGGTTTCAGAATCTGTATCGATGGATAAGGGTTTCGCTTTGACGGCTTCTGTCATTTTTGAGAAGAATAAATTCCTACGCATTTGAGCTGTTTTCTTAACATCGCGATTTGAAAAACTTGAATTGCTTTTATTATCACTTCCAATGTCTGTATTGCAATAAGATAAACTAATTGCAGACTTTTGTTCATCAATTGCATGTTCTCCTAACAGATCAATTTCATTCTTTTCATCACGATTTTTACTACTACTTAACTCAAACTTTTTCAAAAGCGAATGCATGCTGTCATCTTGCACAATTTTTTCGTTGTCTTTTATAAAAGTTTTTTTAATAAGATCGTTCTGTATACTTTCGCCATCAACACTTATTGATTTTTGGCGTATACCAGGTCGAGTGGCTTCTGCAAAACCAGTATTTAATTTTTCACTCAATTTTTTTATCTTATCTTCAAATTTGGAAGCATTTGATTTTTCATCTTTGGAATTATCAGTCTCAACATTTTTCTGTTCGCCGATTTGATTTCCTAACGGCGGCAACTTCTTAAAAGGATTCGTCAGGACAGAAAATCTGCTTTGAAGACTTTTCACAGTTCCTTGACTAGGAAATTTATCTTGACTAGATTCGTTATAAGGAAAACTATCCGATTTTCCTAAGTTTTCTTTAAATTTAGCACCATTCCGATCTTGTTCATGAGATTGCACGTACCCCGTTTTCTTAATGGGTTGTAATAAAGTGTTTTTGCCAATATCCGTTTGGAAAGGATTTTTATTAAATATTTCAGCCTTAGGTCTGAAGGTCAAAATTGAAGATGCTCCATTTTCAACGTCTTTCTCAAGGTTAGATTTATCCATCATAGAAATTTTGATGTCCTTTACAAAATCAAAATCATACTTTTCACCATAACTATCCGACCTATCTGTTGAAGCAACTTTTGATTCACCATCACTCTCTGATAAGCTGATTTTATAATTTTTATCTAAATTAAAATGTACGCTCTTCTCAACTAAATCACTGGACAATTTTTCAACGACTTCAGCCTTGCTGGCATTTTGTAAAAAATGTTTATCAGAGAAGCGGCCTAATCTTTTTGGCTTTGTATCAAAACTTTGAATGGGTTCGGTATTTGGAAATTTGTTGGATTTAGGAAAGGAGTTAGTTAATAATGGATCATTTTTGTAATATTCGTGATTCGAAGATATTTTTGAATTCATTTTTAATCTGGCTCTTTCAGCGTTAACCTTCTGTCTATATTTTTCGTCGACTGGATGGTCCCATTGCGTTTGACGAGTGTTTTTGTTATAATAGTAAAAAGCGCCAGTATTTTCATCGCAGCTGAAAATTAGATATTGAAAAATTCAAATTATAATTCGGCCTAAATGGAAGAATTATTACAGACAAAATAGCAAATTGAAAAGCCCTGGGAGCATGAAACAAATAGTGCTCTCAACAACTAGATATGCCTTCAGGCTTCAATAATTATTATACTGACTAGGGATTGGCAATAATGTGATTTTGGTCTGATAAAAATATATCATTTGCTTGTTGAATAAACTGTAATAAATTGTCACCAATATTTTTGAACTTTGAAACAAGCATAACCGTAAAATTGCTAATTTTACAACATGTTTTAGAATAAACTAAATATTTATACCTAACTAATTACTTGTTTGCTTTACTTACACAGGTTTCCAATGTTTTGGCAATGGTTCCATCAATCCCTCTTTGGCTAGGTGGTAAAGATGTTTCTCGGAAGGATCCAGACCGATTTTCAAGGCATATCGATCAATCTCTGTAAGTTGATTAATATCAGTGATATTTAAAATATATTTGCAATTTAGTTGTAACTTTTATTCAAGTGAAAATATTAACTTTTTCGTAAAAAATCAAGTAAAAAATCATCGTTTCGTGTTTAATCAAACGCGATAAAAGATATATTAAAATCCAGCATTTGGACGGTTGTAAATATTATTTTTTAAAAAAAGTAAAATTATGAAAAATGATGGAATTATTGTATATAATATATACAATATATTTATAAAATGCAATATATTTATAAAAGCTCTCATTTAATTTTAATCGCCATGTCAGTCATGTGTCTGACATACGCGATTTGGTAGTAGGAGAAAAAAGGTTTTAATATAGGGCTATGTCAGACATATATGTATGATATAAAAAATAGGTAGTTTTAAGAAATTTAGATTTATTTTTCTTTGATACATTAAGTTTTCTTGATACACTTATGAAAAAGAGTGTATTATTTTATAATGAAAAGAGTTACATACAGATGATTGTGATAACTTCATATATCATAAAAATAAAAAATAAATACTTTCCCAAATTTCCCATGGAGACGGCCGCCATGGGCTATGGTGACTCCAACTTTTGTGAGCAAAAATTTGAAAAACCCTCTCAAATTTACCGTAGAGAAAGAGCATTGAACCATGATGACCCGAACTTTTGTAAGCAAAATTAATAAAATCCTTCCAAATTTTCCATAAAGGCAGAAACTTTAAAAAATCTAAAGTCACCATCCGATTCAAATAATTTAATAAATCAGGTTGCCCAAAGAGGCAAAAAGAGTATATAGAGTTTAATTTGAATTGTTTGAGAGGTAAATTTTGAAAAAAAGTAACCGATAGATAAATGATAAGTTATAGACAGATCTGATTAGTGAATTTTATTTAGTAATGCTTTTATCATCTATTTATTGCATTTTTGTGCATTTTCAAATCATTGATTTTTCTATTTTTTACAAAATGGTAAGTACTAAGTACGTAATATACTTAGAATTTTTAAATTCGAGATTAATTTTTGGCAAATAATTTGATAGCTAAAAGAATTGTTATTAAATTATTATCTAATAATACACTAATACAGTGGTTCCCAACCTTTTCATAGCGCGCCCCTTCCCTCGTTTTATAAAAAAATGTCGCGCTGTCCTTATTCTTTTAGCAATTTAATATCATAAATACTTAACTAATATTATAAATAATTATCAGACTACAAATTAATATGAAATATTATGTCAAAATATAAATGAAAAAAAAAATTATTCGTTCAATTTTTATATCATTTATATACTCCCTTTTAACATTTTATAAAAATTAATAAAGAATTTATATCAAAGATACATTTTTAATGTTATAAAAATAAAAAAATGGGTTTAAAAGTCAATCATATTTTTAAAATTTTCAGTTCAATTATAACTGAAATTTAAGCATATTTCTTTATTGAATAAGTGAGTTTAAAAATAGATAAAACATGAACGCTCCTGTAACAAAAATACATTCCATATGCCGGCGCTAACTTAAACAGTTGCGCCGTAACAGGAAATTATTGATTTTTTACTAAATTTAGGTTATGCTATCAATACACTAAAAATAACGCAAAATATATAAATACTTAAAAAAAAATAAAATAATTAATTTGTCTTTTATTACCTTCCTGCGAAGGATTGCATGCCTCGTCAAACACTTCTGTGCAGACGATTCCGCAGGATTCGGATATTGAAGCGGATTTACTCATTTTTGACAATATCCCTCTAAGATTTTAGTCTGCCATTAAATCACATCCAATCACTTCTATTATTGAAGTCATCGCGATTTCGATTTGACATCGCGAAAACGCGAAAGGATTAATATTATATTATTTTGACATTGTTACATCTTTCGCGCACTGCACCCTTTGCTTTGTTTTGTTTTTTTTCGTAAACAAAAACCAGCGCGGCCATCGCGCGGAGCTTTCGGGTACTAGTTGGGGTCGCATTTAGGTCACAGCTGTTTTATAAATTATTCTAGATATTGCGTTCATCTTATTTATATTCTTCTCATTGAGACTTTTTATCGTAATTATTATTATTTTAAATACAGTGGAACCCCGACATACGAGTTTATTTCGTTCCGTAACCAAGCTCGTATGTCGAATCGTTCGTATCTCGAAGCAATTTTTCCATATAAATACATTGAAATGCCATTAATTCGCTCCAGCACTTCTTGAGTTTCTTGAATATTAAAAATAAAATTACTATTTATTGATTTTATTATTGGTTTTACCTGTCCATTAATGATATTGCAGAATTTTTTGGGGTGCCTTTTTATCCACAATATTTTAGAGCTTAAAAAGCTGCTTTAGCTTAGAAATTATTATAAGGCCCTTAGTAAGAGTTTGACCGTTTATCAACTCCTTCTGTTTAAACATAGTAGAAATCTATAATGTATTCTTCGCCATCCTTATATTTTTCAATATAATTTCAAGCTTTAATTCAAGAGACATGGTCCTTCTTCTTCGGACCCATGGTTATAAAAGTAAATATTTTGTAAAATGTACAAAAAGCAAAAAACGAGAACTCAACATATATAAATGCACAATCACTATTAATGATATATAGTTAAAATTTCAAACATTAAAATAATCATCAATATATTGTAATTTGCATAGGCAAATCGTATAATAATAGTAGTAGTAGTAATAGTATAGTATAATAATATATATTATAGTATAATAATATATAGTATAGTATAATAATAGTAGTAGTAATTGTAGTAATAAATATTAATGAATATTAATTAATATTACTCAGACTAACTCTGAAATAATTTATTCTACCATAAAACATTTTTATGTTTAACCAATAACATTTAATATCTTTTGAGAAAACAATTACTCACTCAAAGACTTTTCAACTTGTAAGAAATAAATTTGGAGTTTTTTTTATTGGCATTATAATCGACTACATTGGAGATATTAAACCATAAATATTTTTGCTTTGCCTTGCTGATTAATTTATTATTCAAATGTTGTATTACACACAATAAAATGCAAAATAGTTGAATGGGAAACAAATGGTTAATAAGTTAATAATAAATACTAATATTAAAATTGATTAAATTCTTTACCAAAAATTTTAATTTATCTGTTTAATGCATTTTTATCATGTTTTGTTCACCACTATATTTTTCTCAGATTCTTAGTTAAAAATTTCTTATAACAAAAAATTTTGCATGTTAATCATGGGTCAAAATAAATATTTTAATATTTTGATAATAAGCATTTATATACAACTATTCAAATCATTTATAGATTTATTTATAACCAAAATCACATAACATAAATACTACTATAACATAAAGAAAACTATATAAATCTTGTAGCAATTGCCAATAATTTAGTATAATCCGCTCCTTTCGCTTGTGTTCTTTCCTTCAGAATAGTCCTCAAAATATGTGGAATTGGCACATGAATTCTAGTCCCCAGTGGAGTTCCACTATCATCGATCAATACAACATTATTGCTATCAAATTTCGGTATTTTAGGTTTCTGATTTTGTTTAAGTCCTACTAAGATTCCTTTCTTCTTTTCACCTTTAATTGCTACTAGGACCCGGTCTCCTATGTATCCTTTCCGAAGTTTGCTGTATACATGAATAATCCTAGGTGGTTTGCCTTCAGCCATAGCTCGTTTACCTATTTCGCTATTGTCTACTACTCTTAGCCTGGTCAATTTTTGTACCTCATTATTTACTGATGTGGTGTGAATTAATTTGGACATGTTGTTCATGATTAAATTGGTTTTGATAAGGTTGTTTAGAAGGGCCATGGTCAAGGAAAAATCTAAAATAATGAAGAGAAAGACAAATTTAATCATTGATTATATATACTAAAAAAGAGTAATTTAGCTTGATATTATCATTACATTATATAAGAGTAACTACAGTTAAATTTGATCTTTCATAGGCGAATTAAATACAGGTAACCCTCGTATAACATGGTTCTTCTAAAAAACAGATTTCTTGCTACATTTGCTATGTTTCTCAAATAAAGATCTTTCTAATAAAATGAACACCAAATTTTCATAAAAAAGCATTGTATCAATATATGAAGGTATCAATAGCAAATTTTTTGCAGAAATTGAAGATAGTACAGTAAAACTCTCTAAAAATGAGTATTCTTACCAAAAAAAAAAAATAGGATTGCGAAGGATAGTATTTACTTGGTAGTTATGACTAAGAAAATATCATTTAATTCAAATAATACCAATATCACTTTGAACTAAAAAACTTGTAATATGTAGCATGTATTTTTGAAAATTGGAGAGTAATCTTTCTTTTTACACTAGTTCTTTCTAGTTAGTCACAACAAGTAAATTAAAGATGAACTTTGAGAGTTTTTTAATTAATACTCTGAGTCAAGTGTTTTCTAACGAGGATATGTATTTTGTGTTAGAGAATTGATATTTTTGGATAAAAAAGATAAAGTTCTGATTAAACTTTACATGTGATATTATAATAACCTGATTTTTTTTTAGTTTAGAGGAAAAACAAAAATGCAATTAATATTATGATTCTATTAGATTCTTAAAAATATATGAACAATATCAATCTAACCTCAAAATTAAACAATTTGATAATCCTATACATTTAATATTTGTACAGACAATTCATACTTACATTTATGAGATAAAAATACGTGTTAACAAATTATATTTTACCCTATATTTGTAAAATTATATTATAGTTCATATTATTTCATATTTTCTTAAAAATATACATTTATAATTGTCAATGATTGACTCCTAAACAATATAATAATAATGGATTGATTACTAGACCTAGACAATATAATATGGATGGATAATTCGTGCCCATCTTTTGGAGATTGTGTGAAGCATAGGTGTGAAGTGTGAATAGTTTAGTTTTGGGTGCCAAGGAAAGATGCCTCAATCTATTTATTATGCTTATTTATCTATGGCCACAACTATTAATTAAACAATATTAAAATTGATTAAGATATTAATAAATACTTCAATGATGAATTATGAACCGATTTTGCCAGAAAATTTTTTAATTAGACGATATTCATTGAAAAATATGTTGGAATATGTTCTGTATTTGGCGTTTGGATTTGGAAGTCAAGTTATAATATTTATTTTATATTGATAGATTCTAATTCATCGTTATTGGAAGATAATAATACATCAAAATATTGTAAATCATACTTCTTATACCCTTGAACGAATATATTTCGTCGTCAACGATCATACCATGTTGAATACACCGGTTCTCGTCCGATCACCGAAGTTAAGCAACATCGGGCGTGGGTAGTACTTAGATGGGAGACCGCTTGGGAACACCACGTATCGTTGACTTTTTCTTCACTTTTATTAATTATATAAATTATATGAACAAGGTGTAAGTGGCATTTTGCATTAGGGCAAGTTACATAAATTTCCTAATATGTGTAATATTTGACCAACAACCAAAATTGAAATTTATTTATTTTTGAAATTAAAGTTTTTTAATTAATGCGATTTCCGGTTTGATACATCTCAAATACATTTATAATATCTGTAATTAGGGGGCGTCCATTGATCACGTGAGCGAGTTTCTAATGATTTTTGGTAGAACCAGTTTTTGAGTCGGCCTTTAAAATATTAGCGTTCCGGTAAAAAAAATATTGGCTCAACACCACTGAACACACCTTTGAAAGATATTTATATGTAATTATATTAATTTGGGTCAAAACTCCTTAATAGCATAAGAAAGGCCAGAACTGTTGTTGTATTGGCCTATAAAATAAATTGTACAACAAATTTTACAAAAATGCGAAAACCTTTAACATGTTTTTAAAATCCATGTGAACGAAGTTGTAAATACAGCTAGTTATTAATAATTTTATGATATTTGCATAATATTAATTTTTGAAAACTTTGACCGATCACTTGCGTTTTTATGTTTATTTATCTATGATCCTAGACAATATTAGAATACCGTGTGTTCATATGATTTACGTGCACTTTAAAAAAAAATTATTGATAGAAATTAAAATCAAGTAAACCAACAATCACTTATAAACGCAATAACTTATAAACACTTCACATAACAACAATCACTTATAAACTCTTTTTTTAACCACTTTTATCTATGCCAACAATAATCGATTATCGATATTTTTAATATTGATACAACTTCAAACCGTTGTTTACCAACCGAAGTGACCTATCTTTACAATGCAGCGATGTTGATCTATGTTAAATTCTGGCCATGATCGAGGAACCTCTTTCATTCTGTTTCTGCATTTGGTAGAAATCACATCGGCATATGGGCGGCCTGAATGATAAAGCAATCGGGCCGCCATCGTTGCATGTTCGAGATAAACAAAATCAGGACAGATACGTAATAGTAGTATAAACGTCTGTGCTTGGTTTCTTCGTAAAAAAAGTATGAAAAGTAAGTATTGCTTTTTTGCCAGGTTTAATCAATACAGTCAACCTTCTGGGAACGCGATTTACGAGGAACGTGACGAAATTGAGGCGTCCTTCAATAACATGGTACTCCTAAGATGTGGTTTTCGGTCGCCATCCCATAAGTTCTAATAAGTATCTGGCTATTGATGCAAAATATTTACATTAAAATTTTTAGCGGTTATTTTATCTTTTACGACATGTTTGTGTACGTGAATTAGGGTCTATCTGCAACAGGGGTAATTAGTAACAGGCGTTTTTCAAAAAGGTCTTGGACGATATTAAATTGTTTTGTGTCGATTGGACAAATATTGTCATAGGTACTTTCTCGCAGGCCAACGCATTATACAGAACTCAGCAGGTCTGTCATTTTTGGCAATGATAAGCATTTCTAGATATATTTGTACTTGAATCGGTAGAGGAATAGTTGCAGCAACTATTCATCTTTGTTTCGTAGAAAAATTATTAGTGAATTTCAAGATATCTTAACTAAAAAAAACTTATAACAAGCCACTAGCTCTCTTAAACAGGCCTTGTTATATAAAATGTGCATGGCATAGGGTTTAGTAACTAATAATAATAATCAGACATAGTTTAGGCAAATGATGATAATAAATATTATTTCAGGCTTTTATCGAGCTTATTTATAATTTTAATTAAAGTAACTTCATAATATTATATGGGAGATTGTACAACGTCCGCTTATGCAATAAAAAGATCTGACAGTAGTAAGCATTTGGACATTAAAAACAATTTAATTAAAGACAATGTTTGTCATCAAGTTCTCCATACTAAAGTCTATTTCATCTTCTTTGTTAAAAATAATCTGCTTAAATTTTTTTAATTAGAAAATAGTGATTCAGTTCACCTTTTATATGATAACTTTATATAAACGCTTCAATTGATAACAATTTACATCTTTCGAATTTCTTGGTGTCGTACAAATTTTGAGTTTCTCATATCACCTCGTTATCGGTGGGTTGACTGTAGTTATCATATAATTATATATCAAATTTAATTTTATTTTAATTATTTCTTTATTTAATAAACCAAATAGATTTAAGTAAGACTTGGTTCTATGCAATTTTAGATTTAGTTACGTAACACAATCGAATTCAGTATTTAGTAACTTTTCAATGGCAGAGTTTTATACACGGTTCACATCATTTAAATTAAATAGTCTTGCAATTTTTTTAGAAATAATTTAAATATTTTATTTAATTGAATGCTGTTTCATAAATCATAAAATTGATGTATAAAAAGTCCATAGCATAATTTTTTTTTTAGGTAGTATATCATACAAAGTTGTTTATTATATGTAAGAATTTATACAATTTTTGATTATTTTTTTATATGATTTGTTTTTATTAATATTATAATATAATATTATATTTTTTTCATTAATATCAATTATTTTTCAGGTAATCATTGGTGATCAGGTGATTCGTTGTGACTTTCAAAAAGAATGGATCTATTTATTACTTCCCGAACAAGTGGAAAATTGGAGCACAGGTATGTTGGATTATATTAATTCATTATTAATATATGTACATTGCATATATATTTCATTTTTAGTTGTTAACAATTTAAGTAATAAATTAAATTATTTAGCTTATTAGCAATTTATAGATAATTTGCATTCATTCTGTTAAATGACCTACGAATTGCATCGAACAGTTTTTTGTGAAAGCAAAAACTTTATTTTTGTAATAAATAGGTAAAATTTTAATCTAAACAGTACAAGCACACATACTTTTTTAAATTTGGTTTCAATCGCTTCAGAATGTCTCGAAAAACAAAAAAATATTAAAACGGATTTTTTGGTGAAAACAAACCATTCCTTTGGAAAGTTAATCATATTTGGTCTAAATCATCAATCTTGTAATTTCAAGAAGTGCTAAAAAATTTATTCTTCCGACCGTTGCATAAGTTGCAAAATAAACAATTATTTGCAAAAGCCAGAAGTAAAATATCAAATAAAACATGAATCATTTCTTTCTTTCTACTGTACATTTCTATAGAATACGCAAATATATAAAAAATTCTCAGGAGTCCACTTGAAGATATAATAGAATTAAGAACCACAATGCTTTTTGAGATATTTTCTATTTAGATATGACCGTATGTTTTGTCGGTAATCTTCACGAACGTTTATATTGTTATGAATAAGAGGGTTTTTATTGTCATTATTATATTATATTGTATTTTTACACTAATCTGTCATGTTTTGACGAGTCGTACACGGTTACCTAAACAAGGTGTGACATGTCAAAACATTTCATAGATTTCTATCTTATAACGACAGTTTTGTTGATGTTTATATGCATGCGGGCGCAGTAATGCAATTATTTTTGTACCTTCAGTTATTTATATGCAATCAGATAAAATTACAAAATGACGAATAATATTTAATGAAATTGTACATAAAAGTGGTCTTTTATGGACTAAATACTGCGTCTCGGAGCGCGGGGTTCTGAAATACCTAATATTTACCAGAAGTGTGGCTTTTTTTTTCTTGCATTTTTCTAGTATTGCTACTATTTGTTAAAACATATCATCACTCTCTCAACTACTATTTATAAATAGTAAACTCAATGAATGCTCGGAATCGGCACCTTTATCAAATAAGTGTTGATTTTTGCTACGTATTGCATAAATTATATTTTTTTTTCGTTTAGCTTGTTTTGTTTTATTTCTAAAAATTTTGCTTTGTTTCTCAGTTTATCTGATTCAGCCAGTAATTCAACATTGCCAATTTTCGTTTCACAATATTTCATTATATATATTATTTATATTTTATTATATTGCAATATAAGAGGTTTGATGAATGAAAACAATTTTGACTAACTATTATAAGATCTGATAAAATTTAGTATACCTGACATGGTTTAAAATAATTGCTCAAATAATCATAATCCACATTTTTATGGTAAGAATGTGAGAATTTACAATAGTTTATTTTTTACACTAGTTGTAAGTGGCATTTTGTCTTAAATTGTTTTAATTGTCCTTCAGAAAGTTGAACAAATTGGCGCAAGTAAAATTTTGTTTTTTCTGGTAATAATTAAATTTTATATATATAACTATAAAAAATTTCAATTGCAATAAAATGGCATGGACATTTTCACAAAACGATTTCGACTATAAAATATATCTCGATTATTTCAGAATTGTGGCATTCGATCAAGTATGCCATTTTCACAAATATTTAACTAAACATTAAATTTATTTTTATTACAAAAAAATATATTTGGGGATTTTCAAATCATTTTAATCAATGCAAACTTGATTGTTTTCTGATATTACTTTTGATTATTATTACTAAATATAGATACAAAAAAATCGAAAATATTATTACCAATAATATTCATGGTAAACGAAAATAGATATCTGTAGAATAATAGTTCCGAGTATTCCGAGCTTAAAAATGATAATTAGACATATGCACATCAGATATTTTATAGAAATATTATCAGATTTTTAATAATACAAGGTCTGTCTTCATTTGTTTCGGTTCCGTACCACAAATTTTATTTTTTAGAATTATTATACGTATGTTCGCCTAATTTATAAACTCTTATATTTTGTTTTTTTCTATAAAATTCTAAAAATAAAACTCAATGTAGTTATAATAATCAATTTGAATATTTAAAGCAATTATTGATTATTGATCAATTTTTATTTTTTCTCTAATGTTTAAACACGGTACAGGAAGTTCTAGCAATTGGCCTTGAGGCACGATGCCACGCACTAGTTACATTTAAAAGGTTCGGTATTTCGATTTTTATTAAATCAATCATATATTGTAACTGGAATAAATCCAAAATCTCTCGCCGTAACCTATATTTCTATGATTTTACAATATTTTTTCTAGTAAGCTTTTAGCTGCACAATATGAGCATATGTGTACAAATACCACTCATTGACAGTTCCTTTTGTGACAATGGAAACTTTTACCGAATATGTCAAAAACAGACATGGCCCGGGACGCAGAGTGCCACATTCTAAGAAGCACTTTGCGGAATAAAGGAAATATTTTATTTTATCATTTTCCTGGGTAGATGTATTTATTCATAATACAAAATAATGACGAATAAAAATGTTATTTGATAGTTTAGATATGTACATCGTTTATTATTAACACTAGTGGTGCATGGCATCATTGGCCATAAGGCAAACTACTGGAACTTCCTGTACCAAAAATTATAATTTTCTAAAAAAGTTTTAAAAATTTTTGAGAATTTTGAAAAAATAAGATATTTGAGAATTATATTCTGAAATTTTTTAACTCCGAAACCGCCAATCCTGCCTTCCCTAAAATTCAATTTTTTTTTTATTTCGATAATGCAAATATAATGCTTTTTGAATCATTCAAATCGGACACTCTGTTCTCTTAAATAGTGAAGTGCCGTTTTTAGCACCTTTTACTCAGAGGCTAAACCAGCCTCTGCTATAACTAATCAGCACGTCTCCTTATCAATAGGAATCGAATGTTTTTTTTTTTAATTATCCAAATCGATTGATCCGTGTTCCCGAAATCGTTGACCAAAATTTGTATCCGAACACACAAAAGCATATCCATTTTTTCTAAGGTATGCCAACATGTTCAGAAACCATTGAATCGTGAAGATATACAAAAAAAATAATTTTTTGATTTTTTTTATTACTATAACTTACCCTACGGGGAGTTAATGAAGAAAATCAACCGGAGATCGACTTTTATTGCAATTCCTTGGATAGATTCTTGATTAAATAGAATTTTTGACATTATTTGTACATATGTATGTACCCTTCTCGGAAAAAATAGGTTTGTTATGGTAATGCTATGTTACGGGTCTCTATTCGTATTAATTGGTTTATATCAAGAAATGGTTCCAAATTTTGAAGCATTTTTACAGAAAAATTCAATTCTACTACAATTAGAAAGAATTTGCATATTGGCCACAATAAACTTTAGGATATGGGATTTTAGAACCGGCTAACAACAAATGTGATAAAATTGATAACATTTTATAACAATTACTGCTCTATTACCCTGCGGCCATATTTACTCTCAAATGCAATAATTCCAATACCCGTCTGCCATCAATTTTTTGCATTCGTCATAAAGTTATATTAGATCAGGTCGCCGGTTCCCATCTGATTTAAATAAGGCAAGGGTCCGTCAACTGTGCCTTCAGAATTACGCAATCAACCGGTATAGTGTTTATGCAAATTTGTTTCGCTCATTTGTACCGACTTCTCTCGTAACGGGAGAAAAATGAAAAATCAAAATGAATATGACTTTTGTATCATGGGTTAAACGTAAATGCAAAAAGATGATGTAGAAAATTTTTGATTTTTTACCTCCTAGATTTGTTGGTAATAGATAAAATTTCCAAACTAGATACCAAAATATTTATTGCGTTCTCTAATTCACACAGATTCAGAAAATGTTTGCTTCTGAATTTTGAAGTATTTATTATAAGTATTGTGATAAAAATGAAAAAAAAAAAAAATTTCTAATAAGAGTCATATTTTAACTTTCCGGAAAAGAAGTTAAGATTTTTGCCTGAAAATGCGACTTCAATGTTATGTTTTCTCGACGTTTCAAGTCATTCTTAATCCTTTGAGACCGAACTTGGAAAAAGCATGTGAGTGTATATATGTGGGTAGATTTTTGACCTTTTGTCCACTGTTTCAAAAACTTTTTGACTACCGTCCAAAAGCTGTTTTATCGATTTCAAAAACTCCAAATAAAAGCCATTTGATAACCTCGATGAGGAAGCATTGATTAGATTAGTTTTGCATTTTTTTAGTAAAAAAAATCTCGAATAGTTTTTGCAAATTCATAAACTGTTAGAAAGTTATTGGTTGCAAATCGAATTGTTGGAAAAAAATGTCTTAATGAACTTAATAAAAAAATTAGAGGCCACCAAAATGCTCTAATTATAAAAATTAAATAATGTTTGGATTAATTATCCGCACTTATAGAAAATCTTTCTATTATATATAGTACAATTAGGCGCTTCTCAAATTCAATGTAACATTCAAACTATTTGTTGAAAAAAATTGACACGTTTAGAAAATTTGTCCAAGGTGAAAAGTTTCTCACATCCCTAATAAATTAATGTATTGATTTTTTTTATCGAAACGATTTTTTGCGCATGTTGGAAAGTTAATGCAAATTTTTTTAAACCATGATGTCTCTTACGCCTAATTACGTTTGCATTGTAAAAATGTATAAAGTTATTGTCGTGTTTTATCAGTTATTCTATAAGCATCTGAATAGTTTACCTAATCCAGTTTTGGATATTTTTTTTTATATTTTGAAATTTTTTGAAAATTTTGCACTTTCCGAAGAGTAACTAAGAACCCATAGAAATGCAACCAAAATTAGTTCTTATTAATTTTTTTATAAAATATCTGATAACTAGATGTGCATTAGTCTTATGATCATTATTGATCGTTTAGTCTCATTTTTTTACTTTTTTTTTGGATCTTCGAAACCATTAGACCTGCCTTCTTAATAATTTTATCAGTTGTTTAAGAAAGCAACCCGCCATAAATATTATTTCAATAATCACTTGACAAAATCTCATGAAAAATTACGCAAATACTTCATTTTCTAAAAAAAATCTAATTCGATGTCATATCTATGCATATCGTAAACATAGCATATGCAGGTGTAAATATATATTCGTAAACAAGGCAGGTGTTTTTATTCAAATTAATCATCAATATTTAACAATCATTCAAAAAATAATTCCAATGCGCAGTTTGCAAAGCACTTCACCCAAATCCTCAAACTTATTCTCTCTCTCTGTATATTTCGAATGAATTACACAATTATGATGTGTTAACATGGCCGTCGGTTTTCTCATGGCAACCCTCTTCAATATTTCCGTTTATGCATTGTTATGTTAATATAATTTCTACCCTTATGAAAATTTACTAATATACACACAAGAATGTGTCTATGAATGGGGGTTGCTTTATATTCGTGATATGAATTTCTCCCCTGTTTCATAATTGTCTAATATGGCGCGAGCGTCAGCCGCCATTTCGGTCGGGGACGACATGTTGAGTTGACAACTTTTTTTTGGCTTTTAATGGCTAGTAGAAAAGATTAGGGGTTGGTAATGGACAAATACAAATATAAAATACATTCGGAAGAGAAACGCTATTAGAATTAGCAATTTTATCAAGTTAGCTTGAGTTTCATATATTGTATGAAATTGTTCATATAATACTCATCTTATTTAAATCATGTAAACGTGCCTGCTCCACAATTTTCTATAATTACGATTACAAATATTTCATAAATGTTTATTATTAACTTACATATTGAGATAAATTCAGTTTATAAATCTAAATTTTATTATTGTTCATCTATCAAATATGTTGCTCAGCGGTTTAGAAAAATGAACGTTGACACGAAAACGTGTGTGTATTTTCTATATATGAGTATTTTCCAGGAAAAACCCAACGTCTCGAAATTATTTGATGGCAGATGCATTTTACGAGCGTCAGAGTGGGATTAATTTATTGAATTTATATCGATTTTACCAAGTTAAGGTATATAGGTACTACGTGTGGCACTTTTGGCGAATCTGTTCACCTCATATATTTATCATGGAAATATCTAGTAACGATATAATCATTATTACCTGATGAAATCATTTTTTCTGTAAATAACATTTATGATTCAATAACTAGACACAAATAAAAATAATATTTTCGACAAATTTTTGTAAAGTCACTAATTAGTTTCTTTATGTAAGAAGTTATTATTTTGACTAACAATCGAAATAATACTTTAGGATACTTGTTATATTCAAAAATATCATAATTATTTGCTACCATATTTAAATCATTTTTCTTAAAATCAATATTTACACTATTAAATAATCTATATATTGTTATAATCTATGTATTAATCAGGATTAATACTCATATATTAAGTAAAATCATTATTATGAACAAATAGTTAGTTTTGGGTAAAATCATGTTACAATTTATTCCTAATAAAATATCTTTTATATAAAAATGGATCGCAAAATGTGTTGGTAAGCGCATAACTCAACAACGTCTGAACCAATTTGGCCAATTCTTTTTTTAAAATGTTCGTTGATGTCCAAGGATGGTTCTTACGTCGAGAAAAAATCGAATAATTGCCGGGAAAACCCTAAAAACAGCCCTTTCTTTTTCTCATATAAACATACAAACATTTTCTCTACATTTTCTAACTAAAACGTAGAATTAATTTGAGCTTTATTGCTATTATATATAGTTCATATTAAATTACAAGCACACACTGTATACTTCTCTTAAACGATTATTCGGATTTTGATAAAACTTTCTGAAGTTTAAGGAAATTTTCTAGGATGTATGTGATTATAAAGTACTGTATGTGCAATATTGTAGAAATAAATGGAAAAAATTGCAAAAAACGACATTTCATTGTTTGCATTGAAAATAAATGAAAACTATCGTCTTCCAAAAATTTCAATTTACTTATGAACCTACACAATATTAGAATATGTATAATAAATTACATTATCATTGCCGAAAAGCAGCTGAGATGTGCCAGAAATTAAAATAATATAGAATACAGTATGTATAGCAGATTCAATGATACACATATGAACAAATATGACAGATTAATTCACTTAAAATATGAAATTAAGTATTAATCAGGGCCGGTCCTACCTTTAATGCGATGCATGCGAAAAATACGGGCGCACGCTTCAGGGAGCGCTAACACAAGATTCGGATATTAAATTTTCAATATAGTTTTTTTTTTTCAATATATAATTTCTTTGCATCTTTTACTAATCTTTCCACAATATTTTTAAAATTCGTAAAAATTTTACTTTATAAATAACAACAAATGCAAAAGTAAAGATGAATACATAAAATTGGGCCCTCACGATATCGATTAGGAGAAGTTTAAGATGGAATTTTGGATATCAAAAATAATAAAAAAATATATTAATTTAATCCAACATGAAGTACCAGTGTTATGTTATGGTTATGGTTAATTAAAATTACTCTTCACAGCAAAATGCATGGTTAATTAAAATTACTCTTCAAAGCAAAATGCATACACATTTATATTATGAGCGATGTTAAATGTAGAACTGCTTTAAATAAAATGATGAGTCTCAATTCTCACACTATGGTTATGTTATGCCGTTTAAAAGACTTCAATTTCTAATATAGTGTGAGAATTGAGACTCATCATTTTATTTAAAGCAGTTCTACATTTAACATCGCTCATAATATAAATGTGTATGCATTTTGCTGTGAAGAGTAATTTAAAAAACAATAATTATTATTTTTAGGTAAACGGTAAATATTAGTATATAATATTAAAAAAATTTAGACATGGGTACAGAACAACGTCTGTCGGGTTATCTAGTTCCTAATAAAATTATTAATAACGTTATTTGTTAAAACATAATTATTTCCTAAGATTACAAATCATTTGTCAACTTTTAATCAATGTTTAAGAATGTGCAGAATTATGCAGGGGTAGAATTCTATTTCTAAAGTCAAATATAATAGATTCGATTCAATATTTTTAAATGTAAAAAAATCGTGAGTTTTTAATATTTACAACAAAAATTCTAACGTGGAAAATGTTCATGATATTTCTATTTAAATCTACATCACAGTCATTATAATGTGTTAAAATCTGAGATAAACATTTGATAAATTTTATATTTTATTTGTTGTTAAATGCTATTTTAGAAATAAAATTATGTGCAGTACTTTTGAAAAGAAAAGATATGAATTTTTATCATCTTCAAGTTTTAATATTTAACATGAATTTTGTAGACATGAATGTCATAGCATTCAAATTTGAAAGTCAATTATTTTGAATTCAAATTGATGTAACATTACGTTTTTGTAATTTTGTATTAATTATTACTTGTCAGCGTAACTGATTCTTTAAGTATTTTGGTATTATTTTATTTTACTCCAAGTTACAAAATAGCTTGGACAAGCGCATTGCGTAAAATGGAAACGTAATATTTGACGTGAATGCTATAGCATTCATCGCATATAACGATTTAGATATGATAATCCGACTACATCGCGATGCGCTAAAATCTATGAACTGAATACTGAATATATTTTAGTTGAATGTTTGTATGATTTTTAAATAAAATTATTTGCAGTATTTTCGAAAAGAAAATATACTAAAGTATATAATAAATGCGTTTTGTGAGAATGAAGTTGTAAGTCTGAATGAAGTGAGCGATAACGAACGGTAATGGACTGTTCACTCGACATCACAATAGAATAGAGACGGATGGGTTGATGGGTTGGCGGCGATGGGTTGGCAAGATGGCAAGCCAGTGGGTTTATTATAGTGCGAGTGTGGGAACTCGATGTGTACTACGAAGACTTTATTAGTGAATCAACTGTAAATCTCATTGATAAATGTTATTTTTTTAATATATAGCCAGAGTAGTAGTTGAAGTTATGATTGAAATATTGTAATTAATTAAATTCAATAGAGTAGGACGGGGCGCAAAGGTCCGACTTTAAGTAATTGTACTGCCTAATTTGAATGAACTACATTACAACATATAACGCGTATCAAATAAACAAGTATCGAACTATGTTCAATAAAATTTTCAGTTAATTTCTAGTCATAAAAATGCATTTTAGCTATTTTTATAAAATTTGTTATCTGTCTCCTTTTCCCCATTCGTTGGGTAAAAAGGAACAGTTAGGGGGTAAACAGATCCAATATCTTATTTTTAATTTTAAAAAATTTTTACGAAATAATTGCTACAATATCCAATCAAATAAATCATGGGCACATTTTTGACAAAGATAGTACTGTATAAAGTCGAGCTAATATTTCGTCAAAAATATTCATCGGCAGAGTTTGAATAACTATTAATGTAAATTATTTCTTGGGAAATTTTTTTTTTTTAGTTTATATTATTTACTATTTTTTATTGTTTTACATCTTCGTTGGGGCAATGGTTTAGTTGGGGTAATGGTTTTTTTTTACCTCACTCAAATGTAAGCTATAGAGGTTATAAGCCTCTTCAGTCATCAGTTATATAAACATCTGTTGAATCTGAAAAGTTAAAATCACAATTTAATAATGTTTACCTACTTAAAAATTATATTAGAATCTCGTAAACTAAACAACAGTACTAATATTCAACAAAATTAACATCGAAGGAAAATACTTTTGTTATAGAATTTCAAAAATGTTTATCTCCTGATAACGACGTTGCTTGATTTAAGGTGATGGTTGATATGCATGTCGTAATATGCATATTTCTGGTGTAAAATATTTTTTTCTAGAAAAATTAAGTATTTTGTTTAAAATATAAAAGCCTGTTGTAAAAAAATATTGTATATGGTATGGATTTGTTTTGTAATATTTTCCTTATACCTACATATTTTCTCCTTTTTTAACTCGGCTACTTTGAGAGTTTGCACCATTTACCTGTACCATGGGCCGAACTTTCAATTCCGACGATTTGAACCGTGTACTTTGATAACGTTATTATTAATAATTGTACAGATCTAAAGAATTGATAATATCAAATAATTTATTTTTCGATATAATCTACACCAGAGAAAATACAAGGTGCTAAAATCTATGGGATGAATGTGCAATATGTTTTAGTTAAATGTCAGTCTATCTAGGCGCTCTTACCCTAATATGAGTCCGTTCCGGTTTCTTTTTCTTTACAATACGTATCCAATAGAGTTCTTTATCTCTAACTCTTCCATCATAAAACTATAAGAATGAAAGTAATAAAGTCTCAGCAGACCCACTTGCGGAGCAGCAACCGAGTTAAAGGATTTTTCCTCTTACAGGACATTAGAGCTCGTTATCTGAGGACCTCTTTACGTTCTTATTCAATCCGAACGCGTACGCCGTAAGGGTACGGGGTGCCCTTCAACCGCACAAAATCACATTAAGGCTTAAACTACATAACTATAAACGATTCACAAAAATTTTTTTACTTTCGTCAATTTAGTTGTATATTATGTAATATTGTACATAAAGAAATAGATAGATTTAATATAGTAATTTATTTTTTCTGCTTACTTTATTCAGATACGTAGCATTATTAAAACCGTTACTTCAGTAATACCTATATAAATTTAAAATTGGGTTTATTATATTACTGATTCTTTTAGTGTTTGTTTACTTCGCGAATGTGAAGTTTGTTTTCGCGAAAACAATCAGATTGGTTAATTTTGTTTTTTCAACATTTGAAGAATCGCTTGATTCTGAATTGAATGAGACCAAATTTGTAAAAATTATGTGTGTATAGGTTGATTTTTAACCTTTCGTCGACATTTTTTCAAAAATGGCTGAATTGATTCAGTCCGTCCGTTTCAGTTACTTTTTCTATTCAGAATCGTATCTAGTAAAAATTTTTTCTCTAAGTTTTGACACTTTTCTGCATTTATTAAGTTCTCCGAAAAATATACAATATCAACAAATATTTTTTAAATTTTTTTAACAAGGTATGAATTTTTTAAGTTTATGATCAATAAGCCAAATTTTTAAATTTCTTTGACTTACAGTCACTACCATTAATAAATAATAAATATCTACCCCAATGTGTAACCCCTGGTGCATCAACCTGATTCCCATAAAGATTTTTCATTTATTTCGTCCGCGTAAGTTAAATGAAGTGGAAAAGCGGAAAAATAAAAGAAGTCTTTTGATTGGTCAATTGTGCCGTGGGGAATTTGAGCATTATCGTAATGGGTCGAAAGCGAATTACAGCAATTTCCGCAAAAGAAAAAGGAAAAGGAATTTCTAAAGGAAACCAATTATATCTAGTTGTAGTATCGATAATGGTGCTTTTATATGTCAATTCTATGGATTGAGTATTCTATTCACGTAGAATATTATAGTACCATTACTGCAAATATTAAATTAATAAATTGTTCTTAATATGCTAATAACGCTAATATGAAAATCTATGTTTTTAAAATATATTTCCAATGATTTTATACTTTTGTAAATAAGCTACAATTATAATAGTTCATAAATAGTTATAAAGCTGGATTTCTTTTTTCCAAACAGTTTTGATACGCCAAAATAGTTATTGAAACATATACTTCGTTAATATCAATCACTTAATTTAATAATTGCTTTGTATTTTATCAATAGAAATAATTTTAGATAATAAATAGTGATAACAAATTATATATAAATATTGAACCACGCATTTATTCTTTCTAGAAAAATATCGTTTTAAATATGACAAAAAACCATAGACCACAGTATTTAGTACAATTTTGTATGAGAAGCGCTACGTATCATTGGTCTATTTTACGGCAGAATCGGCTCATTATCCTGCTAGATAAAATGCTCAGATTGCGAGCTTAGTTACATAAGTGAAACAAGCTAAAAACTATAAAATTATTATTTAAGCTTACATTATACTATACTTCCACATATTTTTTCATGTGAATTTGAACCAAGTTCAGTATTTCAAACTACCATTTATATTTAAAGTACATTTCTAATGGCGTGACTAAATACCTACCCCAAGTAATTTTTAAACGAGTCGTTAATCAGATGACAGCACATGGCATTGGTATAATTTTTTTTGTGTTCGTTAAATGAGAAAACGTTCATATTATTATATTATGCGATGACAGAAGATGTTCGCGCTTAATCTAACATCGAAATTTATCGAACAAAGAGATCGGAGGCGTGAGAGAAAAGCGATGTCGACACATCATCTGTGCACCTGCCATTGTATTATTATTATGCTCTATTTATAACTTATCAATGAATACCCACACACATGCACACTTACATAAGATATAAATACATAAAAAAATTTCTAAATGGCAATGAAGACCATTTTCTCCAATATAAACACACTTTTCAATGTCCACGGTAAAGCTGGTAGTGAAAATCCACGGATATTGATGAAAATGAAAATCCACGGAAAAGGTTAAAGATCTATGTTAGATTGAATATTTTTAGAAGTTCTATAATATTTTAAATGGTTTAGTATTGGTACACAACACACATCTTCTACACGTATATATTTAATTTATAAAGACAAGACCATTTCTATTTTTCAACGCCCCGAAAAACAAGTTTATTTTTATGCCAAAAAATTCGATTTGTTAATTTTTTTTTTCGACTTTTCAAGTCATTCTGAATCGTTTGACACGAACATTAGATTAAAATTCGTAGTGTACTCATGTATGTATGTGAAATATGAGTATGAGACAAAAAATTTGACCTTTCCTCGAGGTTTCCTCCAGAACGGCTGCACCGATTTCAAGAATTTGAAGGCATTCGGTGGAAGTCGATAAGACCTCGTGCTGCAATTAGTTTTATGAGACGATCGGCCAAGCCGGTTTTTTATAATTTGCAGTAATGTGAAAAAAAATCGGATGATTTTGATAAATTTAAATATATATTTGATCAATTTAAACATTTATTTTTTATTCAAAAGATATACTAGAATACTCCAAAAATGCATTACTACCGATACGGCAAAACTATACTTTCCAAAGAAAATATTGAAAAATTGTTATTGATTTGTTATATTTTTAAAATTTCCTTATTTTGTAAAATTATAATAAATTAATCAAAGCAAATAAGTAAAAAAATATAAAAACATCATATAACTTATATTCTTTCAAATAAAATATTACAAATTTAATTACAAATGCAATCAGGTGCAGCTGACAATATTTCATTTTGTAGTTTCCAATTTTGTTTTTCTCGATTTACTGTTTTAGTTATTTGTTAATATTACGCAAATGAGTATTTTCAAATTTTGCGAATGTCATAAAAGTTTGACACGTAAAGAGATAATTTTCAGTGGTTCCGAAACTTCGTAGTAATGATCACATTTAAATACTAATATTTAACAAAATTTTATTGAAAAGTTGTTTGCAATGATGTTTAAACAAAAAACAGCTGCACTGATTTCGAAAATTCAAGAACCATTCTGTGAAACACAATGAAGACTCGTATTGGAAAAGATTTTTACGACGATCGGCTGAGGCATTTATTCACAATTAGTAGAAAAGCGCTAAAATTTGTCTAGGTTTTAGCCAAAACTCCTAAACTTTTTAAAACTAAACCCACATTTTTTTTAAATTCAAGAGCTGTTCAAATGATATTAGTTGGGAATCATGCTGATTAGTCTTCGGTAAAAGAATAAATATCTACTCTTAGTAATTAATAATAAACGTACTAAAATAATATTGGTCTATGACAAGTGGTTCAATCATAAAATCTTTTGTCACATTTGCTTTAACAACTTGATATACTTTATAAATCATTCATAAATTGATAAATAAATTTGATATTGAAATCTTATTAAATGAATTAGGTACTATGTCGATTATTCACACATGTCGGGAAGTTCCTCCAACTTTCAATGTGTTAGTGGCAAAACTCCACTAACACATGACTAACAAATAAATTTTATGTGAATCATCAAGTCATAATTTCCAAAGCTTTTTGTTTAAATATGGCATGACAAAGAATTTCATTGATCTTCGATCCAAATTTTCACCAATTAATATTTACTAATTTGAATTTGAACAAATTCAGAATCTGTGCAATTCCGCATCATTTACTTGTGCCAAACCCAGGTGTTTGCCGCTTTGTTAGTTCTGCGTATTACCAACTCGGCCTTTGTTGAAAAACATTCGAATCAACGCGAAAACCTAAAATAAACTCGAATGTATATGAAATATGAGATTTGATTATTATTATGTCTCGATATTGTGTTTTGGGTGGAAATTTTCAATGAACTTTATAAAGGTACACGTATAATAAATACGTTTGGATAAATAGACACATGTTATGAAAGGGCGTGTGTGTTGTGATTAATCTTTTATGGGCTTGTCATATAAAGGTTTTGTGTAGATATTGAAAAATAAGGAAATGTGTGAAGTAAAAAATTTATTGAGTTGGATGTTAAGATTTTTTAGATACCATGATTCAATTAAGGCATAGTTGGTAATTGAGTATATATTTGATTGTTTAATTTTAACAAACAAGTGAGGAATTTGTATTGGTTGCTGGTTAGGTCTTAGCTATCTTTCCAAAAGAGAAGTCTGCTTGCCAGAAAATACGATCGGTTAATTTTATGTTTTTTTTATTTATCAAGACATTGTAAATTGTTTGAAGCAAAATTTGGAGAAAATATGTGTGTGTTAGCCAAAATTTTATTTTTTGTCAACGTTTTCTCAAAAAAAAGACTCTTATTGATTAATTTTGCCAGGATTACCAAAAAAGTTAGCTGGTAGTGAAAAAACTTTCAACAGTTGACTTGACCAAAAATCCCTGTGACCAAAAAGTGTTTAAGTACTATTCACTCCTGGGCTTTTTCGAACGGTTTTTAGATTTTCAGGATATACTTAGATTTTTTATCCAAAAAGGTGGACAATTTTTTGCGGATTTCTTCAAATTTTTTAACAACAGCTAAAACTATCTTCTCCAAATCTAATCATTCCGAGTCCTTGTTGAGCTTCATGAAATGTCTTCTAAAATTTTTGAAATCGGTTCAGGCGTTTTTAAAAAATCGCCGATAAAATGTTAAGTTTTGGTTCATATTATCATATTATTTAATTTTGGTGTACTAGATTCAAAAATGACTTGAAACGTTAAGAAACCATTGAAGTACCAAATTTTAGTTTCTACCAAAAACCTAAACTTCTTCCTCAGAAAGTTAATTACAAGATTATGTAATTTATAAATGAAAACCATGATTTCATTAGCCCAAGTCAAAAAAATTATATTTTATTAATATGCCTAGTGTCAAATATGAACGCAGAATTGAAATATTATTGAACGCTTTGAGTTATCCTTAAATATCGAGTGGGGGACATCAAGCCCTCTTTTTTTTCAAATTAAATATAATGATTTTTTCCCGCGTGCTATTGGCTAAAGGGGAAGAAAGAAATACAGTTGCGCCATTGGTCTCACAAATATAATGCTCACAAATATTGATACAGATTGTACATATAGTGTGAGAGCTGGGGAGAATTACAGTAATAAATTTGTAAGTTAGTGCTTGCATTGCAGAAAGATAACGAATGCAAAGTTAGTAACAAATATGTTTTTGCAATTAGTAGAAAAAATACGTAACAATGCGCAATTAGTAGAGAAAATACGGACAGCATATATGTAGACAAAATGACACAGTAGCATTGTTTAAAATTCGTCTAATTTCAGCAATATTTTCGCAAATGTATGATATGAAAAAATCTATAATTACAATCCTGTCAGATATTGAGCGTCATTGTCACAATCTTGTTGTAGGTATCAGTTCCAACGTGTGCCGCGCCTTCAAAAGTTTATTTTAAATGTGGTTTTGACATATTTTTTTGGAACTTGTTTATTGTTGTGTGTAATTATTTCTATTAGAATCAACTTAAACCAGCACCAGTGATTTCGAACAATTTCATCTTACTTATCAAGAAATTTTGATAATTTGTCTATTTTTGTTAACTATCGGACAAAATTACATACTTATACAATAGACAAATTTAAATAGTACTATTTTACATGCACTACGGGGCTATTCATTCTTGGCCAAAAAAAAACCTGTCAAAGGTAATTGGTTTTAACTTTTACTCCAACTACTTTTAGAAGAAGACCAAAGGATCCATCCGTTAAAAAAAGAAACTTGCATTTATATAGAAAACACTTATTTACCCATTCTGAGCCCAAACTCTTTGAGTTCATACGTTATGAATTAATGTCCCAATTTTTGTTATTAGTAAATTTTTTCAGTAATGAATACGTTATTTATTGTGCTTTCTATTTAATTAGAAGACTATGTTACTGGTAGCAAATGAGTCTAAGATGGGACAAAACAATTTGAACTTGTTATATCACTAAATAAATAAATGTCATAAATAACGGAACATCATGTCATTTTGTCCTTACGCCTTCTATTATAAAAATTCGTTTATATTATTAAATATAAATGTCAGAAGTTAAAAATTCGGCTCACATACACAAAAGATTAAGAATGACTTAAAACTTACAGATAACATAAAATTACCAAGTCAGAGTTTTTCGTGAAAATAAACTTCTTCGTCGAGAGAATCTCATCCATGGGTTGTCGCACAATTATATATAGATAGATGTATCATTTTTAGTTCGATTTTTCTCTATTCCTACAAGTAGACAATACAAATAGTACCTACATGAAAAACTTTAGCAATCAATTAATCAATGATCATTTATAACAGCTAACAATGAAAAGTAATCAAATACATCGTCAGATGCCCGTAACTCCTAAGAGACAAACCTTGTCAAGTTAACACCTCATTAAGAGGCCGTTAATTATCCGCAACAAAAGACAAGAGCGAACAATACTACGGCCGATGATGGAGCACAAAATAAATAATTAAAGAAAAAATAAAAACTATCAAACAGTAATAAAAAATACTCTAAGCGTTGGGCACATCAAATAGGGCTAAAAATCGCAACTTTGGGACCAAAATTAAAATTTGCTAAAAGCTTATCAAATTATCTGATTTGATGAATTGCATATTTTTTTTTATTTTAAGTTTTCTAATAGAAATTGAATATTTATATAACTTCAGCATTTATATTGGTTTAGCAATAACTTTTAAAATTGCTACAGCAGAGTTTTGAAATTTAGGCATGGTCCATTGTTCTACTCTTTGATAAATTTTTATATAAACCTTTTAAAACAATTTTTTCCTCAACAATTCATTATGAAAAATTGGCTTAGCCATTGTTCCACTTTTTGATGAATTTTTATATAAATCTTTTTTGGTTGTAATATAATATCTTAAAACCTTTGTAGATACTATCATCATGCATATTGTCAACAATTTTTTTTTCGACAATTCATTATAAAAATCGGCTTAGGTTGGAAGTTTTTGGTTGAAATATAATGTTTCAAAATATTTATAAACACTATATTATCATTCAAATTGCCAACAAACTTTTCTTCAACAATTCAATATGAAAAATCGGCTTAGGCATCGTTCCAATCTTCAATGAATTTTTATATAAACCACTTTTGGTTGGAATATAATATTTTAAAACCTTTGTATATATATATATATATATATATATATATATATATGTAAATACTATATCATCATACAAATTGTTAACAAACTTCTTTTCAACAATTTATTATAAAAAATTGGCTTAGGTATTGAACCACTCTTCGATGAATTTCTATATTAGCCTTTTTTGGTCGATATATAATATTTTAAAACCTTTGTAAACACTATATTATCATACAAATTTTCATCAAAATCATCAAAAATATTTTGTTCAAAAATTATGAAGAATTGGTTTAGCTCAAACCTTTTGACTATAACTATTCTGCTAGATTCACGATTGATATCTTTCGAAGTTCTTCAATTATCAAATTGATTTCAATCAATTTTGGCATGTTGAAATAGTTTTTGATTAATATTATTCATCTAGTTTTTACTAATATAGTATATATTATAATGCTTGATATAGAAATTAAGTTATCTGAAAAAAGTAAAATGTTTCAAGATTTTATATCGCCAACTGTGAGAATATTAGAGAACACAATTTTTTATGATTTATATAAAATTTCAATAGGCAAGTGTAAATAACTGTTTATACCATATATTAGTAAATTTTGTTTACTGTTGTTTATTATTAATAATAAATTATAAAACCCGGCATCAATATAAAAGTTATTTGATAAAAATTAAAATTATTCTAAAACTATTTATTGCATATTTTCAAGGAACTAGTTCACTACGAATTATTCAAAATTTCAATATTTAAGTGCAAGTTTCAATATCCAATATTCAATATCCAAGTGGACTTTAGTAAATTTATCCAAGTGTAAATAACTGGTTGAACTAGATTCCAGTAAAATTTTTCTATACATATTTTACGGATGTATATAAAACAAAGAGGCCTTGGCAAAATTTCCAAGGTATTTAAAAATATAAAAAAAGTCTAATATCATATTGTTAAAATATATTACCAGAAAAATATTCCATTCAATTCAATTCAATTATTCAAAATTTAATTATATAGGTATACACAACAGTTTTTAATATATTTTAGCAGATGTAATCTGGCTTATACTACTAAAGTCTACAAATAAAATATTTTACAAATTTTCTAATAATTTATTCGTATAAAAAGTTGGATTATGGAAAGAAATATAGAAATAATTAAATAGAAATATAGAAAAAACTAGTGGTGTATGGCAACGTGCCTTGAGGAAAATTGCTGGAACTTTCCGTACCGAGTTCAAATTTTGAAAATCTGAATTATTTTCTTTATTAAATTTTTTTTTGTTTTAGAAATTAAAAAAAAGAAATATTCTTTAGTTTTTTTCCCCGAAACAATCATTTCGCCTTCTTTTTGAATCACTAAAAAAATAGCATAATGTTTTTTGAATCATTCAAATCGGATGCTTATTGCTCTAAAAAAAAACTGCGATTTTTTGTACATTTTGCTCCGTGTTCTCTACCAAAAACTAATCAGCACAATATCAGGTATCAATCTTTATATATCTCCGATACGGTTCTGTCCTAAATTCGATTCATTATTATCTGCATGAAAAATATAAAAAATCCGCGAAAATAATCACGATGTTACAGGTGTCGCGTAACCGTGCACCCCACCGGTTGACATCAGATACGACAACAAAGTAAAAAGTGACGTTAAGAAAGAACGGGGACATTATTAAATAAGGGTAGAAGTATTATCTAATGGCAGAAAAGAAAAATATAATTATAATAAGGGGGTGGTGGATGAATTTGCAATATTGATACTGGATCAAAAAGATTATTTATGTTAGATGCGATTTTATATTACGGAAATGAAATGATGTTGCGGGAATTTAAGATTCTGGTTGAAGCTGTAAGATCAAAGAAGATTAATTTTAATTAATTGAAATTTTTATATTAAACTAGGTGACCCGGCAAACGTTGTCTTACAATGTAAGGTATTTCTAAACAATATCTAGAAAATAAAAAAAAACTATTAATTGTAAGTGTGTAAAGATAAAAAAACAATAAAACCTTAAATTCTTCTTGTTTAATATAATATAGTCCATATTAATAATAATCGTTGGATCATATTGTTCTAATACAAGCAATCAATCAAACTGGAAGTTTTACCCACTTCGTGTGAAAAACATGGTATACTATAATCCATTCCAACGCTTTTTTGGTCTTACTACAATTAAATAATATTCATTTAAAGCATTCTATCAATTTTAATGGAACATAAATGTAAAATAACGCTTCGACAAAATATTTAAATTGAAAATGTGAATTATCTACGCGGCATTGAAATAATTTCTTATCTTTTCCACAAATATTTCAAGGATTATTACAAATATTTCAAGACTAAAACTGGCCAAATCGGTTCAGCCGTTATCGAGTTTTAGCGAATAGTATCGAGCCCCATTTTTATATATAAGATATATACATAGAATTATATAAGAGATTATATTTTGTATCCGAATCTTGCTCATGACGAGTATATCCGTCAACCACAGGCTAAGTTGCTCTAGTAAGATTTTAGATGATATGGGTTTATTTTACAAAATCGAAATATTTTATTACTGCATTTTACTACTTCCTTTTTAAAATAAATATATATTACATACGTAATTAAGGAACGGGATAAATAAAATGATATATTACACATATAAGTGTAAGAAAGTAAGAATAGTGTTTGATGTTCACAAATTATTTTTAAAATGAACTGTACAAATCTGTACAAAATATTATTTAAATAGCTAAATCTTGATTCTTATTGACAATATACTTAATTATTTCCAGATTTTGGAAAGTTCATGCAACTTGTCTTAAGGTAAAATGCCACTTACCACTAGTACCTAATTTCTACAGTCAAATTCTAAACAACTTGAAATTGCAGAATATATTTTGTTTTCAAAATTAATTTAAATTGCAAATGGCCACTGTTTTATACGTGGAAATACTCGTCAATAAACAAAAGTCTGCCACTTTTTCGTGACGAGTATATTAGTTAATCAAATTTAACTAGTTAAAATGCTGCCCTATTATGTAACAAGAAACTTGGAGAATAATTTAAAATTCTATTCATAACAAAGGACTCTAGTCAAATTCTATGCCAAATAATTACTGTTATAGTATATTAAATAAGTACCCTCTCAGATTGTGGGGTGTATGTGATAATTAACGAATAAAATCGTTAAAAATTATTTTCCTACATCCATGACATTTTATCAATAATGATCAATATTTGGCAGACGAGACATGCTAAGGCACGAATCATGCTAAAAACCTAACTAAATTTACCCCGGGGCTATAATTCACCCCTACAGTAAATGTGCGAAATCAATCGTTGGTGATATTACTGAAATTTTGCTAGTGGTGCTCAAAATAAATAATAAAATATAATATAAAAATATATTTTTAATCTGTGATATAATTATCTATCGAATTGACATACAATAATTTATAACTACTTGATTCTACTGCTTATTAGTTATTTTGAACTTTATTTTTAATATTACTAATAAGTAGCTAAACTAGAACAAATATATAAAAATAAGTAACTTCGACGCAGCATTTGTATAATAAGAAAAAACATAAGTAAATGCTCTCATCATAATTTGGAACTTTATATTTACCAACCGTCTCAATAAAATTTAATTTTCTTTTTTGAGTTGTAATAAATGTTTTTTTATTAGCAATCTTGTAAGTTCACTAATGAAAGAAGTCGAATATGTTATATAATAGAAGTTGTGAAAAATTATTTTTATTCATTGATTTATTTTTTATTTTCAGCAAAAATTTAATTCTCAGAACAGAAAAAGATACCAGAATACAAGAACCAACCATAATGAAATTGAGATGCCAAAGAAAAAACTAATCTTTATGTATTTTAATGTTGGTGATAAGGTTTTTGTTGATCAGAAGTTTCATTAGTGACCATTGTTTTTAAAGAGACAAATGTTTGCTTGTCAAATAATTTAGCTTATAGTTTTACTCGATTTTTTTGTGTTTCATAAAAGTCTTTATAATGATCTAGTCAGTGTTCAGTGATAGTGCTTTGCTCCCGGTTCCTGGTTCCTGGTATCTGGTTCCTGGTTCCTGGTTCCTGGTCAGCTCTCTTCTGGAAATTCCGAGGTAATGTACAATTTCTTTAGTACAAATCACAATTTTACAATATGTTCAAAAATAATCTTTTTATTCTATTTGTCAGACAACAAATTGGTAATCGGGATGTTCCAGAAGAATTGGCGATTTTAAACAGAGGTCAGTGCATTTTCATTCCTAGGCATGTATTCTAAAGGTACGGTTACACGTCTCACAAAAATAGATTTTTATCAAATTTTATCGATTTTCTACGCCATTTTTTATCTTATTATTCGATGTTTATCGATACTTTACTCAGCTATTTTTTACGAATTGTAAAGTAACAGCAACTTGTCAATGGGCATAATTTTATACTCTCACATCAGTTGCAAAATGTTTGTGAAAACTCTTAGGTGAACAGTTATTATCACGCAAATTGATTACTATTAATTTAGTTCCATAGACCGGTTGAACCGTAAACTAGGTTATAGTGAGGCAATTCCTGTTAGTTATGTTATTAGATTGTTATTAGATTGCCTAATAAATATATAATTGATATTCATTTATATTTTTTTAATTTGCACAAAATTGTAACCGTACCTCTCACTAATCTACAAATTCCTTTCAGCCTAATTAAAGTCTTTTTAAAATACAGGTGTAGAAGGTTTTAAAATTCGCGTAAATTAATTAATTATTAAAACAAAAGTGATAATTAAATCAATTCTGTATAATTTCGCGTAAAACAATGTGTGTGTGAATAACTTGAATCTATTGGGAAGAAATGCTGACGTCCATGCAGCCTGAGAGGTAAGAACAAGTATATGCATCTGGTTTTATTTAATATAGTTATTATTAGGTGATCAAGCTACAGTGTCCAAATAAACTGAAAGTGAGCTTTTTGCGATGCAATGGTATTGCAATAGACATAGAAATTAAAAATTCTGCTTTTATCACACGATTTGGCAACTTTTTCAAAATCCTGATGTTCATGTTTACTGATCTAGAACATCGAGTGACGCTATGATCTTTTTTGTTGGCTATATAAAATTATATAATATAATCAAGTTAAGTGCATCTCAGATTCCTTGTTACTGTTATATTTACTATTAGAAAACTTAGTGATACAAATATCTTATTTTTTGCGTAATAAAGCTACCCCGTCAATTTGACAGGTTTCCGTAGACACAGGTATACCACTTTTTTTTTAACTCGTTTTATTTAGCAATCAGAAATACATAAAGATTACTATGAGCTAAAATGACAATATTTAAAAGCGATGCCTAAGAAGAGCTCCAATGAGTTCTTCTCAGTTTAATAATTCATATGATAATATTATATTAGATCTAATCTAAGACTAAGTCTAAAGGCCATTGTCGTTTCAATCTCCTTATGCCAAAAGGTTGAGTAATGTCAACTATTGATGCGTTCGAATGTGAGTCCAGTTTGCGTTTGTATTTTTCCTTGAATTCTTTGAACGTTAAATTCACCGTTTTCATGTTGAGGTCACTGTGAATAGTTTCATTTGTTACGTACCACGGAGAATTAAGATTGTACGTAGAATTTTTGACTGAGTTCTCTGCATTATAGCTATATTTGATTTGTAAGCACATCCCCAGAGCTCAATTCCGTAGGTCCAGATTGGTTTAATGATTGATTTCTGTAGCAGCTACTTATTTTCAACAGAGAGCTTAGACTTTTTACGCAGTAGCCAATCAAATTCTTTCATTTTGATCATATGAAATACCACATATGAAATTCAAAATTTAGTAAGTTCACTAAAATTTTAATTATATAATATCTATTAATGAAACAATGAATTTAAGACACAATTTGGTATGATTAGTACAATGGTTTTTTGAGCCTTTAATTTCAAAGTCTGACGGTTTCCGTAAACATAGTTAAATCTAGATCAATGAGATTTATGTCAGGTGCATTCGATAGACATTGCCCAGAAAGGTCATCCTTCACACCTCCTCGATCTATTTCTCTCGAAACGATCTATTTCGCAACCCACTAGGGATGCTGTGAGTGCACTAAGTGCGGAATAGAGTTTTGTCATTATTATGACATCGTAATATAACGAATCTCCGTCGCAATATCGGCGAAACGGATCGTGACGAATCAAGAGGCAGCCGTCACGTTCCAAACGATAACGATATAGGTATCCTAGTCAACTCCGACTACTTGCAAAAAATCAACGAACCGACGAAGACGTAGTGAAGGACAAAGAATTCATATGAATTCGACAAGTTCAACTTACTGACTTTAATTGATTATCTCTAAAATATCATGTTTATTAAACAAAACTGCGTCAACCAAGTACAAAACTGTCAGAGAAAATTTTTTAGTAGGCACGAAATCTCATCTTTCTAACGCCACCTGGCAGAATCCGATCGGACTTACACAAGATAATTCAATTAAATGGAGTCTTGCAACCGAATGGTCTAGGTTTGATTTCCATCTCGAACAGCCAAACAGATATTAGGCAGTGATGACATAGGTACAGACATATATATGTCAAGACAATAAACAAAGTCGGCAATAAAATAAAAACAACTAGGAATACGTTTACTTCTGTGGTTATTTTTTTACAAATTACAAGAATGTATTTTAGGGGGTGTACATTAATTACGTAAGGTTTTTAAGGAGAGGGGGATTTGACAAATAATCACGTCGGGGAAGAAGGGGGTATAGTAAGATAACACGTTGAATTTGATTTTTTTTTTTAAAAATCCAAACATTAAAAAAATTAAAAAAAAAAATACAATTTTGTTTGTAACTAAAAATACACGTTATGTTGGTTGAGGGAGGGGGATAATTTTGAATATCACCACGTTTTACCAAAGGAGAGGGGGGTCCAATATTCCTTAAAAAATCTATCACGTGATTAATGGACGCTCCCTTAGTCTCTTTAATCACTTCACCTAGCATAATTGGTTTATATTAGCAATTTTAGTCAAAGGCAATACACTAATAACTAAAATTAAAGCAAAATAAAAACATTTTTATACACTCCTACCTTTTATCCCATAAAAAATATATATTCTTTATCAATCTGTGAATCAAACAGAAGCTGTTGATATATCTCATTCTTATAATAGACATTATGTGCATTTTTTTCTTTGTATGTCCAAAATAACTGGGCCTATTTTTGCCTAAAACTAATCAGCTCATCTTTCTATCAGTAAAAATGTAATGTTTTATAAATAATTGGAATCGGTTGATTTGTGCTCTTATAATAGTGGACAAAAATTTGTATCGGAGCATACATAAAAACATACTTCATACATAGACACACACTCTCATACATACATTTTTTCTGAAGTATGCCAAAATGTTCTGTAGGCATAGAATTGTGAAGATGTACAAACATTTTCACTTTTGATTTTTTTTTATTAATATAACTTATCCTACGGAAAGTTAACAAGTGAGTTTTAAAATTACAGGTAAATAATTCTAGTCTTTAATAATTTAATTTGTTTTTCAAAATTTCATACGTAATCCATTATTTAAAGTTTTTTAACTTCATGCCATCAGATTACTATCAATATTGTTCTATATAAAAAATGTTTTTCTGACTAAAAACATTGACGATGGAACGTATCTAGGTTCCGAAACGTAAATATCAAACATTTAGATAAAATTTACTGTATTTAAATTTTTTGAGATTTAGAAAATTTGGAAAGCAAATAAAACAATATTTATTGGCCGACTCTAAAACTTCCTGATTTGAATCAGAAAAAAACCTGATTCAAATCATGATCAGGACACAAAATACTTTGTATATACATATATACATATATATATATATATATATATATATATAATACGGAAATGATATTCTTTTATATGAGTCGTTTGCCAGCACAGATGGCAGACGCACAATCGCAAAAACCTGAAAAGGTGTGAGAGAGGCTGTTAAGCTTTTTGCAATTTTTAAATCCCTCTGAATTGCGATATGGATCTCCCCATAGGTCGTATTTTATTTAGGAATATTATATTTTTTCTTTTGGATGCAAACGATGCTAACTTTTGTTTTGAGAGCTAAATCAGAGAGCGAACGCTTCTCTTGGATAATGATAGCATTTAAATCGCTAGCAATATCACTGATACTTAAAATGAAAGAATGGATCTAGGAAAATATTTTAATTTAAAGATTCAAATCAGGATAAATGAAATTTATTCATTTTTATTATATTTTAACACTTTACACAGTACACATTTTACGTTTATAAATCTACCTAAATAATTTCTTGGAGATGCAGGAATAAAAATATAAAGAAAAATTCCAAGGAGTACCTTAGGTATTTTATTCTCGTATTTTGATAGAATTTAGCATGACGATATATTTGATAGTCGAACCAAATACCTTCAAATATTATAGGCCTATAAAAACCGATTTAATTATAAAAATTAATTAAACTTTTGAAATATAAGTGGTACGCTCACAGTTTGTCAGTTTATAATGCTTGACGGCTCCTAAAACAAGTAATAATATTTGTGGGCCATTCAATACTTATCACTTAACATTAATTTCCAAGTTTGAAAAATTCTGTGAAAATTCATTCTCTCCATATTTTGACAACCTTTCCATCAAAATAATTATAACACCCAGTTGTGCATTTTGCTGTTTGATTCATCGCGAGAATGACGATATCATGTAGATATATCATGATTTCTGTAATGATTGTTATAACTGCGTAAACTTTATACGATTCATCTGAGTTTCTGTATTTCGTAATGATGTCAATATCGGAATATCAGAACACCGTTTTGATTGAAATTTATTCAAAGTATTTTAAAAGTCGTGATATAGAGATGAATCTAATACGAAGAGAGAAATGGATCTGGGGTAGCTTTTAATGATCACGAATGGAGAGAAATTATTAAGATAAGTAAGTTTGTCTGAATGGTAGTTTAGATTAATCATTTCTTATTACTAACAAGGTCATTATGTTATATTAATGTAATTTTAATATTTATATGTAATTTCTTCAAAAAAACTACTCATTTTCTCAAACTTTGATGAATTTTTAAAATTAAATTACTTGTCGTAAGATCGTAATATTTCAGTAAGTTCTATAAGACCATGATATATATCGCCAAAAAAGTTTTACACATTTTATTTACACATTTTTATAAAAAAACAATATTCTTATTTACTTTCTAGTTCTATTTATAAATATTGTATGAAACTTTTTATTATAGATAGAATAAGTTAATTGATAGATAGGTATATTGTGATGTGAATTATATGATATACTATGTGGACCCCCCATTTTCATTTCATGGACCTCGAATTTTGTTTTGCTTTTTTGCCCCCTGTAAGTTGTCAAAGATTCCTGGCGTTACATGTGGACCATTTTGGGAATTACTATGTTGTAAAATGTTTAACCAAGAGCCAACTATGTTATAAACATTTAGGTTTGACTATCTTTAATCCATGTTCGATTCAATTGATAAATATTTTGCAAACAGATTTTGATGTTGACACTATTTTTATGCCAATCAAAACCTAATTTGGTAGAATATGCCTTGAAATTTATTATTAAAATTAATATTTGTTTCACAAAGTTTAGTAATTTAGTAGCATCCGAACCTTCTGCGGAGGAAATTTTGTGAATTTTTTTTATACAAAAGAGGTGATGACTGATGATGAACGATTATGATGATTCCACATCATGGACCTGCTGTTGTTCAGTTCTTAATAAATTTATTTGCATTATTATGCTGCTCAATTAAATCCTCTTTCTGAACTAAATGACTGAATTTAATTTTTGTATCCCAATTATTATCATAAAGCCCTATCATTGTATTCGACTATAT
Source organism: Ctenocephalides felis (assembly GCF_003426905.1). Lineage (NCBI taxonomy): Eukaryota > Metazoa > Arthropoda > Insecta > Siphonaptera > Pulicidae > Ctenocephalides > Ctenocephalides felis. The sequence goes on along the minus strand of NW_020539725.1, from coordinate 46,079,292 downwards.
AAAGAGTGGTTTAAACTCTCCGTTTACGTCGATTGAAGTTTTGTTACTGTCGTATTTTAGATTAGTCATGGCTTGTAATTATCTCGAGATCCGACAGTCAAGTTTCCAACAAGAAAAAAGGAAATAGGTGTTAAGCAGACTGAACATAAAGACCACCTGTGCTGGGACAGACTCTTGTTCGATTGATATGTGGAGAGGAAATGATATATTAAAATCATTGAAGGTTTTGTAATAATTGACTCAATTAAAATTCAGATACCGATAATGGAGTATTTTGCTCACAAAGTGCGTGGGAATTAAATATTTGATTTTATTTCAATATTAAGATTCGCGAAAAACATAAAAAAATAACTAGTGGTGTATGGCATCGTGCCTTAGGGCAAATTGCAGGAACTTTCCGTACCGTAATGAAATGTTCGAGGAATATGTTTTCAAATAGATTATTATTAATACTGTAACATTGTCTAATATTTATAAAAACTATATTAACTGAATTGCAAAGTTAAAATTATTTATATAAAGTATATGAGTGAGCTTTAAGACTTTAGCCAGAATTAAAGTTAAAATCTGAATTATTTTAGATATACAAAAAAACAAGATTTTTTTTTTCTAAAAGCAATTGTTTTGTCAACACAAGCAGTAAGCTTTTTGAATCATTTAAATCGGATGCTTGTTTCTCTCAAAAACTGCCATTTTTTGTACATTTTGCTCTATATTCAAAGAAATGGATGGACCTGCCTCTGCCAAAGACTAATCACCACTTCTCCTAATCATGACATCAGATATTTTTAATTTCATTCTGCTTCGTAGATTATTATAGAAACTTTCCGTTTGATGATCAAAACTAAATTTTATGTATGAATATGCTAGTTTGTTTGAAATATCAAAACAAAAGCATAAACGATTTCAAACTTTGTTTTGAATTAGTATTTATATATAATTGATAACGTAAATTTATTCAAGATGTCAATAACAGAATCTTATTGACAAATATGGCAAAGGATTAAAATAGAAAACTAGAGATTAAAAGAAAACCGATTTTAATTTATCTACAAAAAATTTAAATAGCTTTTTTACTTTTATTTTATTATTGACATTAATTTTCTTATAATTTATTTATTGTTTGATATTATATTAATTTTATTTAACGCACATACTTCGTATGTATGCCCTAAAAGTTCATGATGCTCCAAGCTTTAGTGTTTTTTATAATTAAATCACATTTCATAAGCTTCCAATATTTTAGAATGTTCGTTTATATCTAGAATTTTATCGCAATATTATTAATAACATTTAATTACAAACAAACCACCTATTTGATTTCGGTACAAACTATTCAGCACTAATCTCAACTTGATATATTTGGAATAGAATTGAATTTTTCAAAATTGTTTAGAATTTTATAGAAATCGCGATTTATAATCTACGCGTAGACCCAAACTATAGACTGTTTTTTTTTTACTATTTTTCTAAAATTTGTCACCCCTTTTACGAATTAATAGCTACATACTTCAACTAATGCAAAATATAAATTTCATGGATCCATTTTTTACAAAGATAACACTGTTTATAACCTTGATCAGGTATTTTGACAAATTCATCAAGCGAGTTGGAATAACTATTGATTTAATTTATTTCTTGTAAAATTGTTTTTTAACTGAGTTTGCATTTTTTGTTTACAATTGTTTATTGTTTACACATTTGTCAGAGTAAAGGTTTAGTTGGTTCTTTTCACAACCAACATTTCAGCTATTATAGAGGTTATATAAAGACAAACCAACATTTCAGCTATTATAGAGGTTATATAAAGACATCTATTGTAACTTAAAATTAAGAATACATCTTGTAAAACATGTGATTAATGTACACTTAAAACTTATATTAAGGTCTCATAAACTAAACAACAGTGCTCACAACGAAAGAAAACACTTTCGTTATAGATTTTAAAACATCGCCATTTATTTCCTGATAGCGACTTTGCTTGATTTGAAGCAATGTCTAATTACACATCCTTTTCCCTTTACATACTTTCAAATATTGTTGTTAAGAAATTCCAAACTTCACTTGTTTTTGTGATATTGGTGGTTGATCCTTTTACCCGCGGACCTTTAAGCCCCTACACATTTTCGTGCAATTCGTTTATGAAAAACATCTGCATTACAATGTATTATTTTTCATAAAAAAAACATTATCCACGTTCATTATAAAGCATATGATGCGGATTTTAATTATCAATTACCTTCCCAGTATGTCCATGTACGCCGTTGATGATGGACGGTCAAACCGTTAGTTTGCTCCCGCTAATGAATAGATAACGCGACATCGACATCGACATCGGCTCCATATACGTGCGATCAGGGTTCAAACTGGGATTTTTTGCGGGAAACGAAAAAAAAAATCAACAAAAAAATATTAAAACGAAATAATAGATATCATTATTAGAGACGTGGTATCACTAACGAATTTATGTGTACGTGGATTATTTTTAATTATCGTATTTTTTGTGCGCGTATAACTGAATATTTGGCTACAAAAAAATGATTTTTTTTGCCAAGTTAAGCTGATATGTAAAAGCATTTCAGGTGGAATAATAGATTGGAATAGTGAAAAATGTAATAAAATATGTGGACAATTGTTAGGTTAGGTTTTTTAAGTAATTGAGTCAATTTTACAGAATATTCATAGATTTCGCACGTAATTGTATTATTTCAATCTACCAGAGCTGTTGTTAGTCTGAACGAATAGACTTAGCAATTTGGAATATAAAAAGTTTGTTTTATGAATCCAAATTGTTCCATTCTGGGTTTTAAACTTTTTGCTGTAAATTTTCTATTTTATTTCATATGGCGAAAGAAATTGAAAAAAATAATTACTAAATATATTAGTCTGCTCAACCTATGCATTTATTTATTATATCTTTGATGTTTTACTTTTCCTGAATAAGTGCATTTTAATTAAATGTTTGTTAGATATGAAAAAGAAGAAATTATCATGTATCTATTATTTAATATTTTAAATTCGTTAAAACACCTTGTTTCTCTTTGGCTTAATTAGATTAAATTTACTGAAGATTTGAACATTTTGAAATTGAGTTTCAATTCAATTTTCAATTTGAATTTGAAGTTTTGAATATTTTTAACATTCCGTTAAAAGTTTGTTTTTGCTAAAACATTTGATTTTTTGTTTTTTCGATGTTGCAAGTCGTTCTGAATCGAATGTAACAAAATTTGGAAAAAGTATGTTTGTGTGCATGTGAGCTCATTTTTTTGTCTTTTGTTGACGTTTTTTAAAATAGATTTTGAAATTTAAGTCATTCGATGTAGAACTAGCGTTTGTCAGATTTGTGCGACGATTGCCCAAGCCGTTTCTTCATTGTTTTTATTGTTTTAGCTAGCCCACGATCTTCAATCAATTTTAAAAATTCAAAAACTGTTGGTAAGATATTGGTTGGGAATCGCGTTGATTAGTTTTTGGTAAAGATTGATCGGGCCGTTTCTTTGTAATTAAATTTTGAACAATTTTTGTTTTGACAATTTTGATGAAACTTTGTATAACGATAGATTTTGTAGTATGAAATAACATACTAAAATATTGTAGGCCTACCGCAAGCGGTTGAACTAAGAAATTCAAGAAAGAAATCATTAAATTTAAAAAAATTCCCGTGCGATTATGCGATTATAGTCATAATCTATGCCGAACATCTATACACGTTCTGAGTTTCGTAGGTAGCTACTGATTACAGCTAAATACGCATAAATGTTAAATATGTTATCATAACTGCGTCTTTGTGATGCACATTTATAACATACGGTTTCATATGTAAAAAACCGATCACACAGGAAATAAGTGGACATTTTTACAGTTTTTAGTGCCAAAATACAAGTATAACATAGCGTTACTATACCAACGCTATGTTATGATCTATTTTACCGCAAAATTGGAGTTCTTTCAGTAACATTTGATTTATAAAATAAATGAATATAAATGCTATTTATTCGACAACGCCATGTCGCTCAACCTCTATAATGAACTCCGAACTCAAACGAATGCAAAATATTCATATGAAATTAATTTGCGTATTCAGCTATGAATTATTTATTCTCTCTTTTAAATGAGAGTAAAGGCAAAGCAAAGTTTTCTCCTTTCTCTCAGCGTACCACCTATGGCACGGCATACACATCCACCTATTATACGCTGAATAATAATCTCCAAATCGGATTAGAGTAATTAAATCGTAAGCGAGTCATCGTCAATAACGCAATAACGACACACAAGCCGACATCGTAACACAAACAATAATCAACTTTAATCCTATTATCTCATAAAGAACATAATGCCTCTCGCCCGGATGGTGGTGGTGCGCACTCAAGCCACACCCATAGGGAAAACTTCAGTAATGGAGTGGGAAATAGGGTGACGAGAGAACGTTAAGGAACGGCTGCACAATATTTTTATTGTGGTGCAGAATGACATGGATGCTATAGCATTCAAATTTTAAAGTCAATTATTTTGTATTTAATTTTATATAATCTCACGTGTTTGTAATTATTATACCTGTCAAGGTAATGACTCATTCTTTAGGTGTTTTTGTTCTATCTTATCTTTTCCCGTAGTTACTGAAGAAGCAATCTTCTTAAAATAGAAGCATAACATTTGACGTGGATGCTATAGCATTCAATGTTATTTTATTTATAATATATAACGTTGGCTTATAGACAGCGTTTAATCATATTTCATATATCTCAATCAATTTAAATATAAAATGACTCAATTTTTGTTTACTCCAACAGCGTTTAATCATATTCCATATATCACAACCAATTTAAAAATAAAATGACTTAATTTTTGTACCTTGTAAAACTTTTACTGTCCGCGAACGTGTTAGTATTGGATGTTTGGAAATATACTGCATTTAGTACATTTAACACGCGATTTAACAGTTCTAGTAACCATAAACAGTAGAATTTTATAAAGTCATTCATTGACCGACTATAAATTTTGTTAAACGCCAGTTTGCGTCAATTATGTCCTTTATCATGAATATATCAGAATTACCATCTTTTCAGCTATTGGAAAAGTTACTTCTAACGATTTTTTTCAATATATCATTTGAACAGCGAACAGAACTTACGGGTTTAATAAGCTGTTTTTGTGTTATAACTTAACTACATACATCGGTTCTTATAGATGGCAACTTAAACAGTTTATCTCTATATGATGAATTTTTTAATATTACAAATTCTGTAATACCTTTATAATTTTTTCTATTGGTGTAGCAATGCCGTATATATTTATATAGTTACTCGCTGATTTACAAAAACTTTGGACTTTGTCATACCTACACCAGGTAGGTATTTTCGAAACTAAAAGCATGGCCAAATTAACTTTCGAGTTGTCCGGGAAGTTGCTTTGTTTTGCAAATTCAATACACCAATAGTACAAGTGGTCATAAACAAAAGATTCTGATATGTTTGATTTTTTACCAATTACCAACAGTAATAATATGCTATTATTTGCTATTTACTATCAATTGTAGTTTTTATCAGGACTTGATGCTCTTTCAACAACTGTAATATTTATTATTATTATTATTAATATTTTTTTCAAACCAGTTTTGACTCTTTTGGTTAAACCAAATTTATAAATTATCTACAATAAATTGATGAAATATGACGAATTACTGCCATTTTTAAAACAGCGTCAATTAAACACTAGAAGGTAGACGAACTTTTGAGCTCTATCGTATTCTAAGTTGTTACATCAAATTTTATGATATAAACCTATGATAAAATATAGAACATGGTATGTATTCTTTGCAATCAAAAGGAGTTATAGATAGTAAAATATTGTTCAATATAAGAATTAATATTTTAATAAAAATTATACTCAATTTAGATTTTTAAAATTTGATGATAGGGTTTAAAATAACTTTTAGTGTTTTCATGAGATAAAGTCTTGATAATTTTATGAATATGAGCAATTTTGCCGATTTATACAAAGTTTTTTAAATTATAACAAATTTTATGTACATTACATACTCTGATATGTTTCGTATCTGGTATAGTAAGTGAATAAATCCAGCTGATTTCAACCAGCGGCGTTTGGTTCCATTGAAAATATGGAAAAATATAATTATCATTTATATAATTTTTCATCCATAAAGAAATGATTTCATAGATAATTTTATCTGCAGCATCCCCTTAATAATTTCAAGGGCCCAACGCATGAATCAGTTCGATATGGGAGAGGCTAACTGCATCGTAGCAGCCAATACTGTCTGCGCATGGTTCGCTCTCTTACCACCGCGACTCACCGAACGCGTTAAGCAAAGACTCAAAGACGGTGGTTGCTTTATTGGCTCCGTAAATACTCGGAGAAAATTTTTGATCGTCCCTCTGAAAATCTAAATACATACACATGAAAATATAAATGATACATTATAGAAACAAGAACTTTGGACACACTTAAACATGTTGTAAAAAGCTTATTTCAAAATATTAAATGTAGAATCAAAATTATAAAAATAAATTGATTTATACAATATAGTATCTTTCTACATACATACATAAAATGCGCAATTCATTTTTTTAACCACAATACAACAAAGTGCATAATTCAATAATGTTGCAACTTGGCCAACCTTAAATAGTCATAATACCTTGATATAGTCATAGTTTTATATAGCCAGATTTACAACCAGTCAGAAAGAATAAGAAACATACCATTTTAATATACAATTAATTAATATCGATATAAAATTCATCATTCGATGAATTTCTATTAACATAAAAAACATACATTACATTAGAGATTTGCGTATAGACGAATTATCATAAAAGTGGCAAATATAAAACTATAGTTGAAATTCTAATGAAAAATAAAAAATTATAAAATGTTGTTACTAATTGCATAATCATTGAATTTGATAAATAAGATGCTCTAAAAACAAAATCATATTCTTTATAAATAACAATGGTTTATTGAGTTCAGAATACTTTATCCACTAAAATGATTTAGCAAAGTTATTGCAAGAAACTATTTGCATTGTTGTGATTACGGATTAAAAAAAATATATAGTTGATACTATGATAAAATGATCGTATTATGTTATGTTATAATTATGTCTTCATATCAAATGGTTAGTTATCATATTTTCAACCTATATTTAAAATTGTATAGATACAATTGATATTAGCTAAATCTAATGACATTTTTCAAAAGTATACTACTTAATTTTTGTGTTCAAAAGTTAAAAATTTTATTATATAATTCACATATGATATTGGATAAAAAATTTCTCCTCCGTTTGTACTCGTGCTACTTTAAGCTCCACCTACTTATCCACTGCCAAACTACCCTTGCCATTTCATCCCTTCCTAATATGTCAGTCTGTTCTCTCGTTTACTGATAATCAGGAAGAAAGCAAAGAACAACTATTATCTTCAGTCTGTTTATTTTGGACCGCGAGAAATTTATTAACAGGCACTCTAATTCGATCAAATAGAAATTTTGGCAAGAAACCAGAATTTATACATTTTTGTCTATATTGTAATCTGAAGGATGACGTGCGCCCTATATAAAAATTTATATTGGCGCCCTTAGGAAGGGTAAGCATTTTTCACAAATTAAATATCCCAAAATTTAAAAAAAAGTATTTTTTATAATTATATATTTACTTTCATCCTATTTTTTTTTTTTCAAACTATTCAAATTCAATATACACTCTTTGCTTTTTTCCGGCAAACTGATTTATTATCTCAATAAATTTTTAAATATACTTTTAACCCATAATAATAAATATTCTATACATCCAATATAATTTTTTACGGGTAAAAATTGCACAGAGCTTTGACTTTCATCATGATCACAATTAAGAGTTGAGGTTTACTTCAAGCTTTTAAATAAATGTACATGAAAAATGAGTAAAGAGGTGCATTAGAGCGCTTATATATATATATATATATATATATATATATATACACATAAATGAATATGTATTTATTTATATGTATATATATGTGTATGTTTTTCCTACAACTACAACTGACGTTCGTGTTGGTTGTCGCATGGGCGTAGGCAGATAGTGTTGCTAAAATCTCAAATTGTAAAATATTGCATTTTTTGGAATTAATGTTTTTTCTTCTACTAGAATTTTTTTTAATAATAAATTTATCAAGTATTTTACAATTTTACAAACCTGATTAATTGCGTCAACTTTTGATGAATCACAATTCATAGAGTTCAAGAAAAAATCTTAAATTTTGAAAAGTTGGGGCAATTGTGATATTATTTTTCACCATGGTTCTAGAAATTTTATTTATTGTAGCGGTTTCAATGATATTATCTAACAATAACCGCACAATCGTCATATTTTACAAAAGCTCTAGGTTGCACTTAAAAGCTTTTACTTTCCCAACAACGTGAGAATTTTTCTTATTTTTTCAGGAGTTAGTTCAATACTATAACCTCGTTTCGGCATGACGTCAATAATAAAATCCATATAATTAAATCATATAAATTTATGATTTATTACAAATTAATAAATAAATAATATAACAGTAAATTTTATTTATCATTTGGTATTACGAAACTTTTAATTACAATACACTTTCATAAAAATACATTTTTATAAAAGTGTTAAAATAATACATCTTAGGTGGATGAAATGAATACTTGCATAGATTACCATATCCATATCTTTAAATACTGTAGGTACATTTTATTATTTTATGGTGAAATAATATATTAGTACGTCTTTTGGCTAAATAAAATATTACGATTTTTATTCTATATGTGCATTTATACATGCTTGAAAATATAAATCGGCGTATATTTTCTTCTGTGGTCTAGGTATGCTTATGCACGAATAAAAATGAAATCATTGTCTATGTAGACTATTCTACACCCATAAGCATTATATACACTGTTTCCCAAACTGTACTCTTTAATTGAAAACATAAATTAATTTAAATTTTTGCAAGAAAGCAATGAAAATGCATTTAACTGGATCTATATATAATATACATTTTTTTTGGTTATTATTGGATTATATAAAAATCCAGTCAATATTCGGAGCAAAAAAATCTGCTTTTGGTTGGTGTGTTTGAAGAGATAATAAATTCTACAAAAATGTAATTTTTCATTTTTGTTTATTTAAATTGAGAAATGTAAAAATATTTTGGATGTCTGACAGATTCAATTTATAGCTCATTTTTTATTAAAACTCAAGGTACCTACTAAGACATTATTACAAACATGATTTACACATTTTTTTTTGTTTTTTCGACATTTTAAATCATTCTGAATGGAATTTGGACCAAATTTGGAATATCAGCATGTATGTGTATGTGAGTCGTTATTTGACCTTTCGTCGACGTTGTCTCCAAAACGACTAAACTGATTTTAAAAATTGAAAAACCATTTGATCAGGATTAGCGTTGATCAGTTTTGCGTGAAGATCAGCCGATCTGATCCTTTGTAATTAGCAGAAAAGTGTAAAATTTTAAATTTTGTAAAAGTGTAACAACACAATCTTTAATAGATTATAAAAAATCAAAAACTATTCGAAAGATATTGGTTAGAAATCGCGTTGATTAGTTTTTGGTAAGGATCGGCAGGGTTGTCTTTGCAATTAAATGTCGGGGAAAAAACAACGATTTTGATGAAACTTTGTATAATGATAGACTTCGTAGTTTGAATACTAAAATATTATAGGCTTACGATAAGCGGTTGAATTATAAAAAATCATCAAAGTTTAGAATTTTGCAACGCTCTTAAGTGATTCTTATCAATATCTACGCCTATCCCCCTTACGTACGTTCAGTTTCGTTGGTAGTTACTGATTACAGTTTCGTTCACAGTTCGATAAAATACATTTTTAGAACACGAAATGGATAAAATGAAATGCGTTAGACGCATTAATTTACACAATTAGAGATATTATAAGTATGTTTAAAATACATCAATTGTAAATCGTACTGATTATTTTCTAGTGTGAGCTAAAATATTATTTTCGAAATAAGCGGTCGAATATTTTACTTAGTTAGCTGAATCTCAATTTTTATCGATTAAGTTGATTATGTACACGCCTCAGGAAGTTCATGCAACTTGCCTCAAGGCAAAATACTACTTAAAACTACTTTAAACCATGAAATAAGACAAAGAGACACCCGCATATTGAGAACCTCTGAAGAAGTGATATTCTGCACTTTCACCATCAAATCCATTCACCGCTCCATTCACCCTCGCCTGTCCGCAGCGCGTAGAGCGAAACGGCGTTATCGTCGAGTCTTCTGCGATTCTGCACCAACACAGATGCGTTCCGCACCGCCGGGAAATTGAACACAAAAGCATTAAATCCTCCAATCGTGTTTCGGTTTTCGTGAAATTATTAGCCCCTCCTCTCGTTCCGCGATCGCGGCTCCGCCCGCGGACGATGTGTTAATTTTCTATCGGACGCGAAAAGCTTTTAGTGTCACACAAGCCTACATCAGATAAAGCACGCGCGGATCGAAGAATTATTGAAAAATATTAACGATAAAATAATTTGAAGCGGTTTTTTGTGTGAATTATTATACATACGATAAGAAGATTGCTAGATTCAATACTGATTTAAAAGCAGTGGCTTGTGATTTTACTGTGAATTCTGTTTAAAGTGCATTATTCAGATAAACTGGAACGATTTAATAATGCAATTGCAAAATAGGACAATGAATGCATGAAAGGTGTATTTATTTGTGTTAATCAGTGATGAAATCAGTTATGAGTGATAAAATGCTGACATACATCTGTCTACAAACTAGACTGAAATAAACCATATTAATAATTATAATTAATAATTATACACCATATTAATTAAAATTTAACAAAACTGAAATAAACTTTATATTAATATATACTTATAATATACTTATATTATCTATATAAATTTATGTCTATATAAATTTATGTGCAATAATATTTACAATCTATTTTTGAAATGCGAGTTGATAATAAGGGTCTAATAAAATAACTGCATATAAATGTATAGTAATAAAATTAACATGCAATGCCTACTAAAATCGATGATAATTTTCTAAGTATTGTGAAATACAGTGATGTTAATTATTTTAAAAAGTGTGCTATCAAAAACAGACAAATAACTTCAAAGTAATCCATTGATGTAGCTTAATTTTTATGAGCGTTATAGAATGAACTTCCAATTAAATTGGAACTCACTACAAATGCTGATACGCGTCCTTTAGCAAAATGCAAAAGTGTTATAGAACATTCAAGTTATTATGAAATAGTTTGATTTTTATATCTGAGTGCAAATATATTAAATATTTACAATGAATAGTCACGAAAGTTCGCCGAACCCCACAACAGTGGTGTCAGCTCCCGGTTCCCGAGAACCAATAACAACAACCAACCAACAAAGTCACAACCAAACATCATCTCAACCAATCGTCCAAAGAACCCCATTTGCAATACAAGAACTCTTAGGCCTAACCTCAACAGCAAGCAACAATGAACCAGCCCACAACAACACACCTTCCATCAACCACCATTCTCCGAGCAACCATCACCATCATTCAGGAGTTTATTCCAACAATGCGTCATTATACCAAAGCCACTTAGACAACCACCATTCCATGTTGGCAAACCATCACACGATGTTATCGAGCCATGGTCTGGCCAATAACCTCCAAATACCGCCGTCGGCGAACAGAAATTTGACGGGGAATGGTGGTGCGAGCGCCGGTCATCCTGGTCATCTGACGAGCCATTTTGTCGAGTCATCTAGGAAGCCATGTGGCGAGCAGGATGGCTTATTTTAATGCTCACGCGGCTGTTGCGGCAGCGTTTTTGCCGCACGGTATTGCGGCAGCGGCTACTGCGGCTGCTGGACAGCATTTAGCGGCTGCGGCGGGGTTGAGGGACTATCATCAGCATCATGCGGCGGCTACGACAGGTTAATAATTGATTTTTATAATTTGATTAATAATAAAATGTTATTTTAATTGTGATTAATGTGATTGATTTAAAATGCGATTTTCTTCATTAGAACTCTCAGAAAAAAATGTTTTTATTACCAAACCCTAACAAAATATTTTTTTTATTGAATGTTGCTATGACAAATAATGATATAATAAACTTATAGTATTATCGTGCACTCATCTGTCTTATCAATGGACATAAGTTCAAATTGTAAATTCAAGTAATAATATATTAGATAGGGTAGATCGGGGCTTCAAGATTCGCGGGTGAAAAGGTTCACCTCCGATATCTCAAAAATCAGTCAAGAATTTTTAACAACAATATTTGAAAGTAACCAGCTATCACCCTTATTCTTTTGACGTTGCAATCGGGAGATAAACAGCAAAGTTTAAAAATTCATAATAAAAGTATTTGTTTCGTTTTAGTTTTTTTGTGTTGTGAGCACATTAAATTGTTTCATAAGACGTATTCTTAATTTTAAGGTAAATTCAACCATTTGTTTTATATAACCTTTTTAAATGTAAAAAGAACCAACCAAAGAACTTAAGAAAATAAGTTAAATAAAGCTATTTTAAGAGAAAAAATTCAGTTGTTAATTTAACTCTGCTTATAAAAATGTTTCTGACGAAACACTAGATCTAGATTATTTACAGTGTTATCTATGTAAAAAATGCATCCATGAAATTTATATTTTGTATTGATTGAATAATGTCGCAGGTTTTTAGTGAAATCACTTTAAAACTAAAATAATTCATTGGACTTATTTGCCCCATGGCTGTCCCAATTTACTCCGCTTATGGGATAAAAAGAACCAGGTTACAAATTTTTGAAAAATAGCAAAAAACATATTTTTACAATTATGAATTAGCAGATAGTTTTACTGAACATAGTCAGATAGTTGTTTTGTTTGTTTGATATGTGCTACTTGTTGTAATATAATTGATTTAGTTTTCACAATTTAATTGCTCAAAGTCAAATTGGACCTTTGTGTCCTGCCCTACCCTACAATAATCAATATAAAACAAAAGCCATCCTAATACTTAGTTTGATAAATTATAATGAGTCTATAATCGTTATGAGTCTTATCATTATGAGTCTTAATGATTTTTATTTAGGAAAATATGATTTATTATATATGATTATTGGATAAACGCGTCAGGATTGCAAACAATTATTTAACATATTGTTAGTATAATCAAAGGACATATAAATTGCAATCAATTCTACTTACGTCTCAAAGCAATGTTTTTTTTTTCAAAATATGCGTCTCAAAAACAAATTCTAATAAGCTTGCAACGTCTAAAACAGTCTAAAACTATCCAAACTGCGTCTAAATTCCGGCTACTCATTAGCTTACCAAATGTAATTCTATCTTAAGAAAATTAACATAATGTATAAGAATGACCGACAAATTTAGTTCTAAGAATATAATTGTCTAGCGCTTTCTGGTTACCACTAATCAGAAATGAATGCAATTTAATGCCACTTGTTTCAATTCTAAATATATATGCACTAAAATGACGTTTGAAATGTGCAATAGAGTAATTATGAATATACCTACGTGATGGTTTGTTGTTGCAAAAAAAAAATACTTAAGGAGGTGAGCTAGAAATAAATCATAGATGAAAAAACTATATATAGAACAGGATCCAATTTTTTTTCTTCTAAACAGATATTTCTATGCGTAAAATTTATTTCATTTACGAATTTGGTTTCGATCCATAAGAAAACATTTTCTAATGAAAGATTATTATTTTTTGTAAAATACCAAATTGTTATGCAGTTGGTCGAGTTTTTACGAAAATTACCAATATTACCAAAAATTATAAAATTCATTTCTAAAAAGTCTTGATCAAATTTTATATTCGAGAAAATAAGAACAATTTTTGCCAAATTTTGAACCTTAAATATTTTATTGCTTTACGTCATTTTTTTATAATAATAATAGTTATTAATTGTAGAGTATTATTGTTTGCAAGAGCATTTTATAACTTTCTATTACTATTATTATTAGGGTAGGGTGGGGCACAAAGGTTCATTTTAATTTTGAGCAATTATAATTTGAAACTCAAACCAATTACATCGAAAAAAATAACACATATCAAATAAACAACTATCTGACTATGTTCAGTAAAGCGCTCAGCTAATTCAACATTGTAAGAATACGTTTTTTGCTGTTTTTCAAAAATATGTCAGTTAGCCCCACAGGCTGGATAAAGAGGAACAGCCCTAGGGCAAGTAGGTCCAACGTTTTATTTTTAGTTTTAGTTTTTGAGGAATTTTTACGAAATATTAGCTACATTATTCAACCAATGCAAAATATAAATGTCATGGGTACATTTTTTACAGGGATAACACTGTATATAACCTTGATCTGGTATTTTCTCAGAATTATCAGCGGATTTGAAATAATTATTAGATAATTTATTTCTTGTAAAATTGTTTTTTTTATCTTGATTTACTTTTATATTTACTACTTTTTGTTGTTTGCATCTTTGCTAGAGTAAAGGTTCAGTTAGTCAATTTTACCCCATCTTAGTAATGTACATTTATTAAATCCAACTTAAAATTACCAATAAACAAAACTTATAAAACTTTAATAAATTTAATTAAATAACGTATTAAAAATTTATTTAATAACGTGTACTTGAAAATATTAAGGTCTCGTAAACTAAACAACAGTGCTCACAACGATAAAAACTAACAACAAAAATAAATATTTTTTTTTATAGATTCTCAAACATTGTCGTTTATCTCCGAATAACGACGTTGCTTGATTTTAGACGATAACTGATTACACATTTTTTCCTTCTACTTTCAAATATTTTTGTTAAAAATCTTCTAACTTTACTTGTTTTTGAGTTATTGGTGAATCTTTTTACCCGCGTAACTTTAAGCACAACAATACCTTATGATAAAACCAAATTGATAGATGTGATTAATCATTATAAGAATGGTTCTCGAAATAGCAAATGAAATAACCTAAACAAAATGTCGTATTAGCATGTTTATGCGTTAAATTCAGTGCACGGTTAATAAACTTATGTTGATACGTCTGTCTATATTTACAAAATTAATAATAAACACAAAACCAATAAACGAGAGACATATTGCAAATATTTGGATATCGATTTAAAAAATCCTCCGCAAATATGTTTGAGGATTCATCAAAGCTCTGTGTGCTTTTTTCGTCGTATAATTCGTGGCCGCTCTTAATTGAATGATGCGAGGCGGTTAATAGGCCTTTTAATCACCAATCGGATTCCAGTTAGAACGGGTGACGGGCCAAGGGGTACCGACGTCGGCCATATTGTACTCTAATTAGAATCCTATCCGTGAACGAGCAACCAATCAATAGTTTTCAATGCTAGAGTAGTCATTAAACGCTATTCTATATATACCATATATATACATAAATACGTATGTATATATATATATATATATATATATATATATATATACTAGCACACCCGGCTTTTATTATATTCTACCAGATTTCCAATACTTACGTACAGTTTTTATTTACGATTTTCTAATTTAGAATCATTATCATATAAAACATAAATAGAATTATAATGACCATTCGCTCACTCCGTATTTCAATCAATTTTAATCGGATAATTAATTATACCCAATGATTTGTTATTATACAAAGTTATATAATGAGTTGATTAATTAGTGGAAATAATTCATGATTACTACGTATTTCGTGTGTGTATCATTACAAAATTATATTTGTTAAATATAATTTTAATGAAATTATTAGAATTATCTACACAGAGCGTGCGGTGCAGGTTGTAATATTGTGGATATTATGTTTCCTGTTATTTAGAACATCATTAAATATGAAATGATTTATCATATGTTATGTCAGTAATTGGAAATTGTATAAATGCGTATTTAGCTGTCCAATTATTACATCAAGGAGTGAACTTACAAACATTGTGAACAGAAATGTGATAACTGTGTTATATTTGTTTGGGAAAATATTCAGATATTGATTAACGTGATGATGATATTAATTTAAATGCCATATTTAACATATATATATATATATATATATATATATAGGTATAAATTACTTACATACTTCAAATATTATAAAATTACCCAGTTTTTGAAATAATTTCTTTCTATAACTATAGATCCAACAAATTATTTGTGGTTTTCACACAAAGCCTTCATAGAGGCATTCGCCTCAAGGCAATAAGTTGCATTAACTTTCCGACATGTGTGAATAATTTACTTAATCAATAAGAAAACGATATATAAATGTATGAGCAATTTTCTAAACATGTTTATTTTCGCCAAATTATTCATATATTACACATTATTGAAAAACGAGAAACGATTGATACACGGAGTGTTTTCTGAAAGCACGACCGATCAATCCAAACGTTAATCATTATTTAAAATTAAACCTCGTAATTCAGGCTTTTAATATTTTAGTATGTTCATTAACCAGGAACTCTATGGTCATACAAAATTTCATGGAATGACAAAAAAAAATAACAATCAATTATTAGGAGGTATTTCCAACATTTTAGTCATACAGACTAGCACATAGTTTAAAAGGATATTATTGTATACAGAAAAAAATCATTTATTAATGAAACAACCCGATCGATCTTTGCCAAAAACTATCCACGATACGTAAATGATATTTTTCTAAATTTTCAGAATTAGTTCAGATGTTTTCACTTCTCTTATAATTCTAAGGAAAGAGCTCTAACGTTAGTTTTATTCTAGTTTTATCGAATGGCTTCAAAATTTTCAAGTCGGTTCATATTTTGATAAAATGACGAGGAAAGGTTATAAATAGACTCAAATATACCCACACGCACTTTCAGAAATTTTGGTTCAAACAATTTAGAATGCCTTGAAACATCGAGAAAACAAACAAACTTCTGTACGTTTATTTTATAGTTCTTGATTATTCTCGAAATCCACATTTCTCATCTTTTTAGGACGAGATTTTCAATACAATATAAAAATAATTTTCTTCAAGAGTCGGTATGCTTTGGGACTAATAAAGTTAGTTCTGTTCTTTAACATCTATGATTTTTATAATGTGCAAATAAATATCACGATGAATGAATAATTAGAAAATCATGTTTATTCATTGATTTGTTTTGCTATAGAACTGGCTATCCTGATAGAGATGGTATTATATTATATATATGTTTACGGATGCCAATATGTCGAGATAAAGTTTCCTGTAACATGATATTTCGGAATCGGAATTCTATTTAACGCTGTATTCTGTGGTTATATATATATATATATATATATATATATATATGTATATATATATATATATATATTTTGAACGAAATCACAAAATTCCTGTATTATTCTATAAAGACCTATAGTATTTATAATAGGAAGGTACATGTTTCAGAGCTTCAGTTTTGCGTTTTAATAAAGTCACTGTTGTCTTAACTGCCTCCTGAAGTGTAGAAGTTATTTCGTGCGAATTTATAACTCCTTTAGTTCAATTTAATCCACTGAGTGATATAGAGAAAGCTTTATACGACGAATTTACAATAATTAACGCATTCACTAATTATTACGAATACCTACTGACTTACTTAGTGAATAATTAAAAAACGGAAATCTATTAGTGACAGCCAGCTTCTCACAATCAGTATATTCGGTTATTATTATATTCAATATGTAAAAGGTAAAGTTCTAAGAAAAATTCTTTTATTGCATTTTGTGTATGATGTTACATCCTTTGTATGGTTAAGTCAAAATGATACTTATAGTTAGTTTAATTTTGTTTCTGTCTCGTTTTTTAACTGTGTTTTGACACACAACTCAGGAAACTCAGAATTTTTACATTGTTTTTTTTATTTTTCAAAATTTTCAAATTTCCTGCAAGTTTTGAGAGAACAGAAATTGATAAAACAAAGCACCGTTTAAATTTTTCACCGTTAAAAGTGCACGATGCAATGCACTACTAGAGTTTGAATTATTTAAATTGGATGCTCGATTGTGCACTTTTTGTTCCGGCTGACCTAAAACGGCTGAACCTGCCTTTGTTAAAAACTAATCAGCACATCTTTTTATGAATTGGAATCGAATGTCGGTGCTCCCGAAAACGTCGACGAATAATTGTTTTCATACATACATACATGGCAATCACTCATCATCACAATCATTTTTCTAAGAAATACCAACATGTTCAGAAACCTTTGAAACCTAAAGATATGCAGAAATTTTCATTTTCGTTATTTGGACGATTACTATAACTTTCCCTACGGAAAGTTAATGTTATTTTTTTAGAAAGTATATAAGTAAAGAGTTCATATTACCATTCAATATGCACAGAATTGAACTTACCTTTACAATTACGCAGTCGTCACCAGTACGATTCTCATTAAAGTGTCTAATATACTCCGATAAAGTCTATTATGAATGTAATCATCTGCTCGTTCCCGACTTTGTGCAAATAAGCGGGTAATGGGCCCAAAAGTGGGTGGCTGCAGCTAATGTCGTTCGAGAACCTCATTTTCCTATTTCGCGAAAAACAGACCGACTACCGCCGCGGAAAAACCCGTCACGGGAATGGAAAGCGGAAAAACGACGAAAGAGAGAACAGAACACATCGGATTTATTCACAGGATTTTAATTAAATAAGTGAATGGCGATGATTAAATTCCAAGCGGGGGTATAGGGTGCACGTAGTACCTACTATATGCTTGTATACGGTAGTTAATGGTATATAGAGGTGTATATCTCGTGGTGGTATATGGTTCTTTCTGTATAGCTAGATCTACGTGCACTGGTGAAGGATAGATGACTATTTATTATATAGTGATAGTTTTTATCCGATATCCGATGTTGGCAACTATCCGTTATCCGGATTAGAGTCGATATGATCCGGGTTGGTTGTATATTCATAACACTTTTGGTAAAAAAATGAAATAGATCTACTTTAGGATATAATTTTCTCTTATTTTACTACTTGTTTACTCTAGGATATATTCATTCGACTCAATTGGTTTTTACCAAACAAAATAAATCTTATGGTTTTATGAGACAAAAAGCTTCAAAAATAAATTACTTTTAATTTTTACTCTCTTATCTTACGGTAACGAGTGGTAAGATAATAATAGATGAAACTTATCTGAGAACAGGCAGATTATTGTATTTTATAGTATCATAATTAGCCATATTCCATTGCCACTAAACCTACCAACGCCGGTCAGACATTTTTAAACGTTAAAATACTATTATCAAAGTATATTACAATTTTTAGAATATACTAGTGATATTTTCTTCACTCTCTGATTTCAGTTATTTTTTCTATTTTTCAAAAAAAATTGTTATGTGGTCTAACTATCGTGGTCGGTCAATTTGACCATTTGAAAATAATACTATTCGGAGGGTACATTTCGTCGAAATGGTGTAGATTTATAAAAAATATACCAATTAAACCACAAAAATTATAAATAAAGTTTTGGATGGAGCGAACAGTCAGTAATAAATATATAATAAACGAGTTTCTCTATTTGGGAAATGACAAGAGAATATATTGTTCAATTCTTCAATTGGATAGTTTGATAGTTGCAACTGATAAATTCATTCACAGATTTTGAAGTAATTTGTATAAATCAAATTATTTCAAAAGACCTTTCAAGGATTTTTGGACTCTTCTCACCCTTACTTTATATTACATGCATTTTTAGTACCTACAAATAATCGTAAAATTTGGGATTTTTTTTGAAAAATTTTAGATTTTTTTTTAATTTAGGTAAAAAATAAATACACGTAATATCTTACTAGACCCCTCCCCCCGTTGTGATATTTTATGATTTTTTGTCAAACACCTCCCACATTTTGAACCTTACGTGATTAATGGACAATAAAGCATAGTATCACATAAAATTTTTGGAATAATAATATTCATCATTTTTAATCCATTGTAATATGTGTAAGGCTGTTTTACGAATATGATATACGAGTATTTTCTACCATACTTTATATTATAAATGCAGAAAATTTAATATAACATCTTCATTCATTCTTTATTACCATCATGACAATGTTTCTCTCTTAAAAACATTTTGCATCAATCTAAAAAGAATTAAATGTTAAAAATGACTAGCATGAATTCGGGTAGTTTTGCTGCCCATGAATCAATATATAGTCTTGCTTTATTTGACGGTATACAATGCAATTTTTAAAACGATCGATTTATACATTTTTCAGTTTTCTCAAATATTTAGAGGCTACTATGGGTAAATATTCAAGCTCGTGCTTGATGAAGCCATTCTGCCAAAAACCTTTCCCATTTTTTTAAACTTTACTACAAATTGCTTTTTGTTTATCTACGCACCTCTCAATATATATTTTTCTCTTATTTTTTTTTATTCCTAAAATTATTTTACTATAAAAATTTCTAGAATTATCCATAACGTAGCAACGATAGGTATACAAAGTTCAGGAGCTAACTGAGTTTGATTAGCTGTGTGTGATTTTTTATCGAAAAATTTTCAATAATTTTTTCAAGGGTCAGTATTTATCGTGACGTCAATGTCAATGACTAATTATTTTATATTCTACATAAATTCTGAAATTAATTTACTTTTAGGTATTCAATTCCGACCCTGTTACTAGTTTACATACTAAGTCATCGATTAATCATAAAATTTCCTACAAGTGTACAAAGCACTACCTCGTGTTCGTGCTAATTAAATATTTGCTATTAAATTTTCTCGTACGCTGATAATATTTACAATAGATGATCTATTTTTAGCTGATTAGGTTAAGGTACTGGGAAGCTCATCACAAACTACCAAAATATTCTATGTAAATAATTGTTCGATACCTACACGTGTTTCCCGTTTTGTATGTATAGAAGTTAATTAACGGAATAATTAGGTGATTAATGTATAAAACAATTAGTGCAGGTAGATTGTTATCAAATGTTTTTCAGAAGGAAAAGTTTTAGTCGTTATCTAAATTAGGTGTAATATAAATAAACTCTTCAGCCAAAAATAAAATTTTAATCATTAAATATCTATATTTATTGCCGTATTATTAATTGGCGTTTAATAAAATGTGTGTGATGCAAAGCAAGATTTTTAAGAAGTTTGCCTAATTTAAATATATATTATGAAATTTTTGCGGCTAAACACTATTTTATTTTACTCTACAATATCAAAATCTCTTAAAATAGTTTGGCTTTCCATTTTATTCTTCAAAATTCCTTTACTTATTGAGGTGATGATATCATTCAAATAATATTCCTATATTTTATGGGTGTTCTATGGCGCACTGCCTTCTGTGGACAGGATCCCGAATACTGGCTTCCTCTCTGGACAACCTGGTTTCGTGCAGTAATTATGTCCATTTTCACTTAAAAATAGATCTGATAAAGTTTCTAATTGAAAATAACCCATTTCGGACACTGCAGTGTAAAATAATGGAAAATCTCTCACACTATTATTTTCTGAATTGAATTAGAGTTTAACTCTGCTCATGGACCTGCCCTGGGGTAGCAGTACCCATTATTGGTTTTATTTTTCACAAAGTATTTTAGTATTGTCTATCTATTTGAACTCTTCATCCAAGTACATTACAACGAAAAATGACTAAATCACCCAAAATTTAAATGATCATACAAGGATGAATGAATTTAAGGACATTGATTAACATTGAGCCTGTATGGGCCGAATTTTTGTTTTGTATAAAAAAAGGGGGGGAACAAAAATCTGAAATTATAAGTCTATTTATTCAAATCAAAAACAAAAAATACTGTTCAAACCAATCTTTTCGTATTAATAAATTATGTGACTTTCAAGTCGAATTCTATATAAGAAAATGTTTTTCAAGGTTTAAAAGCCTAAAAAGGCTATGACTATTGATATGTTTATCTTGGGTCACACAAAAAACATCATTGGGCAAAATATCAAAAAATTTGGAATGTGACCTAATTGTTACTCTGGCTTATACGGAGCTAAGTAACTTGTATTTCTATTTGATTAAATTTGCCACAAATGAAAAAAATCTTAACTAGGTTTTGTTTGAAAAATATAACGAAATATGTGATATCAAAAGAAAAAAAAACGATACAATCTCAGTACTTACTCTTTCTATCCAACAATTGTGTATCAGAAAGGGTAAAACAATACTTCAAATCCATATCTCCGAAATCGTTT
>NW_020539725.1:46037925-46056144 GCF_003426905.1 Ctenocephalides felis | reverse complement strand
TTCATATGAATATTTTGCATTCGTTTGAGTTCGGAGTTCATTATAAAGGTTAAGCGACATGGCGTCGGTGAATAAATAGCATTATATTCATTTATTTTATAAATCAAATATTACTAAAAGAATTATATTCAGGGACCAATTCTGCGGTAAAATAAGCGATAACGTATCGTTTGTATGGCAACGCTATGTTATGCTTGTTCTTCTTCGAACTGAAAAACTAAAAATTTCTACCTATTTGCATCCCAAAGATGCAGTTATGATAACATTCTTTTTTTAAAATTGGTGCGTTTTATATCTAAAATTCATTAGCTGTAATCAGTAGCTACCTACGAAACTCGGAACGTATATACAAGATTTTTCTTCTCGTATATATGTCGGCATAAAATCGCATAATCGCACGAAAGTTTTTGAAATTTTGTGATTTTTTCTTACTTCAATCGCTTACCGTAGTCCTATACAATTTTAGTATGTTATTTCAGAGTACGAAATCTATCGTTATACAAAGTTTCATCAGAATTGTCAAAACAAAAATTGTTCAAAATTTTGTAACAAATAAACGGCCCGATCAATCTTTACCAAAAACATGCCATAAATTAATCAACGCGATTCTTAACCAATATTTTTCGAACAGTTTTTGGATATTTTATGTCTTTTTAAGATATAGCTAAAACATTGAAAATGTTCACTTTTCCCTGTCAATTATGAAGAAACGGCTTGGCTGACCGTCGCACAAAACTTACAAACACTAGGTCCTTATCGAGCTACATCGAATGAATTTTTACCAAATTTGCTGTCATTCGATTTAGAATTCAGCCAAAAGAAACTTCATGAAAGGTTAAAATAAATTTAAAGGTCAAATTCAAATTGAAATTCAATTTCAAAATATTTTTTAAAATTGGTGCGTTTTATACCTAAAATTCATTAGCTGTAATCAGTAGCTACCTACGAAACTCGGAACGTATATACGAAATTTTTCTTCTCGTATATATGTCGGCATAAAATCGCATAATCGCACGAACGTTTTTGAAATTTTGTGATTTTTTCTTACTTCAATCGCTTACCGTAGTCCTATAATATTTTAGTATGTTATTTCAGAGTACGAAATCTATCGTTATACAAAGTTTCATCAGAATTGTCAAAACAAAAATTGTTCAAAATTTTGTAACAAATAAACGGCCCGATCAATCTTTACCAAAAACATGCCAAAAACTAGCTGTAAGTGGAATTCTGTCTTAAGGCAATTAGGGCATCGTGCCTTAAGGCAAATTGCTGGAACTTCCCGTACCAAAAATTATTATTTTTTTTTAAAACGATTAACATTTTTGAAAAAAAATTACTTGAAAAAATAAGATTTTTGAGAAACTATAAATTGTACAAAAATTATTTTTTTTGAAAAAAAAAATTTAAAAAAAAATTTTTTTTTTTAAAAAATTTGTTTTTTTTGAAAAAAAATTTTTTTTCTTTATTTTGACATATTGTGGAAGATCTGAACTTTTTTTCAAGCAATCGTACTGCTTTAACTACATAGGGACAAAATATAAAGCGCGTAAGCGCCGCGTCGCTGTCTAACGCATAAGCATTGGTACGGAACCGATAGAATGTTAACAAAATGTATACTTATTGTTAAAATCTCTATAAAATGTCTGATAATTTGATGTGCATATGTCTAATGATCATTTTTGACCGCCAAATGGCTCATTTTTTTACTTTTTCCTTTATATCTCCGAAACCGCTGGACCTACCTTCATGAAAGTTGTATCGATTCTTCATCTTGTCAATACAAATAAAATATTTTTTGAATTATTAAAATCGGACGCTCCGTTCTCTTAAAAACTGAGTTACCGTTTTCGGAACTTTTTGCCCCGTATCTTCGGAACGGTCTGACCTGCCTTTGCCAAAAACTAATCAGCACGTCTCCTTATCAATACGGATCGAATGTTTTTTGAATTATTCAAATCGGTTGATCCGTGTTCCCGAAATCGTCGACGAAAATTTGTATCCGCACATACATACACACACATACTACATACACACACACATACACACACACATACACAACACACACACACACACACATACATCCATTTTTTCTAAGGTATGCCAAAATGTTCAGAAACCTCTGAAACGTAAAGATATATAAAAATTTTCATTTTCGATTTTTTTGCGATTACTATAACTTGCCCTACGGGAAGTTAATTAATCAACGCGATTCTTAACCAATATTTTTCGAACAGTTTTTGGATATTTTATGTCTTTTCAAGATATAGCTAAAACATTGAAAATGTTCACTTTTCCCTGTCAATTATGAAGAAACGGCTTGGCTGACCGTCGCACAAAACTTACAAACACTAGGTCCTTATCGAGCTACATCGAATGAATTTTTACCAAATTTGCTGTCATTCGATTTAGAATTCAGCCAAAAGAAACTTCATGAAAGGTTAAAATAAATTTAAAGGTCAAATTCAAATTGAAATTCAATTTCAAAATATTCAAATTTTCAGTGAATCTAAGTAAGCCAACAATACACAAGGTGTTTTAATAAATATGAAATATAAAATATTATACACATGATCATTTATTATTTTTACACTTATTTAACATTTAAGTAAAATGTTAAAAACTAACTTAGATGATGTAAATCATGTAAGATATAAGAAATAAATACAAAGGTTGACCAGACGAATATATAGTAACTTCTCAAACAAAATGTTTAAAACATAGTACAGAAAAGTATATCCAATAAAATATTTTTGGATTCATAAAAGAATAAACTACTCACATCCTAAATTTCTAAGCCTATTAGTTTATAATTAAAACAGCTCTAGTAAATTGAAATAATACAATTACGTGCGAAATCTATGTATATTCTATAAAATTGACTCAATTACTTAAAAAACCTAACCTAACGATTGTCCACATATTTCATTACATTTTTCACTATTCCAATCTATTCTTCCCCCAAAATGCTTTTACATATCAGCTTAACTTGGCAAAAAAAGCATTTTTTGTAGCCAAATATTCCGTTATACGCGCACAAAAAATACGATAATTAAAAATAATCCACGTACATATAAATTCGTTAGTGATACCACGTCTCTAATAATGATATCTATTATTTCGTTTTAATATTTTTTGTTGATTTTTTTTTCGTTTCCCGCAAAAAATCCCAGTTTGAACCCTGATCGCACGTATATGGAGCCGATGTCGATGTCGATGTCGCGTTATCTATTCATTAGCGGGAGCAAACTAACGGTTTGACCGTCCATCATCAACGGCGTACATGGACCTACTGGGAAGGTATTGATAATTAAAATCCGCATCATATGCTTTATAATGAACGTGGATAATGTTTTTTTATGAAAAATAATACATTGTAATGCAGATGTTTTTCATAAACGAATTGCACGAAAATGTGTAGGGGCTTAAAGGTCCGCGGGTAAAAGGATCAACCACCAATCACAAAAACAAGTGAAGTTTGGAATTTCTTAACAACAATATTTGAAAGTATGTAAAGGGAAAGGATGTGTAATTAGACATTGCTTCAAATCAAGCAAAGTCGCTATCAGGAAATAAATGGCGATGTTTTAAAATCTATAACGAAAGTGTTTTCTTCGTTGTGAGCACTGTTGTTTAGTTTATGAGACCTTAATATAAGTTTTAAGTGTACATTAATCACATGTTTTACAAGATGTATTCTTAATTTTAAGTTACAATAGATGTCTTTATATAACCTCTATAATAGCTGAAATGTTGGTTTGTCTTTATATAACCTCTATAATAGCTGAAATGTTGGTTGTGAAAAGAACCAACTAAACCTTTACTCTGACAAATGTGTAAACAATAAACAATTGTAAACAAAAATGCAAACTCAGTTAAAAAACAATTTTACAAGAAATAAATTAAATCAATAGTTATTCCAACTCGCTTGATGAATTTGTCAAAATACCTGATCAAGGTTATAAACAGTGTTATCTTTGTAAAAAATGGATCCATGAAATTTATATTTTGCATTAGTTGAAGTATGTAGCTATTAATTCGTAAAAGGGGTGACAAATTTTAGAAAAATAGTAAAAAAAAAACAGTCTATAGTTTGGGTCTACGCGTAGATTATAAATCGCGATTTCTATAAAATTCTAAACAATTTTGAAAATTCAATTCTATTCCAAATATATCAAGTTGAGAATAGTGCTGAATAGTTTGTACCGAAATCGATCTGGTAGTTTGTTTGTAATTAAATGTTATTAATGAGATTGCGATAAAATTCAAGATATAAACAAACATTCTAAAATATTGGAAGCTTATGAAATGTGATTTAATTATAAAAAACACTAAAGCTTGGAGCATCATGAACTTTTAGGGCATACATACGAAGTATGTGCGTTAAATAAAATTAATATATTTAATATCAAACATTAAATAAATTATAAGAAAATCAATTTCAATAATAAAATAAAAGTAAAAAAGCTATTTTAAATTGCATTTTATTTGTAGATATTATTGAAATCGGTTTTCTTTTTCACACTAGTTTTCTATTTTCATCTATTGCCATATTTGTAAATAAGATTCTGTTATTGACATCTTGAATAAATTTACATTGAATTTATTTAAATAGTTATCAATTATATATAAACACTAATTCAAAACAAAGTTTGAAATCGTTTATGCTTTTGTTTTGATATTTCGAACATAAAATTTAGTTTAATATTCATACATAAAATTTAGTTTTGATCATCAAATGAGAAGTTTCCATCATAATCTACGAAGCAGAATGGAAATAGAAGTATCCGATTTGAATGATCTAAAACACATTCAATTTGTCATGATTAGGAGAAGTGGTGATTAGTGATGGGAAGAGGCAGGTCTAGCCATTTCGAAAATACAGAGCTAAATGTGCAAAAAATGGCAGTTTTGGAGAGAACCAAGCATCCTATTTAAATGATTCAAAAAACTTATTGCTTGTGTTGACAAAACAATTGCTTTTGGAATTTTTTTTGTATATCTAAAATAATTCAGATTTTAATTTTAATTCTGGCTAAAGTTCTAAAGCTCACTTATATACTTTAAATAAATAATTTTAACTTTGCAATTCAATTTATATAGTTCTTATAACTAAATATTAGACAATGTTACAGTATTAATAATATTCTATTTGAGAACATATTTTCCTCGAACATTTCGTTACGGTACGCGAAGTCCCTGCAGCATACCTTAAGGCACGATGCCATACACCACTAGTTATTTTTTTAGTTTTTTCGCGAATCTTAATTAACATTGAAATATATTAAAATATTTAATTCCCACGCACTTTGTGAGCAAAATACTCCATTATTGGTATCTGAATTTTAATTGAATCAATTATTACAAAAACCTTCAATGATTTTAATATATCATTTCCTCTCCACATATCAATCGAACAAGAGTCTGTCCCAGCACAGGTGGTCTTTATGTTCAGTCTGCTTAACACCTATTTCGTTTTTTCTTGTTGGAAACTTGACTGTCGGATCTCGAGATAATTACAAGCCATGACTAATCTAAAATACGACAGTAACAAAACTTCAATCGACGTAAACGGAGAGTTTAAACCACTCTTTATATGGTCGAATACAATAGTAGGGCTTTGTGATAATAATTGAGATACAAAAATTAAATTCAGACATTTAGTCCAGAAGGAGCATTTAATTGAGCAGCATAATAATGCAAATAAATTTATTGAGGAATTGGACAAAAGCAGGTCCATGATGTGGTATCGTCATAATCATTCGTCGTCACCACATTTGTAAGATTTAAAATTTCACAAGATTTCCTCAACAGAAGGCTTAGTTTCCACCAAATCACACCATAAGAGACAAATAATGAAGTAAAAAGCATAATTAAGTTTAATTGGTATAAAAACAGTGCCAATATCAAAGCCGGTTTGCAAACTATTTATCCATTGAATTAAAGATTGTCAAACCCGAATCTTTATAACATAGTTGGCTCTTGTTAAGTAGTAATTTATAACATCTAATTCAGCGATTCCCAAAGTGATCCACATGAACCTCCAGGGATCCATGAGGTCCAGGAGTCCATGTCATGAACCATGACAACCATCAAGAGGTCCATGTCAGCGAAAAAAAAAATCTGGGTCTGCGGAATAAAAATGGGGGTCCACGATGGTGGATCACAATATACCTATCTATCTATTTACTATTTTTATCTATTTAATATACAATACACTTGGATATAACCAAAAAGTAAATAAAAATATTGTTATTTTTTATATAAATGTGTAAGTTGGTCCATATGTCGGCATTCGATTTGTGATCGCAATATGGTTGGATTTATAAAGACCGCATTCGCAAATTATTGAAAAAAACTTGGCACTTTTTTTGTCCCATTGGAGACTATTATAGTATTTCTGAATGTTAAAAATAAAACACGATTTAATAGTTTTAAAAAAAATTCTCCAGCAAAGCCGCGACATGTAAGATAAAATATTGCCAATGATGGATTGGATTGATGAATAGGATCTTGGAATTAGTAAAACTATTTTTAAAACCACTGTTTTTTTAATCGCCTTTCAACGTTAAAGTAAGTAAAATTTTTATAAAAATACAGGTAATTTTTAACTTCAAATTGTAAAACCATACTCTAAATAATTATGGTTAAAAACAAGCTGAAAAAAATTATTATTATAAAAAAATATATACCTAAGCTATAATTTATTTTTCATCAATTTAGAATATTTATACCGCATTCATTACTAATCATGATTAGTAATAGTGCACTTGTTATGCCACGTCATTATTTGAATTTAGATCAATAACGGCAATGGGTTATAATTAAACTGGTTGAAAGTGGCATTTAGCCTTAAAAGGCAAGTGGCATGAACTTCCCGAATTGTGTAAGAATTGACTTAATCAATCGAAATTGAAATTTAGATAAAATTTTGAACTGTTTATGTCAATAATAAAGTTATCGCTTGCCCTAAAATTGTAGCTTATTATTCTAAATTGTAATGAATTGATAATGTTTGACATATCACATCACAAAAGCCACATCTGATGGATATTTTGACTATAATATTTTCTCAAACTTTGATGAGTTTTTAACATTAAACTATTTGTCGTAGGGATGTAACATTTTAGTATGTTTTATAAGACCTTGATATCTATTGCCAAAAAAAGGTTCAATAAAAAAGCAAATTTTTTTTCAGCAGTTAATTTCGAGAAAATGGTCGATTTTTACCTAAAACTGATTCCCAACCAATATCTTTCGAACAGTTTTTAATTTTTCAAGAACGTTTCAGAATTGAAACTTATTAGTAAATGTACATTAATGTAACATAATGACCTGCTTAGTAAATGTACATTAATATAACATAATGACCTTATCAGTAATAGTAAATGATTAATCTAAACTACCATTCAAACAAATTTATCTACTATCTTAATAATTCCTCGCGTTCATGATCATTAAAAGCTACCCCAGATCCATTTCTCTCGTCGTATTAGATTCATCTCTATATCACGACTTTTAAAATACTTTGAATAAATTTCAATCAAAACGGTGTTCTGATATTCCGATATTGACATCATTACGAAATACAGAAACTCAGATGAATCGTATAAAGTTTACGCAGTTATAACAATCATTACAGAAATCATGATATATCTACATGATATCGTCATTCTCGGAATGAATCAAACAGCAAAATGCACAACTGGGTGTTATAATTATTTTGATGGAAAGGTTGTCAAAATATGGACAGAGTAAATTTCCACTGAATTTTTCAGACTTTGGAATTAATTCTGAGTGATAAATAGTAATTGATCCACAGATATTATTGCTTGAGAAATTGTAAGCGTACTATTATTCAGCGCGCGGCTAATTTTTCAAAACTTTATTTAATTTTTATAATTAAACCGGTTCTTATAGGCCTATAATATTTTAAGATATTTGGTTTGACTATCAACTCTATCGCCATGCAAAGTTTTATCAAAATCCCAGAAGAGTATATCTGATGTAAACTTTTCTTTATTAATTTATTCCTGTATCTCCAAGAAATTATTTTGGTATTTGTTTAAATGTAAAAAAAGTAGTGTGTAAAGTGGTAAAATATAATAAAAATAATTAAATTTTATTAATTCCAATCTATATCTTTAAATTATAATGTTTTACTGGATCCATTCCTCCATTTTAAGTGTCAGTGATATCGCTAGCGATTTAAATGCTATCATTATCCCAGAGAAGCGTTCGCTCTCTGATTTAGCTCTCAAAACAAAAGTTAGCATCGTTTGCATCCAAAAGAAAAAATATAATATTCCTAAATAAAATACGACCTATAGGGAGATCCATATCGCAATTCAGAGGGATTTAAAAATTGCAAAAAGCTTAACAGCCTCTCTCACACCTTTTCAGGTTTTTGCGATTGTGCGTCTGCCATCTGTGCTGGCAAACGACTCATATAAAAGAATCTCATTTCCGTATTATATATATATATAAATATATATATATATATATATATATATATGTATATATGTATATACAAAGTATTTTGTGTCCTGATCATGATTTGAATCAGGTTTTTTTCTGATTCAAATCAGGAAGTTTTAGAGTCGGCCAATAAATATTGTTTTATTTGCTTTCCAAATTTTCTAAATCTCAAAAAATTTAAATACAGTAAATTTTATCTAAATGTTTGATATTTACGTTTCGGAACCTAGATACGTTCCATCGTCAATGTTTTTAGTCAAAAAAACATTTTTTATATTGAACAATATTGATAGTAATCTGATGGCATGAAGTTAAAAAACTTTAAATAATGGATTACGTATGAAATTTTGAAAAACAAATTAAATTATTAAAGACTAGAATTATTTACCTGTAATTTTAAAACTCACTTGTTAACTTTCCGTAGGATAAGTTATATTAATAAAAAAAAATCAAAAGTGAAAATGTTTGTACATCTTCACAATTCTATGCCTACAGAACATTTTGGCATACTTCAGAAAAAATGTATGTATGAGAGTGTGTGTCTATGTATGAAGTATGTTTTTATGTATGCTCCGATACAAATTTTTGTCCACTATTATAAGAGCACAAATCAACCGATTCCAATTATTTATAAAACATTACATTTTTACTGATAGAAAGATGAGCTGATTAGTTTTAGGCAAAATAGGCCCAGTTATTTTGGACATACAAAGAAAAAAATGCACATAATGTCTATTATAAGAATGAGATATATCAACAGCTTCTGTTTGATTCACAGATTGATAAAGAATATATATTTTTTATGGGATAAAAGGTAGGAGTGTATAAAAATGTTTTTATTTTGCTTTAATTTTAGTTATTAGTGTATTGCCTTTGACTAAAATTGCTAATATAAACCAATTATGCTAGGTGAAGTGATTAAAGAGACTAAGGGAGCGTCCATTAATCACGTGATAGATTTTTTAAGGAATATTGGACCCCCCTCTCCTTTGGTAAAACGTGGTGATATTCAAAATTATCCCCCTCCCTCAACCAACATAACGTGTATTTTTAGTTACAAACAAAATTGTATTTTTTTTTTTAATTTTTTTAATGTTTGGATTTTTTAAAAAAAAAATCAAATTCAACGTGTTATCTTACTATACCCCCTTCTTCCCCGACGTGATTATTTGTCAAATCCCCCTCTCCTTAAAAACCTTACGTAATTAATGTACACCCCCTAAAATACATTCTTGTAATTTGTAAAAAAATAACCACAGAAGTAAACGTATTCCTAGTTGTTTTTATTTTATTGCCGACTTTGTTTATTGTCTTGACATATATATGTCTGTACCTATGTCATCACTGCCTAATATCTGTTTGGCTGTTCGAGATGGAAATCAAACCTAGACCATTCGGTTGCAAGACTCCATTTAATTGAATTATCTTGTGTAAGTCCGATCGGATTCTGCCAGGTGGCGTTAGAAAGATGAGATTTCGTGCCTACTAAAAAATTTTCTCTGACAGTTTTGTACTTGGTTGACGCAGTTTTGTTTAATAAACATGATATTTTAGAGATAATCAATTAAAGTCAGTAAGTTGAACTTGTCGAATTCATATGAATTCTTTGTCCTTCACTACGTCTTCGTCGGTTCGTTGATTTTTTGCAAGTAGTCGGAGTTGACTAGGATACCTATATCGTTATCGTTTGGAACGTGACGGCTGCCTCTTGATTCGTCACGATCCGTTTCGCCGATATTGCGACGGAGATTCGTTATATTACGATGTCATAATAATGACAAAACTCTATTCCGCACTTAGTGCACTCACAGCATCCCTAGTGGGTTGCGAAATAGATCGTTTCGAGAGAAATAGATCGAGGAGGTGTGAAGGATGACCTTTCTGGGCAATGTCTATCGAATGCACCTGACATAAATCTCATTGATCTAGATTTAACTATGTTTACGGAAACCGTCAGACTTTGAAATTAAAGGCTCAAAAAACCATTGTACTAATCATACCAAATTGTGTCTTAAATTCATTGTTTCATTAATAGATATTATATAATTAAAATTTTAGTGAACTTACTAAATTTTGAATTTCATATGTGGTATTTCATATGATCAAAATGAAAGAATTTGATTGGCTACTGCGTAAAAAGTCTAAGCTCTCTGTTGAAAATAAGTAGCTGCTACAGAAATCAATCATTAAACCAATCTGGACCTACGGAATTGAGCTCTGGGGATGTGCTTACAAATCAAATATAGCTATAATGCAGAGAACTCAGTCAAAAATTCTACGTACAATCTTAATTCTCCGTGGTACGTAACAAATGAAACTATTCACAGTGACCTCAACATGAAAACGGTGAATTTAACGTTCAAAGAATTCAAGGAAAAATACAAACGCAAACTGGACTCACATTCGAACGCATCAATAGTTGACATTACTCAACCTTTTGGCATAAGGAGATTGAAACGACAATGGCCTTTAGACAGTCTTAGATTAGATCTAATATAATATTATCATATGAATTATTAAACTGAGAAGAACTCATTGGAGCTCTTCTTAGGCATCGCTTTTAAATATTGTCATTTTAGCTCATAGTAATCTTTATGTATTTCTGATTGCTAAATAAAACGAGTTAAAAAAAAGTGGTATACCTGTGTCTACGGAAACCTGTCAAATTGACGGGGTAGCTTTATTACGCAAAAAATAAGATATTTGTATCACTAAGTTTTCTAATAGTAAATATAACAGTAACAAGGAATCTGAGATGCACTTAACTTGATTATATTATATAATTTTATATAGCCAACAAAAAAGATCATAGCGTCACTCGATGTTCTAGATCAGTAAACATGAACATCAGGATTTTGAAAAAGTTGCCAAATCGTGTGATAAAAGCAGAATTTTTAATTTCTATGTCTATTGCAATACCATTGCATCGCAAAAAGCTCACTTTCAGTTTATTTGGACACTGTAGCTTGATCACCTAATAATAACTATATTAAATAAAACCAGATGCATATACTTGTTCTTACCTCTCAGGCTGCATGGACGTCAGCATTTCTTCCCAATAGATTCAAGTTATTCACACACACATTGTTTTACGCGAAATTATACAGAATTGATTTAATTATCACTTTTGTTTTAATAATTAATTAATTTACGCGAATTTTAAAACCTTCTACACCTGTATTTTAAAAAGACTTTAATTAGGCTGAAAGGAATTTGTAGATTAGTGAGAGGTACGGTTACAATTTTGTGCAAATTAAAAAAATATAAATGAATATCAATTATATATTTATTAGGCAATCTAATAACAATCTAATAACATAACTAACAGGAATTGCCTCACTATAACCTAGTTTACGGTTCAACCGGTCTATGGAACTAAATTAATAGTAATCAATTTGCGTGATAATAACTGTTCACCTAAGAGTTTTCACAAACATTTTGCAACTGATGTGAGAGTATAAAATTATGCCCATTGACAAGTTGCTGTTACTTTACAATTCGTAAAAAATAGCTGAGTAAAGTATCGATAAACATCGAATAATAAGATAAAAAATGGCGTAGAAAATCGATAAAATTTGATAAAAATCTATTTTTGTGAGACGTGTAACCGTACCTTTAGAATACATGCCTAGGAATGAAAATGCACTGACCTCTGTTTAAAATCGCCAATTCTTCTGGAACATCCCGATTACCAATTTGTTGTCTGACAAATAGAATAAAAAGATTATTTTTGAACATATTGTAAAATTGTGATTTGTACTAAAGAAATTGTACATTACCTCGGAATTTCCAGAAGAGAGCTGACCAGGAACCAGGAACCAGGAACCAGATACCAGGAACCAGGAACCGGGAGCAAAGCACTATCACTGAACACTGACTAGATCATTATAAAGACTTTTATGAAACACAAAAAAATCGAGTAAAACTATAAGGTAAATTATTTGACAAGCAAACATTTGTCTCTTTAAAAACAATGGTCACTAATGAAACTTCTGATCAACAAAAACCTTATCACCAACATTAAAATACATAAAGATTAGTTTTTTCTTTGGCATCTCAATTTCATTATGGTTGGTTCTTGTATTCTGGTATCTTTTTCTGTTCTGAGAATTAAATTTTTGCTGAAAATAAAAAATAAATCAATGAATAAAAATAATTTTTCACAACTTCTATTATATAACATATTCGACTTCTTTCATTAGTGAACTTACAAGATTGCTAATAAAAAAACATTTATTACAACTCAAAAAAGAAAATTAAATTTTATTGAGACGGTTGGTAAATATAAAGTTCCAAATTATGATGAGAGCATTTACTTATGTTTTTTCTTATTATACAAATGCTGCGTCGAAGTTACTTATTTTTATATATTTGTTCTAGTTTAGCTACTTATTAGTAATATTAAAAATAAAGTTCAAAATAACTAATAAGCAGTAGAATCAAGTAGTTATAAATTATTGTATGTCAATTCGATAGATAATTATATCACAGATTAAAAATATATTTTTATATTATATTTTATTATTTATTTTGAGCACCACTAGCAAAATTTCAGTAATATCACCAACGATTGATTTCGCACATTTACTGTAGGGGTGAATTATAGCCCGGGGTAAATTTAGTTAGGTTTTTAGCATGATTCGTGCCTTAGCATGTCTCGTCTGCCAAATATTGATCATTATTGATAAAATGTCATGGATGTAGGAAAATAATTTTTAACGATTTTATTCGTTAATTATCACATACACCCCACAATCTGAGAGGGTACTTATTTAATATACTATAACAGTAATTATTTGGCATAGAATTTGACTAGAGTCCTTTGTTATGAATAGAATTTTAAATTATTCTCCAAGTTTCTTGTTACATAATAGGGCAGCATTTTAACTAGTTAAATTTGATTAACTAATATACTCGTCACGAAAAAGTGGCAGACTTTTGTTTATTGACGAGTATTTCCACGTATAAAACAGTGGCCATTTGCAATTTAAATTAATTTTGAAAACAAAATATATTCTGCAATTTCAAGTTGTTTAGAATTTGACTGTAGAAATTAGGTACTAGTGGTAAGTGGCATTTTACCTTAAGACAAGTTGCATGAACTTTCCAAAATCTGGAAATAATTAAGTATATTGTCAATAAGAATCAAGATTTAGCTATTTAAATAATATTTTGTACAGATTTGTACAGTTCATTTTAAAAATAATTTGTGAACATCAAACACTATTCTTACTTTCTTACACTTATATGTGTAATATATCATTTTATTTATCCCGTTCCTTAATTACGTATGTAATATATATTTATTTTAAAAAGGAAGTAGTAAAATGCAGTAATAAAATATTTCGATTTTGTAAAATAAACCCATATCATCTAAAATCTTACTAGAGCAACTTAGCCTGTGGTTGACGGATATACTCGTCATGAGCAAGATTCGGATACAAAATATAATCTCTTATATAATTCTATGTATATATCTTATATATAAAAATGGGGCTCGATACTATTCGCTAAAACTCGATAACGGCTGAACCGATTTGGCCAGTTTTAGTCTTGAAATATTTGTAATAATCCTTGAAATATTTGTGGAAAAGATAAGAAATTATTTCAATGCCGCGTAGATAATTCACATTTTCAATTTAAATATTTTGTCGAAGCGTTATTTACATTTATGTTCCATTAAAATTGATAGAATGCTTTAAATGAATATTATTTAATTGTAGTAAGACCAAAAAAGCGTTGGAATGGATTATAGTATACCATGTTTTTCACACGAAGTGGGTAAAACTTCCAGTTTGATTGATTGCTTGTATTAGAACAATATGATCCAACGATTATTATTAATATGGACTATATTATATTAAACAAGAAGAATTTAAGGTTTTATTGTTTTTTTATCTTTACACACTTACAATTAATAGTTTTTTTTTATTTTCTAGATATTGTTTAGAAATACCTTACATTGTAAGACAACGTTTGCCGGGTCACCTAGTTTAATATAAAAATTTCAATTAATTAAAATTAATCTTCTTTGATCTTACAGCTTCAACCAGAATCTTAAATTCCCGCAACATCATTTCATTTCCGTAATATAAAATCGCATCTAACATAAATAATCTTTTTGATCCAGTATCAATATTGCAAATTCATCCACCACCCCCTTATTATAATTATATTTTTCTTTTCTGCCATTAGATAATACTTCTACCCTTATTTAATAATGTCCCCGTTCTTTCTTAACGTCACTTTTTACTTTGTTGTCGTATCTGATGTCAACCGTGGGGTGCACGGTTACGCGACACCTGTAACATCGTGATTATTTTCGCGGATTTTTATATTTTTTCATGCAGATAATAATGAATCGAATTTAGGACAGAACCGTATCGGAGATATATAAAGATTGATACCTGATATTGTGCTGATTATTAGTTTTTGTAGAGAACACGGAGCAAAATGTACAAAAAATCGCAGTTTTTTTTTTGAGCAATAAGCATCCGATTTGAATGATTCAAAAAACATTATGCTTTTTTTTTAGTGATTCAAAAAGAAGCGCGAAATGATTGTTTCGGGAAAAAAACTAAAGAATATTTCTTTTTTTAATTTCTAAAACAAAAAAAATTTAATAAAGAAAATAATTCAGATTTTCAAAATTTGAACTCGGTACGGAAAGTTCCAGCAATTTTCCTCAAGGCACGTTGCCATACACCACTAGTTTTTTCTATATTTCTATTTAATTATTTCTATATTTCTTTCCATAATCCAACTTTTTATACGAATAAATTATTAGAAAATTTGTAAAATATTTTATTTGTAGACTTTAGTAGTATAAGCCAGATTACATCTGCTAAAATATATTAAAAACTGTTGTGTATACCTATATAATTAAATTTTGAATAATTGAATTGAATTGAATGGAATATTTTTCTGGTAAATATTTTAACAATATGATATTAGACTTTTTTTATATTTTTAAATACCTTGGAAATTTTGCCAAGGCCTCTTTGTTTTATATACATCCGTAAAATATGTATAGAAAAATTTTACTGGAATCTAGTTCAACCAGTTATTTACACTTGGATAAATTTACTAAAGTCCACTTGGATATTGAATATTGGATATTGAAACTTGCACTTAAATATTGAAATTTTGAATAATTCGTAGTGAACTAGTTCCTTGAAAATATGCAATAAATAGTTTTAGAATAATTTTAATTTTTATCAAATAACTTTTATATTGATGCGGGTTTTATAATTTATTATTAATAATAAACAACAGTAAACAAAATTTACTAATATATGGTATAAACAGTTATTTACACTTGCCTATTGAAATTTATATAAATCATAAAAAATTGTGTTCTCTAATATTCTCACAGTTGGCGATATAAAATCTTGAAACATTTTACTTTTTTCAGATAACTTAATTTCTATATCAAGCATTATAATATATACTATATTAGTAAAAACTAGATGAATAATATTAATCAAAAACTATTTCAACATGCCAAAATTGATTGAAATCAATTTGATAATTGAAGAACTTCGAAAGATATCAATCGTGAATCTAGCAGAATAGTTATAGTCAAAGGTTTGAGCTAAACCAATTCTTCATAATTTTTGAACAAAATATTTTTGATGATTTTGATGAAAATTTGTATGATAATATAGTGTTTACAAAGGTTTTAAAATATTATATATCGACCAAAAAAGGCTAATATAGAAATTCATCGAAGAGTGGTTCAATACCTAAGCCAATTTTTATAATAAATTGTTGAAAAGAAGTTTGTTAACAATTTGTATATGATGATATAGTATTATACTATATATATATATATATATATATACAAAGGTTTTAAAATATTATATTCCAACCAAAAGTGGTTTATATAAAAATTCATTGAAGATTGGAACGATGCCTAAGCCGATTTTTCATATTGAATTGTTGAAGAAAAGTTTGTTGGCAATTTGAATGATAATATAGTGTTTATAATATTTTGAAACATTATATTTCAACCAAAAACTTCCAACCTAAGCCGATTTTTATAATGAATTGTCGAAAAAAAAATTGTTGACAATATGCATGATGATAGTATCTACAAAGGTTTTAAGATATTATATTACAAACAAAAAAGATTTATATAAAAATTCATCAAAAAGTGGAACAATGGCTAAGCCAATTTTTCATAATGAATTGTTGAGGAAAAATTGTTTTAAAAGGTTTATATAAAATTTATCAAAGAGTAGAACAATGGACCATGCCTAAATTTCAAAACTCTGCTGTAGCAATTTTAAAAGTTATTGCTAAACCAATATAAATGCTGAAGTTATATAAATATTCAATTTCTATTAGAAAACTTAAAATAAAAAAAATATGCAATTCATCAAATCAGATAATTTGATAAGCTTTTAGCAAATTTTAATTTTGGTCCCAAAGTTGCGATTTTTAGCCCTATTTGATGTGCCCAACGCTTAGAGTATTTTTTATTACTGTTTGATAGTTTTTATTTTTTCTTTAATTATTTATTTTGTGCTCCATCATCGGCCGTAGTATTGTTCGCTCTTGTCTTTTGTTGCGGATAATTAACGGCCTCTTAATGAGGTGTTAACTTGACAAGGTTTGTCTCTTAGGAGTTACGGGCATCTGACGATGTATTTGATTACTTTTCATTGTTAGCTGTTATAAATGATCATTGATTAATTGATTGCTAAAGTTTTTCATGTAGGTACTATTTGTATTGTCTACTTGTAGGAATAGAGAAAAATCGAACTAAAAATGATACATCTATCTATATATAATTGTGCGACAACCCATGGATGAGATTCTCTCGACGAAGAAGTTTATTTTCACGAAAAACTCTGACTTGGTAATTTTATGTTATCTGTAAGTTTTAAGTCATTCTTAATCTTTTGTGTATGTGAGCCGAATTTTTAACTTCTGACATTTATATTTAATAATATAAACGAATTTTTATAATAGAAGGCGTAAGGACAAAATGACATGATGTTCCGTTATTTATGACATTTATTTATTAGTGATATAACAAGTTCAAATTGTTTTGTCCCATCTTAGACTCATTTGCTACCAGTAACATAGTCTTCTAATTAAATAGAAAGCACAATAAATAACGTATTCATTACTGAAAAAATTTACTAATAAAAAAATTGGGACATTAATTCAATAGTATGAACTCAAAGAGTTTGGGCTCAGAATGGGTAAATAAGTGTTTTCTATATAAATGCAAGTCTTTCTTTTTTTACGGATGGATTTGGTCTTCTTCTAAAAGTAGTTGGAGTAAAAGTTAAAACCAATTACCTTGACAGGTTTGTTTTTTTTTTTGGCCAAGAATGAATAGCCCCGTAGTGCATGTAAAATAGTACTATTTAAATTTGTCTATTGTATAAGTATGTAATTTTGTCCGATAGTTAACAAAAATAGACAAAATCAAAATTTCTTGATAAGTAAGATGAAATTGTTCGAAATCACTGGTGCTGGTTTAAGTTGATTCTAATAGAAATATTAATTACACACAACAATAAACAAGTCCAAAAAAAAATATGTCAAAACCACATTTAAAATAAACTTTTGAAGGCGCGGCACACGTTGGAACTGATACCCAACAAGATTGTGACAATGACGCTCAATATCTGGAGGATTGTAATTATAGATTTTTTCATATCATACATTTGCGAAAATATTGCTGAAATTAGACGAATTTTAAACAATGCTACTGTGTCATTTTGTCTA
>NW_020539725.1:45914640-46036925 GCF_003426905.1 Ctenocephalides felis | reverse complement strand
GGATCCATTCGTTAAAAAAGAAACTTTCATTTATATAGAAAATACTTATTTACCCATTCTGAACCCATTCTTTGAGTTCATACGTTATGAATTAATGTCCTAATTTTTGTAATTAGTAGAATTTTTCAATAATGAATACGTTATTTTACTTCCTACTTAATTAAAAGACTATGTTACTGGTAATCAGTGAATCTAAGATGAGTAAAAACGATTGAAACTGTTTATAATATCATTATATAAATAAATATCATAGAAAACAAAACATCATGTCGCTTTGTCCTTGCGTTTTCTATTATAAAAATTCGTTTATATTATTAAATCTAAACGTCAGAAGGTAAAAAATCGGCTCACATACACAAAAGATTAAGAATTACTTAAAATTTTGAGATAACATGAAATTAACAAGTCAGATTTTCTCGTGAAAATAAACTTCTTCATCGAGAGATCTCATCTATGGGTTGTCGCACAATGATTGTTACGAATAGATGATAGATATATCATTTTTACTTCGATTTTTCTCTATCCCTACTAGTAGACAATACAAATGGTACCGTCATGAAAAACTTTAGCAATCAATTAATCAATGATCATTTATAACAGCTAACAATGAAAAGTAATCAAATACATCGTGCATCGCCATCCGACGCCAGTAACTCCTAAGAGACAAACCTTGTCAAGTTAACACCTCATTAAGAGGCCGTTAATTATCCGCAACAAAAGACAAGAGCGAACAATACTACGGCCGATGATGGAGCACAAAATAAATAATTAAAGCAAAAAATAAAAACTATTAAAACAGTATTAAAAATACTATAAAACTTAAACTAAGTTTTGGGCACATTAAATAGATCTAATATTCGCCACAAATTATATTTCACCATAAGCTCATCAAATTATCTGATGATTTTGATCAAATGCATATATTTTTCATATTTTAGATTTTCTACTAGTACTTTAATATTTATATAACTTCAGAATTATTGGTTTAGCAACTTTTAAAATTGCTACAACAGAGTTTTGAAATTTAGGCATAGTTCATCATTGTTCCACTCTTTGATGAATTCTCATATAAACCATATAAGAAACATAATGGTTGCAATGTATTTTAAAAATTTTAAAAACACTCTATCTTCATACAAATTGGACACAAAATTTTCATCACCAATTCATTATGAAAAATCGGCTTATGTATTGTTTCACACTTTGATGAATTTTTATATAAACCACTTTGGGTTGAAATGTAATATTTTAAAATTTTTATAAATTCTATATCATCATATAAATTGTCAACAAATTTTTCTTTAAGAATTCATTATGAAAAATTGGCTTAGGCATTGCTCCACTCCTTGATGAATTTTTATATTATATAAACCTTTTTTGATTGGAATATAATATTTTGAAATCTTAGTAAACACTATATTATCATACAAATTGTCAACAAATTTTGTTTCAACAATTCAATCTGACAAATCGGCTTAGGAATTGTTCCACTCTTTGACGAATTTTTACATAAACCTTTTTGGTTAAAATATAATATTTTAAAATCTTTGTAGACATTATATCATCATCATACAAATTGTCAACTCTCTTCAACAATTTAATATAAAAAATTGGCATAGGCATTGTTTCACTCTTTGATGAATTTTTATTTTTATACCTTTTTTTGGTTGGAATATAGATAGCATTTCAAAATCTTTGTAAACACTATACATACATCATACAAATTGCCAACAAACTTTTCTTCAACAATTCATTATGAAAAATCAGCTTAGGCATTGTTACACCCTTTAATAATTTTTTATATAAACTTTTTTGATTGAAATATAATATTTTAAAACCTTTGCAAACGCTATATTATTATACAAATTTTCATCAAAATCGTCAAAAATAATTTGTTCAAAAAATTATGAAAAATTGGTTTAGCTAAAACCTTTTGCCAATAAATTCAGCACGAATCACAATTCATATTTCTCGAGAGTTTTTGAATTTTATTTAATCGATTTTGATCAACTCTGGCATGTTGAAATAGTTTTTGTTTAATATTCAGTTTTTACTAATATATATAAAATAAAAATTAAGTTATCTGAAGAAAATTTAAAATGTTTTAAGTTTTTATATTGCCAATTATCAAAATATTGGAGGCCGCATTTTTTTTATGATTCATGTAAATTTTTAATAGCAAGTGTAAATAACTGTTCATACCATATATCAGTAAATTTTGTTTACTGTTGTTTATTATTA
Organism: Ctenocephalides felis; assembly: GCF_003426905.1. Classification (NCBI taxonomy): domain Eukaryota; kingdom Metazoa; phylum Arthropoda; class Insecta; order Siphonaptera; family Pulicidae; genus Ctenocephalides; species Ctenocephalides felis. The sequence continues at coordinate 46,034,684 of NW_020539725.1, read as the reverse complement.
ATAATAAATTATAAAACCCGGCATCAATATAAAAGTTATTTGATAAAAATTAAAATTATTCTAAAACTATTTATTGCATATTTTCAAGGAGCTAGTTCACTACGAATTATTCAAAATTTCAATATCTAAGTGCAAATTTCAATATCCAATATTCAATATCCAAGTAGACTTTAGTAAATTTATCCAAGTGTAAATAACTGGTTGTACTAGATTCCAGTAAAATTTACCTTGTTTTTACTGATTCCAGTAAAATTTACCTTGTTTTTACTTGCAAAATAAAGTGGCCTTGGCAAAATTGCCAAGGTATTCAAAGACATGAATAAAGTCTAATTTCATATTGCTAAATATAATACCAGAAAAATATTCCAACACGTTTTATTCAAAATTTTATTATATAGGTATACACAACAGTTTTTAATGTATTTTAGCAGATGTAATCTGCATAGTCCATATTAATAATAATATGTACAAATAAAATATTTTACAAATTTTCTAATAATTCATTCTTATAAAAATTTGGATTATAGAAAGAAATAAATAGAAATATAAAAAAAACTAGTGGTGTATAGCATCGTGCCTTGAGGAAAATTGCTGGAACTTTCTGTACCGAATTCAAATTTTGAAAATCTGAATTATTTTCGATATTAAAAAAAAATTGTTTCTCTTTTCCGAAACAATCGTTTCGCCTTGTTTTTGAATCACTCAAAAAAATCATCAGAAAGATGTTTGAATCATTCAAATCGAATGCTTATTTCTCTAAAAAAAGCTGCCGTTTTTTGTACATTTTGCTCCATATCTCCGCAACGGCTGGATTTGCCTCTACCAAAAACTAATCAGCACATCTCCCCATTAATAGAAATCGAATTCAAATCGGTTGATGCGCCCGAAAATGTGGACGAAAAATTATATCAGGCATCAATATTTATATATCTCCGATACGGTTCTGTTCTAAATTCGATTCATTATTATCTGCATGAAAAATATAAAAAATCCACGAAAATAATCACGATGTTACAGGTGTCGCGTAACCATGCACCCCACCGGTTGACATCAGATACGACAACAAAGTAAAAAGTGACGATAAGAAAGAACGGGGACATTATTAAATAAGGGTAGAAGTATTATCTAATGGCAGAAAAGAAAAATATAATTATAATAAGGAGGTGGTGGATGAATTTGCAATATTGATACTGGATCAAAGGGATTATTTATGTTGGATGCGATTTTACGGAAATGAAATTATGTTGCGGGAATTTAAGATTCTGATTGAAGTTGTAAGATCAAACAAGATTAATTTTAATTAATTGAAATTTTTATATTAAACTAGGTGACCCGGTAAACGTTGTCTTACCATGTAAGGTATTTGTAGACAATATTTAGAAAAAAAAACTAGTTAATTGTAAGTGTGTAAGGATGTATTGCATGACTGGGAAACCATAAAACTTCAAATTCTTTAATAAAATAATTCAAATCAAATTGTTTAATATAATATAGTCCATATTAATAATATTCGTTTTACCCACTTCGTATGAAAAACATGGTATAATCCATTCTAACACTTGTTTGGTCTTACTTACTACTTACTTACATTTAAAACATTCTATCAATTACATAAATGTGAAATTACGCTTCGACAAAAACTTTAAATTGAAAATGTAAAATATCTACGCGGTATTGAAATAATTTCTCACCTTTCCCACAAATATTTCAAGGATTATTACAAAATATTTGAAGACTATTAAAACTGACCAAATCGGTTCAGCTGTTATCGAGTTTTAGCGAATAGTATCGAACTCCATTTTTATATATAAGATATACGTATACATAGAATTATATAAGAGATTATATTTCGTATCCGAATCTTGCTCATGACGAGTATATCCGTCAACCACATGCTAAGTTGCTCTAGTAAGATTTTGGATGATATGGGTTTATTTTACAAAACTGAAATATTTTATTACTACATTTTACTTCCTTGTTAAAATAAATATATTACTTACGTAATTAAGGAACGGGATAAATGTAATGATATTACACATGTGAATGTAAAAAGCTAAGAATTGTTTTTGATGAAAAGCATCATTAGCCTTTTTTACAATAAACAGTAGAAAACGTTATTTAAATACCTAAATCTTAATTCTTATAAAGTAAATTATTTTCACATTTCGGGAGGTTCATGCAACTTGCCTTATGGTAAAATACCACTTACAACTACTTAATTTCTAAAGTCATAGCCTCAAAATATTCTAAACAACTTGATATTTCAGAATATATTTTGATGTTTTCAAAAACTTCAATTTATATTGCAAATGGTCACTGTTTTATATGCGTGATGGATATATTCGTCAATACACCAAATTCTGCGACTTCCTTGTGACGACTATATTTGTCAATCACATTTAACTAGTTAAAATACTGCCCTATTAAGAAACTTGGAGAAAAATTTAAAATTCTATTCATAACAAAGGACTCTAGTCAAATTCTATGCCAAATAATTACTGTTATAGTACATTAAATAAGTACCCTCTCAGATTGTGGGGTGTATGTAACAATTTACGAATAAAATCATTAAAAATTAATACTTTCACACATCCATGACATTTTATCAATAATGATCAATATTTGGCAGACGAGACATGCTAAGGCAGGAATCATGCTAAAAACCTAACTAAATTTAGCCCAGGGCTATAATTCACCCCTACAGTAGATGTGCGAAATCAATCGTTGGTGATATTACTGAAATTTTGTTAGTGGTGCTCATTCACAATAAATAATATAACACAAAAGTGTATTATAATAACATAAAAATATATTTTTAATCTGTGTAAAGTATCTTCAACATTTATTATTTTTATCAGTATTTGTATCACGAAAAAAAATATAAGTAAATATTCTCATTATAATTTGGAACTTTATATTTACAAACCGTCTCATTTATATTTAAAACTTTATTTTCTTTTTTGAGTTGTAATGAATGTTTTTTCATTTGCAATCTTGGACTAACAACAAGTTCGCTTTCGAAAGAAAATAAATATGTTATTACAGTTTTTTATTTATTTATTTGTTTGTTTTCAGCAAAAATTTAATTCTCAGAACAGAAGAAGATATCAGAATACAATAACCAACCACAATGAAGTTGATATGCCAAAGAAAAATCGAATCTCTATGTATTTTATCATTAGTGATTGTATTTTTGTTGATTAGAAGAACATCACTACAAGTTCCATTAGTGACTAGTGTTTTTAAAAAGACATGTTTGCTTGTGGTCTAATAATTTACCTGATAGTGATAGTTTTTCTCGATTTTTGAGTGGCTTTATAATCCGAGTTTGTTTATCGTTATCGTTTCATAAAAGTTTTTATAATGATATAGTCAGTGTTCAGTGATAGTGTTTTGCTCCCGGTCCCTGGTTCCCGGTTCCTGGTCAGCTCTCTTCTGGAAATCCCGAGGTAATATACAATTTCTTTAGTACAAATCAAAATTTTTCAATATGTTCAAAAATAATCTTTTTATTCTATTTTTCAGACAACAAATTGGTAATCGGGATGTTCCAGAAGAATTGGCGATTTTAAACAAAGGTCAGTGCATTTTCATTCCTAGGCATGTATTCTAAAGGTACGGTTACACGTCTCACAAAAATAGATTTTTATCGATTTTCTACGATTCTTTCTCTTATTATTTGATGTTTATCGATATTTTTTTAACTCTGTTGACTTTCTTCGAATTCTGTTGTTTTTTTAATCAAATATTGTCGATGTTTTACAAATATTTTACTCTGCTAATTTTTACGAATCGGAAATTAATAGCAACTTGTTAATGGGCGTAATTTTATACTCCTACATCAATTATAAAATGTTCATGAAAACTTTTCGATTCGATCGAATTGATGAATTTATCAATTTTGTTCCATAGAGAGGTTGAACCGTAAACTAGGTTATAGTTAGACAATTCCTGTTAGTTAGTTAGATTGCCTAATAAATATATAATTGATATTCATTTATACTTTTTTTAATTTGCACAAAATAATAACCGTACCTTACTTTGTACATTAATCTACAAATTCCTTTCAGCCTAATAGAAAAGTCTTTTTAAAATAGAAGTAAGTGTAATGGGTAATAAAACTTGTGTAAATTAATTGATTATTAAAACAAAAGTGCTAATTAAATCAATTCTGCATAATTTCGCGTAAAACAATGTGTGTGTGTGAATAACTTGAATCTGTGCAATTTTGGGAAGAAATGCTGACATCCATGCAGCCTGAGAGGTAAGAACATGTAGATGTATCTGGTTTTATTTAATTTTGTTAGGTGATCAAGTTACAGTGTCCAAATAAACTGAAATTGAGCTTTTTGCGATGCAATGGTATTATAATACACATAAAAATTAAAAATTCTGCTTTTATCACACGATTTGGCAACTTTTTCAAAATCCTGATGTTCATGTTTACTGATCTAGAACATCGAGTGACGCGATGAACTTTTTTGTTGGCTATATAAAATAATGTAATGTAATCATGTTAAGTGCATCTCAGATTCTTTGTTACTGTTATATTTACTATTTGAAAACTTAATAATACAAATATATCATTTTTTGCGTAATAAAGCTACCCCGTCAATTTGACAGGTTTCCGTAGACACAGGTATACCACATTTTTTTTTAACTCGTTTTATTTAGCAATCAGAAATACATAAAGATTCCTATGAGCTAAAATGACAATATTTAAAAGCGATGCCTAAGAAGAGCTACAATGAGATCTTCTCAGTTTAATATGATAATTTAATATGATAATATGATATTATATTAGATCTAATCTAAGACTAAGTCTAAAGGCCATTGTCGTTTCAATCTCCTAATGCCATAAGGTTTAGTAATGTCAACTATTGATGGGTTTGAATGTGAGTCCAGTTTGCGTTTGTATTTTTCCTTGAATTCTTTGAACGTTAAATTCACCGTTTTCATGTTGAGGTCACTGTGAATGGTTTCATTTGTTACGTACCACTGAGAATTAAGAATTGTACGTAGAATTTTTGACTGAGTTCTTTGCATTATAGCTATATTTGATTTGTAAGCACATCCCCAGAGCTCAATTCCGTAGGTCCAGATTGGTTTGATGATTGATTTCTATAGCAGCTACTTATTTCCAACAGAGATCTTAGACTTTTTACGTAGTAGCCAATCAAATTCTTTTATTTTGATCATATGAAATACCACATATGAAATTCAAAATTTAGTAAGTTCACCAAAATTTTAATTATATATAATATCTATTAATGAAACTATTTGGTATGATTAGTGCAATGGTTTTTTGAGCCTTTAATTTCAAAGTCTGACGGTTTCCGTAAATATAGTTGAATTTAGATCAATGAGATTTATGTCAGGTGCATTTGTGATGATAGACATTGCCTAGAAAGGTCATCCTTCACACCACCTCGATCTATTTCTCTCGAAACGATCCATTTCGCACCCACTAGGGATGCTGTGAGTGCACTAAGTGCGGAATAGAGTTTTGTCATTATTATGACATCGTAATATAACGAATCTCCGTCGCAATATCGGCGATACGGATCGTGACGAATCAAGAGGCAGCCGTCACGTTCCAAACGATAACGATATAGGTATCCTAGTCAACTCCGACTACTTGCAAAAAATCAACGAACCGACGAAGACATAGTGAAGGACGAGGAATTTGTATGAAATCGACAAGTTTAACTTAAAACATGATTATCTTTAGAATATCATGTTTGTTAAATAAAACTGCGTCAACTAAGTAAAAAACTGTCAGAAAAGTTTTTTTAGTACGAAATCTCATCTAGCTAACGCCACCTGGCTGAATCCGATCGGACTTATTCAAGATAATTAAAGCTTTATATATATGAATAATTTCTTGAAGGGCGTAACATGAAGTGAAAAATGAATAAAGAACAGATTTTTAAAACAATTCTCTAAAAGTTCCAGCTCTTAATATTACCTTTGAGATAGTGCGCAATTCAATCAAACTTCGTATGGAAATAGCATGGAAAAAATTTTGAAAATTAAAAATTTAAAAATTTAAGCGATAAATGAATTAAAAGTGAAAATTTGTGTCATTTTTTATTGAAAATTCGACGCTCTGCAAAATTTTTGAAAAAAATTTCATGCTATTTCTATACAAATCTTTAATTGAATTGCGCTCTATCTAAAAGACAATATTAAGAGCTAAAACTTTCAGAGAATTGTTTTTATCAATTTGGAACCATTTGAGCCTTTGGGAGCAAGAAAATTCAAGAGTGTCCATATTAAGGACCACCCTAATATATATATATATATATATATATATATATATATATATATTATATTCCCCGAGGCTTAGTTATGAGAGTCTTGGTCTTGCGACTGAATGGTTCAGATATGATTCCCATTTTGAGCCGAACAGATATTATGTCAAGACAAAAAACAAAATCTGTTTTATTATATTATAACTTCTGTGTTTTTTTTTCAAATTACAAGAATTTAGTATCTTTAATCACTTGACCTAGCATAATTGATTTATATTTGCATATAGATTTTAGTCAAAAGCAATATACCAATCAGTTTCACATTTTATCCCATAAAAAATATATACTCTTTACCCATGTTTTACATTTTAATCACACTTACGCACAGTTTAATCAATCTGAGAATCGAATAGAAGCTGTTAAATTATCTCATCTTTGAAATAGCCATTATGTGCATTTTTTCTTCGTATCTCCAAAACAACTAAACCTACCTTTGCAAAAACTAATGAGAACATCTTCCTATCAGTAAAAATCGAAGGTTTTTTAAATCATTCGAATCGGTTGATCCGCGCTTTCGTAATCGTCGACAAATTTTTTTTATAAGAGCATACATAAATACATACTTCATATACAGAAACATACATCAATTTTTTTTCTAAAGTATGCCAAAATGTTGTGTAGGCATAGAATTGTGAAGATGTACAAACATTTTTAATTTTGATTTTTTTCGATTACTATAACTTATCCTACGGAAAGTTAACAAGTGAGTTTTAAAATTACAGGTAAATAATTCTAGTCTTTAATAATTTAATTTGTTTTTCAAAATATCATACGTAATCCATTACTTGAAGTTTTTTAACTTCATGCCATCAGATTACTATCAATATTGTTCTATATAAAAAATGTTTTTTTGACTAAAAACATTGACGATGGAACGTATCTAGGTTCCGAAACGTAAATATTAAACATCTAGATAAAATTTACTGTATTTAAATTTTTTGAGATTCGGAAAGTTTTGAAAGCAAACAAAACAATATATATTAGTTATGTTCCTACTCTCGACATGAAAAAAATTTTGAATATTAAAAAAAGATTTTTTTAGGTATAACTTAGCGACAAATGAATTAAAAGTGAAAATTTGTGTCATTTTTTATTGAAAATTCGACGCTCTCCAAAATTTTTGAAAATTTTTCCATGCTATTTCCACACAAAACTTTGATTGAATTGCGCTCTATCTAAAAGACAATATTAAGAGCTAAAACTTTCAGGGAATTGTTTTTTATCAATTTGGAACCATTTGAGCCCTTGGGAGCAAGGAAATTCGAAAATGTCCATATTAAGAACCACCCTTATATATATATATATATATATATATATATATATATTTAATATGTAATACGGAAATGAGATTCTTTTATATGAGTCGTTTGCCAGCACAGATGGCAAACGCACAATCGCAAAAACCTGAAAAGGTGTGAGAGAGGCTGTTAAGCTTTTTGCAATTTTTAAATCCCTCTGAATTGCGATATAGATCTCCCCATAGGTCGTATTTTATTTAGGAATATTATATTTTTTCTTTTGGATGCAAACGATGCTAACTTTTGTTTTGAGAGCTAAATCAGAGAGCGAACGCTTCTCTTGGATAATGATAGCATTTAAATCGCTAGCATATCACTGACACTTAAAATGGAAGAATGGATCCAGTAAAACATTCAAATTTTAACATTTGAACAAGAATTAATAAAATTTGATCATTTTTATTATATTTTAACACTTTACACACTACACCTTACACATTTATAAATCTACCTAAACATTTTCTTTGAGATTCAGGAATAAATTTATAAAGAAAAATTCAAAAGGAGAACCTCAGATATACTCTTCTGGAAACTTTGCATGGCGATAGAGTTGACAGTCAAACCAAATAGCTTAGGATATTATAGACATATGAGAACCGGCTTAATTATGAAAATTAAATGAAGTTTTGAAAAATTGGCCGCGCGCTGCAAAAGAAAACGCTAACATAAGTACACAGATATGATCAATTATTATTTATCACTGAGTATTAATTCTAAAGTTTGAAAGATTCAGTGAAAATTTATTTTGTCCATATTTTGACAACCTTTTCATCAAAATAATTATAACACCCAGTTGTGCATTTTGCTGTTTGATTCATCGCGAGAATGACGATATCATGTAGATATATCATGATTTCTGTAATGATTGTTATAACTGCGTAAACTTTATACGATTCATCTGAGTTTCTGTATTTCGTAATGATGTCAATATCGGAATATCAGAACACCGTTTTGATTTAAATTTATTCAAAGTATTTTAAAAGTCGTGATATAGAGATGAATCTAATACGACGAGAGAAATGGATCTGGGGTAGCTTTTAATGATCACGAATGGAGAGAAATTATTAAGATAGTAAATTTATCTGAATGATAGATTTAGTTAATCAATTACTATTACTGATAAGGTCATTTCCTCTTGATAAGAAGACGTGCTGATTAGTTTTTGAATATTTTGTCTCTTTGCAGATAAAGCAGCGCGATTGCTTTAAAAAAAGTTCAATAATTCCAAAATATTTCAAAATATAAAAACCATATTTTAATATATATTCAATTCAATCGATAAATATTTTTCAAACCGATTTTAATATTGACACTATTTTTTTATGCCAATCAATCAATCAATTTGAAGACATACTCTACAAATTAGTAATATGTAGAGTATGTCTTTAAATTTATTATTAAAATTAATATTTGTGTCACAAAATTTCAGTGATTTGGTGGCAACTGGACTTTCTGTGGCGAAAATCTCATGAAATTTGAAATCGTACAAAGGTACTGGTGAAGACGGATGATTATGATGATTCCACATCATGGATCTTCAGTTGATCAGTTCTTAATAAATTTATTTGCATTATTATGCTGCTCAATTAAATGCTTCCTCTGAGCAGAATGACTGAATTTAATTTTTGTATCCCAATTATTATCACAAAGCCCTATCATTGTATTCGACGATATAAAGAGTGGTTTAAACTCTCCGTTTACGTCGATTGAAGTTTTGTTACTGTCGTATTTTAGATTAGTCATGGCTTGTAATTATCTCCAGATCCGACAGTCAAGTTTCCAACAAGAAAAAAGGAAATAGGTGTTAAGCAGACTGAACATAAAGACCACCTGTGCTGGGACAGACTCTTGTACGATTGATATGTGGAGAGGAAATGATATATTAAAATCATTGAAGGTTTTGTAATAATTGACTCAATTAAAATTCAGATACGAAAATGGAGTGTTTGCCCACAAAGTGCGTTTATTAAATGTTTGATTATATTTCAATATTACTTAAGATTCGCCAAAAACATGAAAAATAACACTAGTGGTGGATGGCATCGTGCCTTAAGGCAAATTGGAGGAACTTTGCATAGCGTAATGAAATGCTCGAGGAATATGTTTTCCAATAGATTATTATACTGTAACATTGTCTAATATTTATAAGAATTATATAAACCGAATTGCAAAGATAAAATTACTTATTTAAAGTATTTAAGTGAGCTTTAGAACTTTAGCCGGAATTAAAATTAAAATCTGAATTATTTTCGATATACAAAAAAATAAAAAATAAATGAAATATTTTTTTTTCCAAAAGCAATTGTTTTGTCAACACAAGCTGTAAGTTTTTTGAATCATTCAAAATGAATGCTTGGTTCTCTCAAGAACTGCAATTTTTTGTACATTTAGTTCTGTATTTTCGAAACGGCTGGACCTGCCTCTGCCAAAAACTAATCACCTCTTCTTCTAATCATGACAAATTGAATGTTTTTTAGATCATTCAAATCGGATACTTCCATTTCCATTCTGCTTCGTAGATTATGATGGAAAGTTTTCGTTTGATGATCAAAACTAAATTTTATGTACGAATATGTTAGTTTGTTTAAAATATCAAAACAAAAGCATAAACGATTTCAAACTTTGTTTTGAATTAGTGTTTATATATAATTGATAACGTAAATTTATTCAAGATGTCAATAACAGAATCTTATTTATAAATATGGCAAAACATTTGAACCCTTCTATAGTTGACATTACTCAACCTTTTGGCATTAGGAGGTTGAAACGACAATGGCCCTTAGACTTAGTCTTAGATTAGGTCTAATATATCATATTAATTGTAAAACTGAGAAGTTCTCATTGGAGTTCTTCTTAGGCATCACTCACAAATGTTGTCATTTTAGCTCATAGGAATCTTTATGTATTTCTGATTGCTAAATAAAACTGAGTTAAAAAAAAAAAAAAAATATGGCAAAAGATGAAAATAGAAAACTAAAGAGAAACAGAAAACCGATTTCAATTTATCTACAAAGAATATGCAATTTAAAGTAGCTTTATTACTTTTATTTTAATATTGAAATTGATTTTCTTTTAATTTATTTAATATTTGATATTAAATATATTCATTTTATTTAACGCACAAACTTCGTATGTATGTCCTGAAAGTTCATGATGTTCCAAGCTTTAGTTATTTTTTATAATTCAATCACCTTTTATAAGCTTCCAATATTTTAGAATGTTTGTTTATATCTTAAATTTTATCGCAATCTCATTAATAACATTTAATTACAAAAAAACCACTTGATCGATTTTGGTACAAACTATTCAGAACTATTCTCAACTTGATATATTTGGAATAAAATTGAATTTTTAAAATCGTTTAGAATTTTATACTAAATTGTAGACACAAATTATAGACTGTATTTTTTTACTATTTTTCTAAATTTTGTCGTTTTACGAACTAATAGCTATATACTTCAACTAATGTAAAATATATATTTTATGGATCCATTTTTTACAATGAAAACACTGTTTATAACCTTGATCAGGTATTTCGCAAAAAATACTCATTAGCCGAGTTGGAATACCTATTGATTTAAGTTATTTCTTGTATAATTGTTTTTTAACTGAATTTACATTTTTGTTTACTATTTTTGATTGTTTACACAGTTGTCAGGATGAAGGTTTAGTTGTTTTTTTTTACTCTACCCCACATTCAGCTATTATAAAGGTTATATAAAGGCAAACAATACATCTTATAAAACATTTGAATAATTTAGATTAAAAAGTTATAAAATAAACCACAATGCTCGCCACCAAAAAAGTAACAACGAAAGTAAACACTTTTGTTGCAGATTTTTGAACGTGGACGTTTATTATCTGATAGCATTGTAAGAATTAAAGCGATGGCCGATTACATATATTTTGCACCCTACTTTCAAATATTGTTGTTCAGAAATTCCTAACTTCTCTTGTTTTTGTGAAATTGGTGGTTAATCCTTTTACCCGCGTACCTTTAAGCCCTGTTACACCCTACACATTTTTCATACAATTCGTTTATCAAAAACATCTGCATTACAATGCATTATTTTTCATAAAAAACCATTATCCACGTTCATTATAAATCATATGATGCGGATTTTAATTATCAATTACCTTCCCAGTATGTCCATGTACGTCGTTGATGATGGACGGTCAAACCGTTAGTTTGCTCCCGCTAATGAATAGATAACGCGACATCGACATCGACATCGGCTCCATATACGCGCGATCAGGGTTCAAACTGGGATTTTTTGCGGGGAACGAAAAAAAAAAAATCAACAAAAAAATATTAAAACGAAATAATAGATATCATTATTAGAGACGTGGTATCACTAACGAATTTATGTGTACGTGGATTATTTTTAATTATCGTATTTTTTGTGCGCGTATAACTGAATATTTGGCTACAAAAATATGATTTTTTTTGCCAAGTTAAGCTGATATGTAAAAGCATTTCAGGTGGAATAATAGATTGGAATAGTGAAAAATGTAATAAAATATGTGGACAATTGTTAGGTTAGGTTTTTTAAGTAATTGAGTCAATTTTACAGAATATTCATAGATTTCGCACGTAATTGTATTATTTCAATCTACCAGAGCTGTTGTTAGTCTGAACGAATAGACTTAGCAATTTGGAATATAAAAAGTTTGTTTTATGAATCCAAATTGTTCCATTCTGGGTTTTAAACTTTTTGCTGTAAATTTTCTATTTTATTTCATATTGCGAAGAAATTGAAAAAAATAATTACTAAATATATTAGTCTGCTCAACCTATGCATTTATTTATTATATCTTTGATGTTTTACTTTTCCTGAATAAGTGCATTTTAATTAAATGTTTGTTAGATATGAAAAAAGAAGAAATTATCATGTATCTATTATTTAATATTTTAAATTCGTTAAAACACCTTGTTTCTCTTTGGCTTAATTAGATTAAATTTACTGAAGATTTGAACATTTTGAAATTGAGTTTCAATTCAATTTTCAATTTGAATTTGAAGTTTTGAATATTTTTAACATTCCGTTAAAAGTTTGTTTTTGCTAAAACATTTGATTTTTTGTTTTTTCGATGTTGCAAGTCGTTCTGAATCGAATGTAACAAAATTTGGAAAAAGTATGTTTGTGTGCATGTGAGCTCATTTTTTTGTCTTTTGTTGACGTTTTTTAAAATAGATTTTGAAATTTAAGTCATTCGATGTAGAACTAGCGTTTGTCAGATTTGTGCGACGATTGCCCAAGCCGTTTCTTCATTGTTTTTATTGTTTTAGCTAGCCCACAATCTTCAATCAATTTTAAAAATTCAAAAACTGTTGGTAAGATATTGGTTGGGAATCGCGTTGATTAGTTTTTGGTAAAGATCGATCGGGCCGTTTCTTTGTAATTAAATTTTGAACAATTTTTGTTTTGACAATTTTGATGAAACTTTGTATAACGATAGATTTTGTAGTATGAAATAACATACTAAAATATTGTAGGCCTACCGCAAGCGGTTGAACTAAGAAATTCAAGAAAGAAATCATTAAATTTAAAAAAATTCCCGTGCGATTATGCGATTATAGTCATAATCTATGCCGAACATCTATACACGTTCTGAGTTTCGTAGGTAGCTACTGATTACAGCTGATGTATTTTAGAAATAAAACGCATAAATGTTAAATATGTTATCATAACTGCGTCTTTGTGATGCACATTTATAACATACGGTTTCATATGTAAAAAACCGATCACACAGGAAATAAGTGGACATTTTTACAGTTTTTAGTGCCAAAATACAAGTATAACATAGCGTTACTATACCAACGCTATGTTATGATCTATTTTACCGCAAAATTGGAGTTCTTTCAGTAACATTTGATTTATAAAATAAATGAATATAAATGCTATTTATTCACCGACGCCATGGCGCTTAACCTCTATAATGAACTCCGAACTCAAACGAATGCAAAATATTCATATGAAATTAATTTGCGTATTCAGCTATGAATTATTTATTCTCTCTTTTAAATGAGAGCAAAGGCAAAGGCAAAGTTTTCTCCTTTCTCTCAGCGTACCACCTATGGCACGGCATACACATCCACCTATTATACGCTGAATAATAATCTCCAAATCGGATTAGAGTAATTAAATCGTAAGCGAGTCATCGTCAATAACGCAATAACGACACACAAGCCGACATCGTAACACAAACAATAATCAACTTTAATCCTATTATCTCATAAAGAACATAATGCCTCTCGCCCGGATGGTGGTGGTGCGCACTCAAGCCACACCCATAGGGAAAACTTCAGTAATGGAGTGGGAAATAGGGTGACGAGAGAACGTTAAGGTACGGCTGCAAAATAATTCCAATGTGATGCAGAATTACATGAATGCTATGGCAGTCAAATTTTAAAGTCAATTATTTTGTTTTTCATTTTATATAATTTCACGTTTTTGTAATTATTATACCTGTCGAGGTAATGACTGATTTATTAGGTGCTTTCATACATATCTTTTCCCGTAGTCACTAATTAGCTTGAAGAAGCAAACTCCGTAAAATAGAAGCGTAATACTCGACGTGGATGCTATAGCATTCATCGTATATAACGATTAAAATATGATAATCTGACTACTCTTATAAACGGTGTTTAATTAAATTTTGGATGACGGAACCAATTTATAATTAAAATAACTGTCAATTTTTGTACCCTGCTGAAACTTTTGCTGCCCGCGAATGTGTTAAAATATTATTGGATTGAATGTTTGAAAAAATGTGTTAAATGTACTAGACCAAGTACATTTACATTTCAACAGTCCATCAAATGATCATATAAGAAATTTATAAAATCATTTATTGACCGACCATAAATTTGGTTAAACTACAGTTTGCATTGAAGTTTATCATGAATAAGTTAATCATGAATATATCAGAAATACCATCTGTTCAATTGTTGGAAAAGTTACTTCTTCTAACGATTTTTTTCAATATATTTTTTGAACAGCGAACAGAATTTACGGGATTTTTAAGCTGTTATTGTGATTTAACTTTACAAACTACTTTGGTTTTTATAGATGGCAACCTGAACAGTTCATCTCTATGTGATGAAATTTTAATATTACAAATTCTGTAATACTGATTAATATTTTTCTATTGGTGGAGCAATGCCGTGTAATACTATTTTCACTTGAAAACATATCGCCATGTTTATTTCCAAGTGAAAACTGATATCAGTGTTTTGTGATATCAGGTTTTATCAGGCGCTATCAAACTTGAGACCTCTTTCGAAATCCCAGAGCTGTACAAGATAGCTCTCTACTGGACATAAACACTAGAATTTACCAAAACTGATATCTCATTGATGAATATTTATATAGTTACTCGCTGATTTACAAAAACTTTGAACTTCGTCTAAACTAAAAGCACAGCCAAATTAACTTTCGAGTTGTCCGGGAAGTTGCTTTGTTTTGCAAATTCAATACACCAATAGTACAAGTGGTCATAAACAAAAGATTCTGATATGTTTGATTTTTTACCAATTACCAACAGTAATAATATGCTATTATTTGCTATTTACTATCAATTGTAGTTTTTATCAGGACTTGATGCTCTTTCAACAACTGTAATACCGGTTTAATATTTTTTTCAAACCAGTTTTGACTCTTTTGGTTAAACCAAATTTATAAATTATCTACAATAAATTGATGAAATATGACGAATTACTGCCATTTTTAAAACAGCGTCAATTAAACACTAGAAGGTAGACGAACTTTTGAGCTCTATCGTATTCTAAGTTGTTACATCAAATTTTATGATATATAAACCTATGATAAAATATAGAACATGGTATGTATTCTTTGCAATCAAAAGGAGTTATAGATAGTAAAATATTGTTCAATATAAGAATTAATATTTTAATAAAAATTATACTCAATTTAGATTTTTAAAATTTGATGATAGGGTTTAAAATAACTTTTAGTGTTTTCATGAGATAAAGTCTTGATAATTTTATGAATATGAGCAATTTTGCCGATTTATACAAAGTTTTTTAAAATTATAACAAATTTTATGTACATTACATACTCTGATATGTTTCGTATCTGGTATAGTAAGTGAATAAATCCAGCTGATTTCAACCAGCGGCGTTTGGTTCCATTGAAAATATGGAAAAATATAATTATCATTTACATAATTTTTCATCCATAAAGAAATGATTTCATAGATAATTTTATCTGCAGCATCCCCTTAATAATTTCAAGGGCCCAACGCATGAATCAGTTCGATATGGGAGAGGCTAACTGCATCGTAGCAGCCAATACTGTCTGCGCATGGTTCGCTCTCTTACCACCGCGACCCACCGAACGCGTTAAGCAAAGACTCAAAGACGGTGGTTGCTTTATTGGCTCCGTAAATACTCGGAGAAAATTTTTGATCGTCCCTCTGAAAATCTAAATACATACACATGAAAATATAAATGATACATTATAGAAACAAGAACTTTGGACACACTTAAACATGTTGTAAAAAGCTTATTTCAAAATATTAAATGTAGAATCAAAATTATAAAAATAAATTGATTTATACAATATAGTATCTTTCTACATACATACATAAAATGCGCAATTCATTTTTTTAACCACAATACAACAAAGTGCATAATTCAATAATGTTGCAACTTGGCCAACCTTAAATAGTCATAATACCTTAATATAGTCATAGTTTTATATAGCCAGATTTACAACCAGTCAGAAAGAATAAGAAACATACCATTTTAATATACAATTAATTAATATCGATATAAAATTCATCATTCGATGAATTTCTATTAACATAAAAAACATACATTACATTAGAGATTTGCGTATAGACGAATTATCATAAAAGTGGCAAATATAAAACTATAGTTGAAATTCTAATGAAAAATAAAAAATTATAAAATGTTGTTACTAATTGCATAATCATTGAATTTGATAAATAAGATGCTTTAAAAACAAAATTATATTCTTTATAAATAACAATGGTTTATTGAGTTCAGAATACTTTTATCCACTAAAATGATTTAGCAAAGTTATTGCAAGAAACTATTTGCATTGTTGTGATTACGGATTAAAAAAAATATATAGTTGATACTATGATAAAATGATCGTATTATGTTATGTTATAATTATGTCTTCGTATCAAATGGTTAGTTATCATATTTTCAACCTATATTTAAAATTGTATAGATACAATTGATATTAGCTAAATCTAATGACATTTTTCAAAAGTATACTACTTAATTTTTGTGTTCAAAAGTTAAAAATTTTATTATATAATTCACATATGATATTGGATAAAAAATTTCTCCTCCGTTTGTACTCGTGCTACTTTAAGCTCCACCTACTTATCCACTGCCAAACTACCCTTGCCATTTCATCCCTTCCTAATATGTCAGTCTGTTCTCTCGTTTACTGATAATCAGGAAGAAAGCAAAGAACAACTATTATCTTCAGTCTGTTTATTTTGGACCGCAAGAAATTTATTAACAGGCACTCTAATTCGATCAAATAGAAATTTTGGCAAGGAACCAGAATTTATACATTTTCGCCTATATTATAATGAGAACGAAAAATTGTTCAATACCTTGTTTGTCTATTTCCATTTTTCAGTGGAGCCCTCTGTATTAAAAATTATTTGGGGCGCTCTTAGAAAGGGTAAAAATATCTCACAAATAAAAAGATTTTTTTGCAGACTGATTTATTGAATCATTTATAGCTGGTGATGACTCCAGTTTTTAATAAATGTTTAAATGTTATTTTAAGCCATAATAATAAATATTTAATACATACAATATAATTTTTTACGGGTAAAAATTGCACAGAGCTTTGACTTTCATCATGATCACAATTAAGAGTTGAGGTTTACTTCAAGCTTTTAAATAAATGTACATTAAGAATAAGTAAACAGGTGCATTGAAGCCCTTTTAAATATATATATATATATATATATACATATATATATATATATATATATATATATAATTTAATTGTATGAATATATGTATGTATGTTTTTCTTACAACTACAACTGACGTTCGTGTTGGTTGTCACATGGGCGTAGGCAGATAGTGTTGCTAAAATCTCAGAAATGGTAAAATATTGCATTTTTCATGAATTAATGTTTTTTGTTCTGCTAGAAATTTTTTGATAACAAATGTATCATGTACTTTATAATTTCACCTGATTAACTGTGCCAACCTTTCGATGAAACACAATTTAATACATTTTTTTAAACGAGGGCCTCTCAAGTCGACCGAAATTTTAAATTGATACAGTTCAAGAAAAATCTTAAATTTTTAAAAGTTGGGGCAATTGCGGTATTATTTTTAACCGTGGTTCTAGAAATATTACTCACTGTAACAATTCCAAAGATATTATATAACAATAACCGAACATTGGCATAATTTTACAAAACCTCTAGGTTGCACTTAAAAGCTCTTATTTTTCAAACAACGTGAGAATTTTTCTTCTCATTTTTTCAGGAGAGTTAGTTCAATACTATAACCTCGTTTCGGCATGACGTCAATAATAAAATCCATATAATTAAATCATATAAATATTATTACAAATTAATTAATAAATAATATGACAGGAAATTTTATTTATCATTGGTATTACGGAACTTTTAATTACAACTGAATAAGGATTTGGATCTGTTTGTATTTTTATAAAAATGATAAAATAACACATTTTTAGACGAATGAAATGAATAGTTACATGAATTTCCGTATTACCATGTTTTTAATTCAAATACTGTAGGTACTTCTTATTTGATTATTCCGTGGTGAAACAATAAATTAGTGCGCCTTTGACTAAATAACATATTACGATTTTTATTCTATGTGTGCATTTATATATGCTTGAAAATATAAATCGGCGTATATTTTCCTGTGGTCTAGGTATGCTTATGCACGAATAAAAATGAATTCATTGTCTATGTAGACTACTCTACACGCATAAGCATTATATGTACTGTTTCCCAAACTGTACTCTTTAATAAAAACATGAAATAGATTATTTTGGAAGAAAATAATGCAAAAGTATTTAACTTGACCTATATCTACGATATACATACTTAATTTTTTGGAAGTGTCACTTAAAAGCTAGTTAATATTTAGTGCAAAAATAAGTCAAGTAATTCTGCTTTTATTGTTGCATATGAAAACGATAAAAATGCTACATAAATGTAATTTTTAATTTTTATTTCTTTCTATATTTTTATTATGTAATTAGACTATCAGTTAAGCTTCTTCAAAGTCACCTAGATTACGAACATCTTTTCAATCAACACAAAAAAGGGATACGAATGGTTAAACTTTAGTTTGGTCTTAAAATTACATGTTGCATCTTGAGAGATAAAAAAATATATTTCTTTCTATTGAAAAATGTAAAAATATATTGGGTGTCTCACGGATTCAATATATAACACATTTTTGATAAACATTTGAAATGCCTACTAACACATCGTTACAAAAAAGTTTTTTTTAACGTTTCGAGTCATTCTGAATAAAACGAGACCAAATCTCGAAAGAGTACGTGTGTGTGTATGTGAGCTGATTTTGGACCTTTCATCGACGGTTTCTCAAAGACGGCTAGACCGATTGCGTTTATCAGTTGTAGCGAATATCGGACGATCTTTTCTTTTAAAATATTTCGTGTGAGTTTTAGCCCACAATCTTAAATCGATTCTAAAACTATTCTAAAGATATATGAGCCGTTTCTTCGCAAATTATTGTTGAAAAAAAGTTTTCGACGATTTTGATGAATCTTTGTATAACCATAGTTTTCTTAGTCTGAAATAACATACTAAAATATTATAGGCCTACGAAAAGCGGTTAAATTAAAATTTTAAAAAATCATAAAACTTTAGGATTTTGCAGTGCGCTTCTGCAATTCTAATCAGAATCTACGCCTATCAGGCTCATGTTCGCTCTAGGTTTTATTGAAAGCTACTGATTACAGTTTACGCGCACACTTCAATAAAATACAATTTCAGAACACAAAATGGATAAAATGAAATGCGTTAGACGAATTAATTTAATTTATACAATTACAGATTATAACAAACATACTTATGTTTGAAATACATCAATTGGAAATGGCACTGATTATTTTTTAGTGTGAGCTAAAATATTATTCTTGAAATAAACAAACGAATATTTTAGTTAATTAATAATCTGAATTTTTATTGATTAAGTTGCTTACGTACACGTCTCAGGAAGTTCATGCAACTTGCCTTTAGGCAAAATCCTACTTACAACTAGTTTAAACCATATTGAGCATATTGAGAACCTCTGAAGAAGTGATACTCCTGCACCTTCACCATGAAATCCATTCACCGCTCCATTCACCCTCGCCTGTCCGGAGCGCGTAGAGCGAAACGGCGTTATCGTCGAGTCTTCTGCGATTCTGCACCAACACAGATGCGTTCCGCACCGCCGGGAAATTGAACACAAAAGCATTAAATCCTCCAATCGTGTTTCGGTTTTCGTGAAATTATTAGCCCCTCCTCTCGTTCCGCGATCGCGGCTCCGCCCGCGGACGATGTGTTAATTTTCTATCGGACGCGAAAAGCTTTTTTAGTGTCACACAAGCCTACATCAGATAAAGCACGCGCGGATCGAAGAATTATTGAAAAATATTAACGATAAAATAATTTGAAGCAGTTTTTTGTGAATTATTTATAAACGATTGTAAAATTGCTAGATTCAAAACTGATTTTGAAGCAGTGGCTTGTGATTTATCTGTGAATTCTGTTTAAAGTGTATTATTAATATATTCTGGAACGATTTAATAATGCAATTGCAAAATAGGACATTTACGAATGCTTGAAAGGTGTATTTATTTGTGTTAAACAGTGATAAAATCAGTTAAGAGTGATAAAATGATAACATACAACTGTCTACAAACTAGACTGAAATAAACCATATTATTAATTATAATTAATAATTATACACCATATTAATTAAAATTAAACAAAACTGAAATAAACTTTATATTAATATATACTTACAATATACTTATATTAATAGTATCTTTAATTATACATCATATTAATGTCTATATAAATTTATGTGCAATAATATTTACATCTATTTTTGAAATGCGAGTTGATAATAAGGGTCTAATAAAATAACTGCATATAAATGTATAGTAATAAAATTAACATGCAATGCCTACTAAAATCGATGATAATTTTCTAAGTATTGTGAAATACAGTGATGTTAATTATTTTAAAAAGTGTTCTATCAAAAAAGACAAATAACTTCAAAGTAATCAATTGATATAGCTTAATTTTTATGAGAGTTATAGAATGAACTTCCAATTAAATTGGGATTCAATACAAATGCTGATACACGTCCTTTAGCAAAATGCAAAAGTGTTATAGAACATTCAAGTTATTATGAAATAGTTTGATTTTTATATTTAAGTGAAAATATACTAAAAATACACAATGAATAGTCACGAAAGTTCGCCGAACCCCACAACAGTGGTGTCAGCTCCCGGTTCCCGAGAACCAATAACAACAACCAACCAACAAAGTCACAACCAAACATCATCTCAACCAATCGTCCAAAGAACACCATTTGCAATACAAGAACTCTTAGGCCTAACCTCAACAGCGAGCAACAACGAACCAGCCCACAACAACACTCCTTCCATAAACCACCATTCACCGAGCAACCATCACCACCATTCAGGCGTCTACTCCAACAATGCATCCTTATACCAAAGTCACTTAGACAACCACCATTCCATGTTGGCAAACCATCATACGATGCTATCGAGCCATGGTCTGGCTAATAACCTCCAAATACCGCCGTCGGCGAACAGAAATTTGACGGGGAATGGTGGTGCTAGCGCCGGTCATCCTGGTCATCTGACGAGTCATTTGTCAAGTCATCTAGGTAGCCATATGGCTAGCAGGATGGCTTATTTTAATGCTCACGCGGCTGTTGCAGCAGCGTTTTTGCCGCACGGTATTGCGGCAGCGGCTACTGCGGCTGCTGGACAGCACTTAGCGGCTGCGGCGGGGTTGAGGGACTATCATCAGCATCATGCGGCGGCAACGACAGGTTAATAATTGATAATAAAATATAATTTTTATTGTGACTATTGTGATTGATCTAAACAGCGATTTTCTATGTATTAGAAACATTGGATTTTTTTTTATTACCAAACCCCAACCAAAATAATATTTTATTAGCTTATTATAGTATTCTTGCGCAATTATTTGTCTAAAATCAATGGGCATTAGCTCAAATTGCAGATTCAATCAATAATATTATATAGAGTAAAGCGGGGCTTAAAGATCCTCGGGTAAAAAGGTCCGATATCTCAAAATTAAGTAAAGTTAATATAATATAATATTTTGCACATCATCAATAAAATGATAATGAATTTTCATAAAAAATATAAATGATCAATTACATGCTCTTTAAATTAATAAAATTACAATTTAAGTAACTTTATATAGTTTATTCATTTGAAATGTAACAAAAGATAGAATTATATCAAACAAATTCTATTTCAAATATTCTTTTAAAATTAAGTTCTATGGAAAAAGCAGGCATAATTATTTTAATTATTTAAATTAATTTATATACAATAATCTGAATATAAAATGGGCATCATCTTAATATTTGATTTAATTAAAAAGGGTAAAATGTACAGATATTTTACAAAAATCTTTAGATTTTTTTTATTGAGGGTTAATGACTTTTATTAGAAAAATATAATTTATTATATATGTTTATTAGATAAATGCGCCAGGATTGCAAACAGTTATTTAACTTATTGTTAGTATGATCAAAGAACATATAAATTGCAATCAATTCTGCTTATGTCTCAAGGCAATGTTTTTTTTTTTCAAAATATGCGTCTCAAAAACAAATTCTAATAAGCTTGCAACGTCTAAAACTATCCAAACTGCGTCTAAATTCCGGCTACTCATTAGCTTACCAAATGTAATTCTATCTTAAGAAAATTAACATAATGTATAAGAATGACCGACAAATTTAGTTCTAAGAATATAATTGTCTACCGCTTTCTGGTTAACACTAATCAGAAATGAATGCAATTTAATACCACTTGTTTCAATTCTAAATATATATATGCACTAAAATGACGTTCGAAATGTGCAATGGAGTAATTATGAATATACCTACGTGATGGTTTGTTATTGCAAAAAAAACTCGCTTAAGGAGGTGAACTAGAAATAAATTTAGACGCATAAACTATATAATATAGAACAGGATGCATTTTTTTTCTTCTAAACAAACTTTATTGCTAATTGTAAGCGTAGAATTTACTTCATTTACTGGTTTTGATCCATAAGAAAACATTTTTTAATGGAAGTTCATTATTTTCTCTGAAATACTAAATTATTATGCGGTCGGTAAAATTTTTATGAAAAACCATTATAAATTACGAATATTACCAAAATTATAAAATTTATTTCTAAAAACTTATATTGTTCAATTTTATTCGAAAAAATAAGAACCAGTATCTGCCAAACTTTACCTTAAGTATTTTATTGCTTTACCTCATTATTCATAATAACAATGTAATTAATTGTAGAGTTTTATTGTTAGCAATAGTATTTTATAACTATTTTATAACGATCCATTTTGACTTTGAGCAATTATATTGCGAAAACCAAACCAATTATATCACAACAAATAAAAAACATATCAAACTAACTACTATCTGACTATGGCCAGTAAAGCTCGCAGCAAATTCATCATTGTAAAAATACGTTTTTTTGCTGTTTTTAAAAAAATTGTTAGTAAGTCTTTTTTACCCCATAGGCTGAATAAAGAGGGATAGCCATGGGGCAAGTAGGTCCAATGTTTTATTTTCAGTTTTTAAGGAATTTTACGAAATGTTAGATTCCTTATTCAATCAATGCAGAATATAAATGTTATGGGTACATTTTTTAGAAAGATAACATTGTATATAACTTTGATCTGGTATTCCGTCAGAAATAATCAGCATATTTGGAATAATTTTTAGGTAATTTATTACTTGTAAAATTGTTTTTTATCTTGATTTACTTTTATATTTACTATTTTTTGTTGTTTGCATCTTTACCAAAATAAAGGTTCAGTTGGTCAATTTTACCCCACTTCTATCTGTTGAATCATCAATACATCTTATAAAATAATTAAATAACGTATACTTGAAAATATTAAGGTCTCGTAAACTAAACAACAGTGCTCACAACGAAAAAAACTAGCAACGGAAATAAATACTTTTGTTAAAGATTCTCAAACATTTGCCGTTTATCTTCTGATAGCGACGTTGCTCGATTTAAGGCGATGGCCGATTACATATTTTTCTCTCTGCTTTTCAAAAATCAAATATTGTTGTTAAAAAAAACTCCTAACTTTACTTGTTTTTGAGTTACTGGTGAACCTTTTTACCCGCGGATCTTCAAGCCCCACTGTACCCTATAAAAAACCCCATCATAAGAATGGTTCTCAAAATATTCAGCAAATGAAATAACCTAAACAAAATGTCGTATTAGCTTGTTTATGCGTTAAATTCAGTGCACGGTTAATAAACCTATGTTGATACGTCTGTCTATATTTACAAAATTAATAATAAACACAAAACCAATAAACGAGAGACATATTGCAAATATTTGGATATCGATTTAAAAAATCCTCCGCAAATATGTTTGAGGATTCATCAAAGCTCTGTGTGCTTTTTTCGTCGTATAATTCGTGGCCGCTCTTAATTGAATGATGCGAGGCGGTTAATAGGCCTTTTAATCACCAATCGGATTCCAGTTAGAACGGGCGACGGGCCAAGGGGTACCGACGTCGGCCATATTGTACTCTAATTAGAATCCTATCCGTGAACGAGCAACCAATCAATAGTTTTCAATGCTAGAGTAGTCATTAAACGCTGTTCTATATATACCATATATATACATATATACAAAAAATATATATATATATATATATATATATATATATAAATGCGTATATATATATATATATATATATATACTAGCACACCCGGCTTTTATTATATTCCACCAGATAGCCAATACTTATTAACAGTTTTTATTTACGATTTTCTAATTTAGAATCATTATCATATAAAACATAAATAGAATTATAATGACCATTCGTTCACTCCGTATTTCAATCAATTTTAATCGGATAATTAATTATACCCAATGATTTGTTATTATACAAAGTTATATAATGAGTTGATTAATTAGTGGAAATAATTCATGATTACTACGTATTTCGGGTGTGTATCATTACAAAATTATATTTGTTAAATATAATTTTAATGAAATTATTAGAATTATCTACACAGAGCGTGTTGTGCAGGTTGTAATATTGTGGATATTATGTTTCCTGTTATTTAGAACATCATTAAATATGAAATGATTTATCATATGTTATGTCAGTAATTGGAAATTGTATAAATGCGTATTTAGCTGTCCAATTATTACATCAAGGAGTGAACTTACAAACATTGGGAACAGAAATGTGATAACTGTGTTATATGTTATTTGTTTGGGGAAATATTCAGATATTGATGAACGTGATGATGATGTTAATTTAATAGCCATATTTCATATGTATATAAGTATAAATGATTTACATATTTAAAATATTGTAAAATCACCCAGTTTTAGAAATAAAATTATCTGAACATTAAAAAATATAAAATTGATCTAAACTAATTATTTGTGGTCTTTACACAAAGCCTACGTAGAGGCATTCTTTCTCAAGTGAAGTTCATTAACTTTGTGTGAATAATTGACTTAATCAATAAGAAAGCGATATATAAATGTTTGAGCAATTTTCTAAACATGTTTGATATTTTCGACAAATGGTTTATGTATTATACATTATTGAAAAACAAGAAACGATTGATATACCGAGTGTTTTTTAAAAGCGCGACCGATCAATCCAGGCCTTAATTATTATTTAATATTAAATCTCTTATCTCAGGACTTTAATATTTCAGTATGTTTCTTAATCAGAAACACTATGGTCATACAAAACCTCATAGAATGGCAAAAAAAATTAACAATCAATTATTAGGATGTATCTCATTGGAGATAAACTCAGTCATACAGACTAGCACATAGTATAGTATATTATGTATATTATTATTAAGAGTGTAGTATAGTAAGTATATTATTGTATACAGAAAAAAATCATTTATTAATGAAACAACCGGATCGATCTTTGCCAAAACTAACCACGATACGCAAATGATATCTTTCTAAATTTTCAGAATTAGTTCAGATTTTATACGAAAACGCGGACGATAGATTTTGCACTTTTCTTATAATTCTAAACAAAGAGTTCTAACGTTAGTTTTTTTCTAGTTTTATCGTTTTTTTTTCTTATAAATTACAATCTGTCTAAATAGAAGGACATTGAGTAATTAGTTTGACAAATAACATAGAATTTTAAAAGGAAAACCCAGTGGTCCACCTTTTATTAATGTACTAAATTATATCTTAATTAAATTTTCGTATACTAAAGAAAAAAAAAGTACATTACACAGACTACATATACACATGCATACAAACACCTATCATAAATAATATGGTAGAACAACTTATTATTGATTAATGTGTTAGATCTATTAATTGCATTATTTTTAATCTTATATTATGTGTGGTGTTGTAAAGACTTGCTATCAGTTTTTTTGAATGAAGTTTTATCGAATGGCTTCAAAATTTTTAAGTCGGTTCATATTTTGATAAAATGACGAGGAAAAGTCATAAATAGGCTCACATATACACACACGCACTTCAGAAATTTGGTTTCAAACAATTCAGAATGCCTTGAAACGTCGAGAAAACAAACAAACTTCTGTCCGTTTATTTCATAGTTCTTGTTTATTTCCGGAATCCACATTTCTCATCTTTTTAGGACGAGATTTTCAATACAATATGAAAATAATTTTCTTCAAGAGTCAGTATGCTTTGGGACTAATAAAGTTAGTTCTGTTCTTTAGCATCTATGATAATAATTTATAATATGCAAATAAATATAACAATGAGTGAATAATTAGAAAATTATATTTATTGTTTAGTTTGTTTTGCTATAGAACTGGCTATCCTTGTAGAGATGGTATTATATTATGTGTATGTTTACGGATGCCAATATGTCGAGATAAAGTTTCCTGTAATATGATATTTCGGAATCGGAATTCTATTTAACGCTGTATTCTGTGGTTATATATATATATATATATATATATATATATATATATATATATGTATATATATATATACCTATAATTTGAACGAAATCACAAAATTCCTGTATTATTCTATAAAGACCTATAGTATTTATAATAGGAAGGTACATGTTTCAGAGCTTCAGTTTTGCGTTTTAATTAAGTCACTGTTGTCTTAACTGCCTCCTGAAGTGTAGAAGTTATTTCGTGCGAATTTATAACTCCTTTAGTTCAATTTAATCCACTGAGTGATATAGAGAAAGCTTTATACGACGAATTTACAATAATTAACGCATTCACTAATTATTACAAATACCTACTGACTTATTTAGTGAATAATTAAAAAACGGAAATCTATTAGTGACAGCTAGTTTCTCACAATCAGTATATTTAGTTATTATTATATTCAATATGGTAAAAATTCAAAAGGTAAAGTTCTAACACTAGATATAACACAAGTAATTTGATTATTCGAATCTAAGGAATATTGACAGTATGTGGAAATAATTCATAAAAAGAAAAATTCTCTTATTGCATTTTGTGTATGATGTTATATCCTTTGTATGGTTAAGTTAAAATGATACTTATAGTTAGTTTAATTTTGTTTCTGTCTCGTTTTTTAACTGTGTTTTGACATACAACTCAGGAAACTCAGAATTTTTACATTGTTTTTTTTATTTTTCAAAATTTTCAAATTTCCTGCAAGCTTTGAGAGAACAGAAATTGATAAAACAAAGCACCGTTTAAATTTTTCACCGTTAAAAGTGCACGATGCCATGCACTACTAGAGTTTGAATTATTTAAATTGGATGCTCGATTGTGCACTTCTTGTTCCGGCTGACCTAAAACGGCTGAACCTGCCTTTGCTAAAAATTAATCAGCACATATTCCTATGGATGGGAATCGAATGTTTTTTGAAAAATTCAAATCGGTCGACCGAAAACGTCGACGAATAATTGTTTTCATATATAAATACACGACAATCACACATATGTCCATAGCATTTTTCTAAGAAATACCATGTTCAGAAACGGTAAAAATATGCAAAAATTTTCATTTTCGTTATTTGGACGATTACTATACTTACAGGAAGTTAATATTAATATTTTTTTAAAAAAATATATAAGTAAAGAGTGCATATTACCATTCGATATCCACAGAGTTGAACTTACCTTCACCATTACGCAGTCGTCACCAGTACGATTCTCATTAAAGTGTCTAATATACTCCGATAAAGTCTATTATGAATGTAATCATCTGCTCGTTCCCGACTTTGTGCAAATAAGCGGGTAATGGGCCCAAAAGTGGGTGGCTGCAGCTAATGTCGTTCGAGAACCTCATTTTCCTATTTCGCGAAAAACAGACCGACTACCGCCGCGGAAAAACCCGTCACGGGAATGGAAAGCGGAAAAACGACGAAAGAGAGAACAGAACACATCGGATTTATTCACAGGATTTTAATTAAATAAGTGAATGGCGATGATTAAATTCCAAGCGGGGGTATAGGGTGCACGTACTATACCTACTATATGCTTGTATACGGTAGTTAATGGTATATATAGAGGTGTATATCTCGTGGTGGTATATGGTTCTTTCTGTATAGCTAGATCTACATGCACTGGTGAAGGATAGATGACTATTTATTATATAGTAATAGTTTTTAGCCGATATCCGATGTTGGCAACTATCCGTTATCCGGATTAGAATCGATATGATCCGGTTTGTATATTCATAACACTTTTGGTAAAAAAATGAATAAGGCATATTTCAGGATAGCATTTTCTCATATTTTACTACTTGTTTACCCTAGGATATACTAATTAGATTTAATTGATTTTCACGAAACAAAATAAAACTTAAGGTTTTATGAGACCAAAAACTTCAAAAATAGATCCTTTTTAATTTTTGCTCTCTTATCTTACAGTAACGAGTTGTAAGGTATCTAATAGAAGAAGCTTATCTGAGAACATGTAGATTATTGTATTTTATAGTATCATAATTAGCCATATTCCACTGCTTTAACACTAAGCCTACCAACGCCGGTCAAAATGACCGTTTCAAACTTTGTATATAACTTAAGACATTTTTAAACGTTAAAATACTACTATCAAAGTATATGAGAATTCCCAGAATATACTAATGATATTTTCTTCACTCTTTGATTTTAGTTATTTTTTCTATTTTCCGAAAAAAAAAATTGTTGTGATCTAACTACTCGTCGGTCAAATTGAGCGGTGGAAAGTAATGTTATTCGGGGGGTAGATTCCGTCGAAAATAAACCACAAAAATTCAAAATAAAGTTCTGGATAGTTCATACAGTTAATAATAAATATATAAAAAATGAGTTTTTCTATTTGGAAAATGACAAGAGAAGAGATTGTTCAATTTACAATAGGATAGTTCGATAGTTAAAACTAATAAATTCATTAAGAGATTTTGAAGTAATTTGTATAAATCAAATTTCTTCTTTTGGACTCCTCTCACCCTTGGTGATGTGGTGATATTCAGATTTAACCCTCTCTGCCACCTAATATTACATGTATTTTTAATACCTAGAAAGAATCGTAAAATTTGGGAATTTTTTTAATTTTTTTTTTAAATTCAGATCAAAAATAAATACACGTGATATCTTACTAGACCCCCTCCCCTTCTGATATTTTGTGATTTTTTGTAAAACACCTCCCACGTTTTTAGCCTTACGTGATTAATGGACGCCTCTTCAATAAATCATAGTATAAATTTGTTGGAATAATAATATTCATCATTTTTAATTCATTGTGATCCATGTATACTGTTTTACTGATATGATATACAAGTATTTTCTACCATACTTCATATTATAAATGCAGGAAATTTAATATAACAACTATATTCATTCTTTATTACCATCATGACAATGTTTCTCTCTTAAACATTTAGCATAAATCTAAAAAATTAAACGTTAAAAATGACTATCATGAATTCGGGAAGTTTTGCTATCCATGAATCGAGATATTGGTGTGTTTTATTTGAAGGTACACAATGCAATTTTTAAAACAATCAATTTATCCATTTTTAAGTTTACACAAATATTTAGGGTCTACTTATGGGTAAATATTCAAGCTCGTGCTTGATGAAGCAAATCCACAAAATCTTTTGCCAATTTATCCAACTTTCAGATGCTTTGCTTTTGTATGCAGACGTCTCAATATCTATTTTGCTTTAAATATTCTATTTATTCTTAAAATTTATTATGCCTTATGTTTCTATAGTGGCCTTTAATGTGGCAACTGATATGTAAAGCTCATCAGCCAACTGAGTTCGATTTACCTTGTGTGATTTTTTCCGAATACTTTCAAAATCTTTTTTATTCAAAGAATTGGTGTTTTTTATTTTGCGCTATAGATGAATAACTTTAAACAAGCATATGCAACTAAATAGTTTTTTTTAGAGATATCTAATTCCGACCCTGTTACTAGTTTACATACTAAGTCATCGATTAATCATAAAATTTCCTACAAGTGTACAAAGCACTACCTCGTGTTCGTGCTAATTAAATATTTGCTATTAAATTTTCTCGTACGCTGATAATATTTACAATAGATGATCTATTTTTAGCTGATTAGGTTAAGGTACTGGGAAGCTCATCACAAACTACCAAAATATTCTATGTAAATAATTGTTCGATACCTACACGTGTTTCCCGTTTTGTATGTATAGAAGTTAATTAACGGAATAATTAGGTGATTAATGTATAAAACAATTAGTGCAGGTAGATTGTTATCAAATGTTTTTCAGAAGGAAAAGTTTTAGTCGTTATCTAAATTAGGTGTAATATAAATAAACTCTTCAGCCAAAAATAAAATTTTAATCATTAAAATATCTATATTTATTGCCGTATTATTAATTGGCGTTTAATAAAATGTGTGTGATGCAAAGCAAGATTTTTAAGAAGTTTGCCTAATTTCAATATATATTATGAAATTTTTGCGGCTAAACACTATTTTATTTTTACTCTACAATATCAAAATCTCTTAAAATAGTTTGGCTTTCCATTTTATTCTTCAAAATTCCTTTACTTATTGAGGTGATGATATCATTCAAATAATATTCCTATATTTTATGGGTGTTCTATGGCGCACTGCCTTCTGTGGACAGGATCCCGAATACTGGCTTCCTCTCTGGACAATCTGGTTTCGTGCAGTAATTATGTCCATTTTCACTTAAAAATAGATCTGATAAATTGTTTCTAATTGAAAATAACCCATTTCGGACACTGCAGTGTAAAATAATGGAAAATCTCTCACACTATTATTTTCTGAATTGAATTAGAGTTTAACTCTGCTCATGGACCTGCCCTGGGGTAGCAGTACCCATTATTGGTTTTTATTTTTCACAAAGTATTTTAGTATTGTCTATCTATTTTGAACTCTTCATCCAAGTACATTACAACGAAAAATGACTAAATCACCCAAAATTTAAAATGATCATACAAGGATGAATGAATTTAAGGACATTGATTAACATTGAGCCTGTATGGGCCGAATTTTTGTTTTGTATAAAAAAAGGGGGGGAACAAAAAATCTGAAATTATAAGTCTATTTATTCAAATCAAAAACAAAAAATACTGTTCAAACCAATCTTTTCGTATTAATAAATTATGTGACTTTCAAGTCGAATTCTATATAAGAAAATGTTTTTCAAGGTTTAAAAGCCTAAAAAGGCTATGACTATTGATATTGTTTATCTTGGGTCACACAAAAAACATCATTGGGCAAAATATCAAAAAATTTGGAATGTGACCTAATTGTTACTCTGGCTTATACGGAGCTAAGTAACTTGTATTTCTATTTGATTAAATTTTGCCACAAATTGAAAAAAATCTTAACTAGGTTTTGTTTGAAAAATATAACGAACATATGTGATATCAAAAGAAAAAAAAACGATACAATTCTCAGTACTTACTCTTTTCTATCCAACAATTGTGTATCAGAAAGGGTTAACACAATACTTCAAATCCATATCTCCGAAATCGTTTCGAAATTACTACGTGTAAGGCGTACAAAAGAGGTAGGGCTCACTTAAATAGGTGTAAATAGTGATTCGGGTATGAATGAATGACAAAAAGATTAAGGACCGTTTGTGTATTGACACAATGAACAATTGTCAGATATGAGGTATATTATGTTATTAAGATATAGGGTACCCGAGTGCGGGGAAAAATACAGATATCCATCAGACAAGTGACATACTGTCAAAATGTTTACCTACAAGGCGGCTGCTTGTCTGGTAAAGATTTTGCAATGGGAGGAGGAGTATTTTGGGCATTAGGTACCTGTGAAAAAAAGAAAAATTATGAAATATACTTTAATAATAAATTTTTCAAATCTAATGATATCCATTTATTATTATTAAGATATATCCGTTCAGTGTATTTCGGCCAATTTTGATAAGTACGGTTATTCAGATGCATAATCAAAATTAAGATATGCTTGAACTGTACAAACTACCATTTTTTATAGAATAGAAAATATATTTTAAAACAACTTTCCAATGCATAATTATTGAATTACTATTCCTATTTTGAACTATATTAAATATATTCAGAGGTTCATAAAATAGATTTTTGACCTGGGCGGCATGTTGTCTCGTACAGCAGTGTCATCCCTGCAAAAAACACAGCAGCAGCGAAAAGTTTAAATTACCAAATTAAAATGTTTCAAGCAATATTTCTTCAAATCATATTCGCATTATTCACATTTTTTTTTATTTAGGTACATGCACTTTTACCTAAATTTTACTAAATCTTTTTGACTGCTAAATGCACAATCCGTTTTACAATTTCTAATCCCATTATAGCAATACAAAATATATCAGAAATCGGAAATCTTTTTTTTTGTATCACTTGACAAAAACCAGTTTCTGCATTGAAAAAATCTGCCCCTTTTTGTAAAAAAATCCTATGTATGAATGGTCCATTGCCACCGGTAACCAAAAATGCTTTGTCGAATTACAAATGTTGTGACATGAGCTTATAATCTTTTTATAAATTGGTAAATGACACTCGACACCGTTTTAGGCAGTGTTTCTCAAAATGTTTTGGATTAGTCAGTCACATATTACAGTCACATTTTTAGAACTCTTTAAATCAACCAGTTTTTTTACTATACAATACTTTTAATCATTTATAATAATTATTATTATTTTTTAAATAAACAATTTTGAAGTGAACTTTTGAAGGATACTGAAAGTAATTAAGTAATGAGGTTCATTTTCAAAAAATATTAGAAAACTTGGAGCAAAAGTATGATGAAAGTAGTTGAATATATGTATATATCTGATATATATCTCATACGAAATCACAAGACTAAACATCTAATTTTTCACATATGAAATTCAATCAATAATTGAAATGAAACTTCTTAAAATATTTGTGATTTTTGATGTTTCTATAATTTATTTTATTAAATATACTCAAGACAGAATTAAATATATATATTTTTTAAAAATATATTATTACATTCAATAAAATTTTGATAATAATTGCCTATTAGGCCAGATGTAGAGTTCGTTTGGCCCCATTTAATAAAAGTGAATCCGAATGCATAGTTGAATTGAATTGAAATGAAGTGTTGAATTACAGTGTTAAATGATATTATCATGTTTATAAATTGAATTAGTTTGATTGAAATATGATAAAATTGAATTTTAATAGTTACAGTTAATGAAAGAAAATTATGACAGTCGATGCGATTTATTTTGCTTGTAGTTCCATGAGGATTTTAAATAATCAATAATTTTTAAAAAATTGACTACATTAAGTAATTTTTTTTTATCTGATGGTTAATTTATTGATATTTGTTTAAAATCTTTACATATGATTTTTAATTTTTTTATTTCAACAATTTATCAATAAAGAATTGACGATAAATAAATAATTAAGAATAACGATAAAACATATATAAAAATTAACGAAAAATTTGTTTGGAAAATTAACTCATAATTTTTCTATATATTCATAATAGTTAACATGTATGGGGCGAGTATGAATATTTTTAACTTCAATTTCTTAGTTAATTACAATTTAATTTTTAGTTATGTTTAATTAATTTTTTTTTTCAAAATTACAAAGTTATCAAATTATTTTTTTTTAATTTTCAAATAATAAAAAAAGGGATAAAAATGATGTTTCTGTTTTTATTTAATAGTTCCTGAAGATAAAGAATTCTCATGCATAAAAAATGAAATAAATATTTTTTCGACAATTATTGAGATTATTTTTACAATAGCCTAAATATTATTTGAATAAGGCACATTTTCAACATAGTACTAATATTATTAGTTGACTAATATTTCACTATGATTATAATTAAAATAAATATATATATATTCTATAAAAATCATCGATGCACAAAAAGCACGGTATAAATTAAAATCATAGAAAAAAGATTTTTTTATAATTGTATTCTCAATTACCACAAAAAAATTCCTTTACAATTTTTGTTCATTTTTCGCCACACATCCTGTATATAGTATATATACTGGGAGTCCGTGTGTGTCGGCTCGCATTACACCTATTGAATTATTGAGTAATTCGGATAAAATACCTTTTTTGAGGTAAACGTTCTATTCGGCAATAGAAAAAGGTCCTTCCGCTTTTTGAACGTCACCATTGTAGTCAACTGGATAATAGGAAGTACAAAGTGTGCAAAGACCTAAAGATGCGATTCTTAAAGGACGATTTGAAGATATCAAAAGACCACTGGAATAAAGTAAAATGGATAGGCTAAGTTGGCCGTGGATTTTTGGAGGGTGATTAAATGATGAGGTGAAATGCGTATGAGCCACTATTTTGCCATACACTATGCTAAAATTATATGAAATTTTTAGACAGTTCATATTTAATGTATCCTAAATGCATTTTTATATTTTTTGTTGTGTGTTCCAATATATTAGTATGGGGAAAAAGAAATCTGTTTTTTGTATGAAATTTCATGCCAATCTAATATATTTTTATACCAATTTTATCTTGTACTAACAATAAGTTTGTTGAATAAATACTACAAGTACCTTATTTATTAAAATAATTAAAATTATCTGTTTAACTAAATTTTTTGTATACCAATGTCAGTTGCAATTTTTCAGACCCTAGTCAAAATTTATGATTGAAAACCCTTTTTATTAAAATATTGTAAAATGATTCATATGAAATATCGTATATTTCATTGTCATATATAATAAATCTAAAATAAGTGCTTATATTTGTATGAATAGTGAATTTACTAATAAAAACTTTATTTATGTTCATCTCCAAGAACGAAAACTTAATAATCAAACACCGTCGACATAAGTAAAAGTAATTTTCTTTTGGAACTACTTTAATCGGATGCACTGTTATCTCATTTTTTACTAGACCGCGGGATCTGCCATCAAGAAAGTGCAATCATTTATTCACTCTTTCAATACGAATCGAATGTTTTTTGAATCATTCTTATCGGATATGTCGAACTTTCAGAAACTATTTTTGTGAAGCTTTTTTCTCTGTATCTTTTGAACGGATAAACCTGCCTTTGCCAAAAACTAATCAGCACGTCTCCCTATTAAAACGAAGCGAATATTTTTTTTTATTTTTTCATGTCGGTTGATCCGAGATTCCGAAATCGTCTACGAAAATTTGTATCAGCATATGAGCATACACATATGCACATGAATCCATTTTTTTCTAAGGCATGCCAAAGATATATAAACATTTTCATTCTCGATTTTTTTTGCAATCACTCTAACTTACCCTACGAAAGTTAATTGAACACAATTTTATAAAAACCATTTCAATTAACATGGAAAAATTAATTTGAAGCTTGAATTTTCTAATTATGTTCTGATTATTATTTATTGACGAACTTTTAATTGGTAACATACTAAAATAGCAATTAATTTTTAATGTTTATTTATAGTGATTTACAGATTATATAAGATATTAACTAAAGTTTACAAAATGGAAGGTCACCATTAATTTGTGAATTTATTTGCTACCATAATAAAAAATGGACAGAATTTATACAGCATTTTGTAACACATTCCCCAATTGGGAAAGAAATCGAAACTATTTTTTATTTATAGTTTTTTCGGAGAGTTTTTTATTTATAATTTTTAAAATATAAAGTAACTTTTTTAAGTAACTTCTATTCAAATAAATCATTCGGATATTAATATATATATATAATAAATTAGATCCAACATATTTTCTGAACAAAGCAAATAAGTACTTGATTAATATGTTTGTATGTCATAGGAATAACCAGTGGTGTCGAGCCCGAACGCACCAGAACGTTGTTCTGGCAAATCATTTTTGGGCCGGAACGCTTTCGGCAAAAAAAAATTTGAAAAAAATCGCTACATTCAGAAAATGATTTGATAAGTGAATTTTATAATTTATAATATAACTAATTTTCATTAAACGATTATATTATTTAATAAACAATATTTGTAACAATTTGTAATGATTTTGGTTTCTTTCCTTTTCGAACGGAACCGGAACAAACATGAGAACCGGTTTTTGAACCGGTAACTCTATTATTAATATTAACCTGCACTAAATGCTCTAATTTAATAAATATGATATCATTTAAGTATATGTATTTTCTCCAAAATCACTTTCTATTTTATAAAATGCGAAAGGGAAGTGTAAGTTAAATTGGCGCATGTATGGAGTCTGTGCGGCCGCGGGTTTGGGCCTCCCAGGAGCCGTCCTGTCGCGAGAAGCCGGTCGATAAAACGGGAAGCCGGGCCACTCGACGGTTCCTTGTTTAACCACTCTGCATGCTGTTTAGTTTTATAAAACCAAATGGAAAATGGACTCATGTAAAAAATAATCATGGTTTACATTTGGAAAAATTTAAAGTTGATATTGAACCTCAAATAACAAATAAAAATTACGGGCAAAAATGAGAATTAATGTAAGGGAGCGTCCATTAATCACGTGGGGGGAGGGGTATAGTGAGATATCACGTGTATTTATTTTTTACCTGAATTTAAAAAAAATCAAAACACTTGGAACAAAAAATTAAAAAAAAAACATTTTTTCCGCAAATACAAATACACGTGATGAATAATTATTGTTTCAGTAATTTGAATATTTCTTTATTAAGATTTAATACATATAAATTATAAAAATATAGTAAGGTTAGTTCTATATGAAATTTTCAACAGATTGAGGAAATGTATTGAAAAAACTCGATTCATAATTTATTGGAATACTCGATGCGTCATTTTATGTTTTTTTTTTCCTTTTTTTTAACTCTGTTTTATTTTGCAATCAGAAATGCATAAGGATTCCTATAAGCTAAAATTACAATATTTGAGAGCGATATCTGAGAATAGCTCCAGTGAGATCTTCTTAGTTTAACAATTGAAAAGATAATGTTATATTGAAGCTAATCTAATACTAAATATAAAGGCCATTGACGTTTCAATCTTCTTACGCCAAATGGTTGGGTAATGTCGCCTATTCATGGGTTTGAATGTGGTAAAAAATAATTTAAATGCATGATTTATAATATAAAGTAGGTATATGCATATTCAATTGATAACCAAAATAAACTTCAAAATAATTTTGATACTATGATAAAAATCACATATAGATAGTATTCGTAATCATTATATTTTCAAAACATCATTGGCTCTATCATCTATGTTTACACAAATAATTAGTTCAAACAATAGACCGGCTGGGCTTTATTTGAACAATCTTATTATCGGAAATATTTCCAATGCACCTGTAAAAATATTAAGTGTTGATAAAAAATGCTTGAATGAAATTAGACATTAATTATACAATGCGACGACTCATTTGAATTAATCTAATGCAGACATGTTTATGAAATACGGGACAAACATAAATAATAAAGCGATAAATGTGCACTGTTTTTGAAAAAGTTCGGATTGGTAAATGATAAAAATATTTTATTGATATATTGTTTGAGAAATATTGTTGTATGTTTTCGATTAGCGATCTGATCAAGTGTGTTTATAAAATTTATTTGGTTTTGTTTTACGTTAATGGAAAGAATTATTTAACAAATAAATGATTACAATTTAGTGACACATCAAGCAATCAGTTCTGATTGTTTTAAATAATATCGTGTAAATGATTAATACAAAATTATCACTATAAAATCATTGATAGCAATTGCGTTGTTAAATAGTTTCCTGTTTGGCATATTCTTAATTTAGTTTTACATGAATTACGTAATAATTATTTTATTGCTAACGCCATCACCAATTTAGACATACGAGTACAACTAAAATAATCCGCTTACAAATTTTATTGCCCTCAAAGTTCAAAAATGCAAAATAAATTATTAAAAGAAATTTTGAATGCATTAAATGTTACGAAATATAAGGAACTCATTCACGAAAGTACAAAAACGCCTCGAAGATAACCCCAACTGCCACAATTCTAGCAGCGTTATATTGAAAAGGAAAATTATTTTACATTGATTGCAGTCAATCTGAAAGTCACTGTCATTAATCAGATTATTTTACATTTTTTAAGCCTATTTTTGTTCTTAAAATTTGACTTGTTCATGACTTGTTACACATTTTAGGATAGGTGTAAAAATTATTGTAATATAATAATAAGTGCTATAACTATTAAAAATTGTTAAATTATTAAAATGGAAAATTGCTCGTTATATATTTAGACAGCCAGAGCACTTAATATGTTCATTGGAATTCAACATTGATTATTCAGAATTATTCGAAAAATTTCAAACCTAGTAAAATCACCTTATTAGTGTAGATAGTATTACTAATTAAACTAAATGTTATGAAAAAATAATTTAAAAATCAATTATAAACTTTTAAATAAATTTATACATTATGTATTCGGAAGTTCCAAGAAATAATTTCATTTCCAGAAATAATTTTGCTCATTGTTAGGGGCTTATTCTATATTCTATTAATCACGTGATCGATTTTTAAAGATTTAGACCCTTTCCTTCCCCTTGGCTAGGAAATATGTGGTAATATTAAAATTAACTCCTCCACCACTACCCAATCTTGTTGTACCTAGAAAAAAACATAAAATTTTTGGATTTTTTTCAAAAATAATGGATTTTTTATAAATTCAGGTAAAAAATAAAGACACACATATCCTGGACCTTAGTGAAAAAAATTAATTTTCATGAACAAATGAATTTGATGAAAGTGAATGATTGCAATATAATGCATTTATTATTTACATTTACAAATATTTCATTTGCCATAAGCATTCAGATGATACTAATAATAATCTTTCTTGCAGGATTTTCACAACTGAAAACGTCGTTTTCATCGTCGCAGAATCCATGTCTGTCTGGTGAGTCAATGAAAAATATGTACGAAAAACAAGATTATTAAATAAATACATTCACCGTAATTTGAATGTCGCACTTGTACACGGGGCATTTGCATAAATCGTAATTAGAATTAAAAAGAAGGAAAGGATTTTCATACTTCACAGACACCACTACAACACACCCTTATATTCATATATTTATATCCTTATCTATGTGTATATATATTTTAATATGTGTGTGCATTTATATAAAGTTGGAATATTTTTTACTTTAATGAGCGAGTATTAAAACGAGTTAGGTGCCGTTGAAAATATGAAAAAGGACGAATAAGGAACTGAATCGTCTCTATGAATATTCATTTATCCTTGCTTACGCAGTTGAAATGAATTCGTTAGCTCTAATGAAATAATGTGCATGTTAATTTTTTAATTTGAATAAAAATTCTGAAATTCATATTCTGCAACTGTACGTAAAGCATAACAAAGGAATGATATCGCTAATGGGATGATAAATAGAATAAAAGATTTTATGGATCAAAAATGTAAAGGTCAGATACACACACAAAAATACAAACACATATATATATATATATATATATATATATATATATATTAGGGTGGTTCTTAATATGGACATTTTTGAATTTTCTTGCTCTCAAGGGCTTAAATGGTTCCAAATTGATAAACAATTATCTGAAAGTTTTAGCTCTTAATATTGTCTTTTAAATAGAGTGCAATTCAATCAAAGTTTTATATGAAAATAACATGAAAAAAATTTCAAAAATTTTGCAGAGCGTCGAATTTTCTATAAAAAATGACACAAATTTTCGCTTTTAATTCATTTGTCGGTAAGTTATACCTAAAAAATTTTTTTTCAATTTTCAAATTTTATTTCATGCTATTTCCAATACGAAGTTTGATTGAATTGCGCACTATCTAAAAGTTAATATTAAGAGCTGACACTTTCAGAGAATTGTTTATAAATTTGAAACCATTTGAGCTTTTGGGAGCAAGGAAATTCGAAAATGTCCATATTAAGGACCACCTTAACATATATATATATATATATATATATATATATATATAATTTGGGTGTTTGTTTATTTCATTAATTTATTAGTTTGTAAACAATATCAACATCGGGTTTGTTTCTTATTGGAACAATGGCATATGACATTTTGCAAATCAAATATATATTTATATTTACATTTATATAAATATTCATGTGTGTTCACAAATTAAAAACAGTTTAAATGAATAGATTAATTTAAAACAATTAATTTTCCAAAAAAAAATTACAAAAACCAAGTAAAACGCTGGTGATACTACACTTTTTTTAAACATATCTCCAAAAAGAATATTACAATAATAAGTTCAGTGTAATCAAAGATCCTGCAGGATTTGAATATTATTTTTTTTTTATTTAGAAAATTTAATTTAAAATTTAATTGAATAATTTGTTTCTAAGACATTTTTTGATCAATATTTTCAGCTAAAAATGGTTCATTACTATATCAATATATTATATTGTCAACAGAGCGTGATCTATCTCGAATATTTGTTGCTACATCACCTACTCTATAATTAATTCTACTTGCCAAATGAAAGAATTTTTTTCATGAAAGTACCATTTAAAACTACAAATGTAAATTGACACTTATTCAAAAAAAAATCTTATATATCTGGAACCGACATAATTTAAACACGACGTTTACTACTAACATGAAAAAGAAGTTTCGTGTGTGAAGTATATTTGTTAACGGTAGTGAAATTGGGAGCGTGTGTTTGCGAATGTTTTCGAATTTCAATTGAAATAAACAGCTGAATTTTTTACATTGTTTTATAGTATGTATATAAAAACCTGCGGGAATTCGGAGGCAGTCACTCTATTGTACAGTATGCCAAATCCACGCCTCAAAATGGTAGTACGTAAGGTACAAGACCGATTTATAAATATTTTAACAAACTATTCTTATGTTACTGGTATTAAGGTGACCATATTTTTTAAATCAAATCCGGGACGAAAATTTTAATTACGGTAATCCGTGACGGGGGGGGGGGGGTGTGTCTTTAAGATTACAAAAGCTATTTGAGGATACAATTAAAAACAGTTTTTTTTATTTGAATCAAGTTTTTTAATCAAAATCGCGGACTTTTAGCAAGAACTTCGTTATTAGATTACATGTAATACTTTTCAATATATATTATATAATATCTTATGTTTTTCGATCTGTTTTTTTTTGCTTATATAAAATTTTTTTTCATCAGTTCGAAATAATTAGCACTTGTTTGTTTGTTTTAATAATTTTTGTGTGTTCACCAATTAATTTTCGAAACCCCGGGACAATCCGGGACAAAAAAACTAATTCCGGGACAAATATTGCTTCAAGAAAAACCCGGGACACAAGGTGAAATCCGGGATTGTCTCGATTAAACTAGGACGTATGGTCACCTTACTAGTATACAAGTAACAGTTATTATTAAAAGAAATTGTACAGAAAAAATTACTTCGGACCCTTTATAAGCAATGCGGTTTAATGATCATGGTAATATAGTGCGCTGGCTGGCTCAATGCAATAATGGAAACTTGTTCGAACAAACGTACTTCATTTTCCTCCTTGGAAATAAGGAATAATAAAGCCCTATCTCAAAATCAGTATAGTTTACCCTGGCATAACCATACCCAAAAAGTAACAATTATTAAAAGAAATTGAACAGAAAAATTTACTTTGGACCTTTATAAGCAATGCGGTTTACTGATCATGGTAATATAGTGCGCTGGCTGGCTCAATGCAATAATGGAAACTTGTTCGAACAAGCATACTTCATCTTTTCTCCTTGGGACCTTATCTCAGAATCAGTATAGTTTACCCTGGCACAGCCGTACCCAATCTCCCATAACGGTATAAGTAATAAACTAATGGAAACATCAACATTAATAATATAACTTCTATTTGAAAAATATTCAATTACGGACGTCTTCCGTACAAACCTGGTGCGTACAAAAATAAAATTCTTGAACAAATAGGAAAATTGGCTTCGTTATTCGCAAATGGCATTTTAGAGAGGACCGGATAAGGTCGTTATTCGTATTCCGTAACGTTTTACAAATTCACTGAGCGAGTCGCCCTTATGTTTTCGTATCTGGCAGTATGCAGACAACAATAACAATCTCTATTATTGTATTTACCGAGTAAATGAAATTAATGTTGATTTTCCGAGAGCCGCAATGAGAATATGACAATTAAAATACTGAAGGAATAATAATAATTATATCATTACGCACGTGATAGCGCCATAACGAAGTGTTATTATTTTAATAACCGTATTCTGAACAATTCTGAAATGTTTTCTCGGCTTTTGTTCGAGGAAGATATGGAGAAATGCACGTAAATGCTTTCGTGATTGTGGGACATTAACATGATCATAATTTTGGCACAAAGTTATAATTAAATCTATATTTATATATTTATTCATCTGTTCACTATTAATTATTAATTATGGTGGTGCGAAAAATCTTTAAAACCATATCAAATAAAAAATTAGAATTGAGCTAACTCTTACTTTGGAACTTATAGTACGTTTACTCGAATTTATTATCGTAAATTATGCACTTTTGTGTAATTACCTTTGTTATTATATCTAAAAATATGTGAGCGAATATAAAAACAAAGATGAATCGATTTTTGTGAAAGTTGTTAGGTTTTGTATAGATTTCATCTATTTCTCATCACGTGTAATATTTCTGGCAAC
Organism: Ctenocephalides felis; assembly: GCF_003426905.1. NCBI lineage: Eukaryota > Metazoa > Arthropoda > Insecta > Siphonaptera > Pulicidae > Ctenocephalides > Ctenocephalides felis. The sequence continues at coordinate 45,991,741 of NW_020539725.1, read as the reverse complement.
AGAACCTACCAGAACTATTAAATTATTTACTAAATTGTAGCAACGATGCACAATGAAGTATATAAGATCATTGATAGCATATAAAATACACAGTATATATATATATCATTGAAATATTAGAACAACTTGAATATTATTTATCATGATCTAACAAGTAGTCTTTAAAAAAACAAAAACTATCTAACTAGCAGAGGCACATTTTTTAAATGTGATATTAAAATGAGTCAATATATATATTTATTATAAGTAGTTGATTTTGTGAAAAAGTTTTTTTTTTTTAAATCGTGATATGAAACTTTTTCTTAGCAATTTACAACATTAACTGATCAACTGAACCCGTTTGCTTTATTTATTATTTTTACTATTATTAACTTGAGCCACTTCTTAGAAATCCGAACAACAAAATAAAGTTGTATTCATAATTGCAATATTATTTTCGGCCGACAAAAACAATGGGGTATCAAAATCAGAAAACTCAACATTGTATCAAAGCTCGTAAAAAAGGCATAAAAATAAAATAAAATGCAAATAAAAAACTCGGCTTAAGTGATAATTTTGCAATGTGCAGGAATAACGAGAGTTTTTTCATGCCTATCACGAGATATTACGTCTAACGTATTGGAAGTAACAAGATTTAAAATTCAAATCAGTCGCCTTTTTACTATGTTGTATAAACGTTAATTTAGAAAAGATAATCTAAAAAATACAGTCAAGCGTAATTGAATCATCTTTGAATAGTACTCTTAACTATATATTTTATTAAATATTACAGGGTCCGGCACTCGAAGTGTAACCAATTGAAAAAGCCATAAATTCAGTTTACTTTTACTCGATTCAAAGTACAAAATGTGTAAAAATGATACAACATTTAAAAACAATTCACGTTTGCTCGATATGACCACCTTTTGCTTTGACTATGGCCTTTAGAAGGTCCAAAAACAAATCGCATTTGGCCGAACGTGGAAAATTTCCGAACATTGTGTTTTTCGACGAGAAAATTTTTATATTTGAGCAATTCGTAAACTCTCAAAAGGATAGGGTTTACTTGACCGACAGTTTAGACAAGAATTTGAGTCATCAATTGGCCACCAGGAGGCAGCACCAGCCACAGAAAATGGTTTGGGCTACTGTAACCGCAGATAAGCGATCTTCAATCGTTTTTATCGAGCCTGACGCGAAGGTAAATGCGCAATATTATTGGTAAAGTATTCTGAAGGTTGCTTTGAAGCCATGGGCAGATAAACACTTCGGTGGCAGACCATGGACGTTGCAACAGGACTCGGCACCGTCTGTTTAAGCTCGAGTGAACCAAGAATGGCTGAAAAACAACGTCCCGAACTTCAAAACGTCCGCACAATGGCTCTCGGATTCACCAGACGCGAATCCTATGGATTATTCTCTTTGGGCTATTTTGGAGAACAAGGTCAGAACTAAGGGGTACATCAGTCTCGAGGCGCTAAAAAAAGCCGTTGTCCGCCAGTGGGCCAAAATACCTGCAAGTCACGTTCGGCCCAATGCGAATTTTTTTTGGACCGTCTAAAGGCCATAGTCAAAGCAAAAGTGGTCATACCGAGCAAAAGTGAATTGTTTCTAAATGTTGTATTATTTTTACACATTTTGTACTTTGAATCGAGTAAAAGTATTTTTCCAAACTGAATTTATGGCTTTTTCAATTGGTTACACTTCGAGTGCCGGACCCTGTATATATATATATATATATATATATATATATATATATATATCTTATATATAAAAATGGAGCTCGGTATTATGTTAAGTATGCTAAAAGTCTAAAATGGCTAAACGGATTTGGCCAGTCTTACAATTAGTGTTGAAATATTCGTCCTAATCCAGAGAGTGCAAAGGTTGAGAAATTACTTCAAAACCGCGTAGAAACTTTAAATTTTTAATTTAAATTTTTTTGTAGAAGCGTATTATAAAAGAAATAATGGGTGGCGGCTCATACGTCAAATGCCAAATATTTTTGACATATGATGTTTAATTACATTTAATAGGTTGTTTTAGATAAATATAATTTAATTATAGTAGTAAAGTATAGTAGTTTTGTTTGTAGTTTCATTTATACAGAAAGACGTTATTTAACGGGCCGCAAGTATTATTAGGAACTCAAAATCTCATCTTTTTTGAAATGTTATTATGAAAACGCACTTTTTGGCGTTATAACACTTTTTATTTGCGAATAATATCAAACTCAAACTCGGTGCTCTGATAAAACTCATTTGTATAATTTTATACTCATTGGTATTTATAAAACATTTTCTAGATTTTATTTATTTTTTTATTTATTATATTTAAATTAGGAACTTAAATTTAGAATCGATCAAAATCAATTCGACATTTTGTCGAATAACTTATTTTCAGTTATAGCAGACAACTATTTAATAATTTAATATTTTAATAATTTAAGATAATATATAAAACTTCCACTTTTATTATATTAATAAAATATGGACAAACGAATATTGTTATTATAAATCATATAATATTGAACAAGTAGAATTTGGGGTTCCATTGGTTTTATATTACATCATTGTCTATAAGACTCAAACTTAGACACATCCTTATACATTCAAAATCAAGTATTAATTTTTTTTATTCCCTAGAAAATGGTTTAGAAACACTTCTGTACACGCCAAAATCAAAGCATTCGATTTATTACATAAAAACAAAAAAAAAAAAAAAAACAATCAATCATCATAAAATAAAATCTGTATTGATTAAACTAAACTTTTGAGAATATTGTAAATACAAATACAATTTGTAGTTATATTAAAAATAAACACGTAATTAATATTACAAATAAAGTGTCCAACAAATCATTGGTTCTTCGATAAATCAATCAAACCAAACAAACCTCACTTAGCAAAACGTTTGTCGGGTCAGCTAGTATATATATATAAATATATATATATATATATATATATATATAAATAGATATATATATATATATATAATAGATATATATATATATATATATATATATATATTTATATGTACATATATATATATATATATATATATATATATATGTATTTACATGTGTAAATATTCATGCCATGTTATTGTGCGTGCACATGTACAACACAAGTCCGTCTACATAAACTTGCATGTGAATGCGTGCAAGTCGAAAAGCTCACGTTAACCAAGCCATGTAGCGCAAAATGGCCGCCACTTTCAACCCTCCCCCGGCCGATTTTAAATCACCCCAGGGAATTAACCCCGCCACTGGATTAACCCCGCGGTTCCCTCTCGCCGCCCCCGGAAGTCGTACAACTCGCTATTTTGAAGGAATTATACGCCACTCAGTTCCGAAAGCTCCCATATATACACGAGTCTGCGTTTTCGTTTGCGTTTGCTTCGATGTTGAATGCTGTAAATGAGCTTTAGCAAGAAAGCTCGCGCAGTAATAAGCGACTGATGGCCAGGATCGGGAAATGGTATAATGGCTTATATGAGGACAATTGAAAATATAATAAAATTATATGGTCGATATAATTGTAATATGTAGAAGAATTTTATTTTTATCTTTCTTAACACGTTCGCGGACAGTAAAAGTTTCAGCAAAATACAAAGACTAGTGGTATATGGCATCGTGCTTTAAGCAAGCAATTTTTAATTGAGCTAATCAGAGACGAGGGTATATAAGTTTTTAATATATAATTTTTTATAAGAATTGCGGACTTTTAGTAAGAACTTTATTATTCGATTATATGCAATACTTTTTTATATATAATATATTGTATCTTTTTTGCTTTTGAGTCTTGTATAATATTCTATTCAATTTTATTCATAAATAATTTAAATAAATTTAGCACTTGCTCTTTTGTTTTCATAATTTTTGTTAATACATTTGTTAATTTTCGAAAAACTGGGACAATCCGGGACATAAAATCTAAATACGGTACAAAAAATAATTTTAAAAAACGAGCCAAATTGGGACATATGGTTACCTTAGCTTTAAGGCAAATTGCTGGAACTTTCCGTACCGTAATGAAATATTCGAGGAATATTAAATGCTTTTAAATAGTTAAAATAAATACTGTAACTTATATATGTTTACAGAAAAATAAATAAACAAAACTAAATTAATAAAATTTAAGATGGACATTGTACAATATTTATAAGAATTATATAAACTGAATTGCTAATTTAAAATTATTTATTTAAAAAAAATTTAAAAAAAAAACTTGCTTTTCCAAAAGCAATCGTTTTGTCAACACAAGCCGAATGTTTTTTGAATAATTCAAATTGGATGCTTATTTCTCCCAAATGTCATTTTTTGCACATTTAGCCATGTATCTCCGAAACTGCTAGACCTGCCTTTGCCAAAACCTAATCGACACTTCTCCCTATCTTTACGAATTGAATGTTTTTTGAATCATTTAAATAGGATTCTCCGTTCTCTCAAAAACTCGATTTCTATTTTCTGCACTCTTTTCCCCGTTTCTAGGAACTGACTGAACCTGCCTTTGCCAAAAACTAAACAGAACATCTTTCTATCAATTGGAATTGAATGTTGTTTGTGGCATTCAAATCGGCTTATCTGTGCACCCGAAAACGTGGACGAAAAATTGTATCCATTCATACATGCACACTCACACACACATTAATTTTTTCTTAAGTATGCCAAAATGTTCAGAAATCTTCAAAACGTGAAGAAATACAAAAAAATTCTATTTCTATTTTTGGACAATTACAATAGCTTACCCTACGAAATGTTAATATACTCATTTTATTTTTAAATCTGTTGTGATATTCAAAATTTGATTCAACACCGTTTATAAGGGTAGTCAGATTTTCATATCCTAATCGATATATAGGATGAATGCTATAGCATCCACGTTAAGGTATAACTCTTCTATATCACTCAATATGCTTGCCCAACCAAATTAGTGACTACGAGAAAAGATAATACAAAAATTATATATATATTATATATATATATATATATATATATATATGTATGTATATATTACAGTCATAATCGTTGACTTGTAATATCTAAAAATTGAATATTTTTTTACAAATATCAATATCAAATTGTACTAATGAAAGCTTTTGCTAGCAAATGAAGATGCATCATAGTAATATTTTTACATCTAAATATTAATAAACAGTATTTGGGGTTTCAACCGTTTATATCTGTTAACAAAAATCGAAGCGCCCCTTAAACAAAATCATCCCTAGTTAGAGTATTGAGTTACATTCGGAGTAAACGAACAGATACCGCAAATATCACACCATGAGATGTACAATATGGTTATACAATAATTATTTGAAATATTTTCCTTTATAATGTGCTGAAATATGATATAATTGCGAATTAGGGGAGTTAATTTTGGTACCTAACATTATGTAACAAAAGAAATTTTACTGCGTATGGTATGATTTGTTCTACATTATCACTTACTAATGCTAATATTTAATATGAACTTGCAATATATACATATATATATATATATATATATATATATATATATGTATGTATATATGTATGTATCTTTTATAATATTAGAATCTATTTAAATATATATCTTTATATAATTGAATGCTGACTAAGCAACATTTTCGTTTTTCGTTTAGCTGATGATATAATATTTGTATCAAGATTTATTTTAAATGGCATTTTCATTTACAAAATACGCTCCATAGAATTCTGTGTAATCCACTTGGCATTAATACAAATTGAAACAGAGTATTTAAAATAAATATTACACATTGCACTGATCAATACTAACAATTTCCCTTTGTAAATCTCTTTGAAGTGTTTCTTTTCAATTCATTACATCGCTCTTCTGTTTTTTGTATTTTTTATCCGGATAAACGAAATGAATTTTTGCAGTTTTTCCATCTCACGCACACAACGTGATATTATAATTGGAATTTTCGCATTTTCATTTGTGTGTGCGCGTCTGCATTGTGGACTGTCCATCAGCGGTTCTCAACCTGGGGGTAATAATAATAATAATAATAATTGATTAGTTAGTAAAGAATATTGGATATGTGTAAAAATACTACTTGCTGGAGGTTTTTTTTATAAATACGTGTTATCTAAAATAAAAACATAATTCTAAACGGCTGTAATCTTTATGTGAAATTATTTTAGTAGCAAGATTTCTTATAGAGTTTGATGGCGTAGTTGTTCTTATTTAATAATTTAAAAAATATTGATTAACTTCCCGAAGAAGTTTGTTTTTGCAAAAAAATCCAGCTTGCTTATTTTGTTTTTTTAACGTTTTAAGTCGTTCTGAATAGTTTGGCAGCGAAATTAAAGATGTGTGTGTATGTATGTGTGTGAGTTGATTTTTTACCTTAACCATTAGATGAATTCAAATAAAGTCTAGTGTTGATCAGGGCTAATTAATCATTGAAAAAATGTTACTTGGCTGTTTTAACATGACGATAGAGTTAAAGTAAATATTAGAGGCCGACGAAAAATGGTTCAATTATGAAAATTCATAGCAGTTCAGGTTAATGAGCCACGCGTTTGAGGCATACGAGCTGTAACAATACAATATAATTTATATTATTACACACATTATTAGTTTGTATAAATCTGAATATTGATTAAGATGATTATTTACTTTACACATGTCGGGAAAGTTTATGCAACTTGCTTTAAGGAAAAATACCACTTACAACTAGTTTAAGTTTACTTATATTGCGTTTATAGATCTGTTAATGTTTAAATTTAAATTTGATTCCAATTTTCAACTTATACATAGCTTTGTTATGGCTATGCTATGTTACTTAATTTTCTTCATATAAAATAAAAATAAAGTTCATATGAAAACTGTCCAAAATCTATGTATTTGTTGTGTGATCACGCATTGTGCACATAAAACCTAAATTCACGTATGTATAATAAATGCACATCATAAAGATGCTAAAAAATATACCGATATAAAAATATTCAGGTGATATTAATTTTTATAATGTTCTTGAAGATTTTTTTGTTAAAATAGCTGCGGCTTTAAAAAACTCTTTAAGAACCACTGGTTCTTATACCGAACTCCGCGGTTTGAGTTATAAAAATCGTTTATAAAATAACAAGCCGACGGGCAATAGGCAAGGGGAAGGACTTTGGCTTTTCTTTCATGTCGCGGAAAATGGAAAATAAGAAATAAGAGGAAAGGAGATATTGGTCGTTAGTGCGTTATTAGAGGAGCCAGCCAATGGAAAATGCACCGTAGACGGCACGGAGGGAAAACAGAGGAAAGTGGGAGAAAATCGACAGTGGCGGCGGCACCAAGAACCTCTACTCTATTGATGTAACTGGGAAAGAAAATAAACTACTTGAAACGCCATGAGCAATTGTACTTTAGTACAATTTACGTGGAAAGGCACTTACAATTTTGTACTTTGTTAATATTAATACTAGATTTAGAAATAGATAGTGGCGGGAATAGCTCAGTCAGTAGCATATCCAAATCACACGCCAGGAATACTCGGTTTGAGTCTCTGGTACTGACATAGAATTGTCATTTTATTTGTTTGATTGAAATTAAGTAGAATATGAATTTCTTTATTTAGAAGAAGCAAGGTTAGAAAAAATAAGAAGTCAGTTATAAAGATAATTGGATAGCACATATATAAAAAGATAGTAAGCAAGAATGGGTACGGTTGTGCCAGGATACGGTAGTGACAGTCGTCATAACAGCTAAACTATACTGATTTTTATATAGGGTTCAAAGGGAGAAAGATGAAGAATGGTTGTTCAAACAAGTTTCCATTATTGCATTGAGTCAGCGTTCTACATTATCATTGCTTTTGAACGTCAAAAGTAAGTTTTCATGTTCGATTTTTGTCAATAATAACAGTTTCTTTTATACAGATAGATTTTATACAGATTATTTGGTGTAAGTTAAATACTAGTAGTTAATTATCAGCAATTAGTTTTGCGTAGATATTTTAGCTCAGTCATAATAATGACTTGTTTCCAAAAATGTGCGTTGATTAGTGTTGTGACAAATTTTGTAGGTACTATTGTGGCATGTATTTCTTGTCCTCTTCGGGTGAAGATTAAACAGATAAAAAAATCTATCTTAACTAACACAAAATAGGAAAGAGAAAGGGATAGTAAAATTCAATACTAGAAAAAAGATTTTACAAAAATTTTCTGTTAACTTTGTCTAAAAAAAATCACAAGAATATATATTATCTCTACGCCTCTTCAATCATTTTAACACTGCAAATCTAAAAAAGAAGAAACGAAACGTGCAACGTGAATTTGTAACAATAAGAGTACATCCGATGAGCGAGTGCTTTTGGAGTTTATTCCGATTCAGTTGATATTTTTAACAAACTTATACTGAATGCACGCAAAACCTACGAATATTTTTATCGGCAAGTCAGCAGATTTAGATCAATAAAGAACATATTCGATTAGAAATAAACGAATTATGGACTTCATAGAAGTCTATTGTTGAATGCATTGAACAGGATTTTGTAAATTTATTTCCTTACATTAGTTCAACCTGTTATAATTTTGTTAAATATACTTTTACAAACACACAAAAATAAAACAATAATAATATCTTTTGTTTGACGTTCATAATGTTTGAAATAATTAAGACTTATCTTAGATGTTCGTTGTTCGTAGGCATGAATGATTACGTGAATGCTGATTTTTGTATCTTTTATATTTAATCAACTGTATCTTTTATATTTAGGCGCCGATTCTAGGATAAAATAGACCGTAACATAGAGTTGTTATTACGCTCCTTTTCTTCATATAAATTCGTAGGAAAAACTGTCAAAATGCTATGTATTTGCTATGCAGTCAAGCGTTTCAGTTATAAAACCTAACCTAGAAAATTTACAAACGTCAAAAATGAATCTTAGCATAAGTGCACCTTTTTGATGTGCCATAATAACACATGCGAGAAGTTAGATTTTAAGTGCAAAACGCATCATCGCACAGTTTTTCGTACCATTTTATATGAAATGAACTGTAACAAAGCGTTGCCATAACGTAGGTCTATTTTGGTCCATTATTTTCGAAGTAGCTGAAAATTTGCTCCAAATAGCTTAATATCATTCATTATTAACTCGATTATTTACACAAATTGATAAGTTTTTGCAACTAATCTCAACACTAAATGCCACTTACCCCAAGTTTTTTTTTTAATTATTTATGGATGTGTATTTTGTATATGTAATTTTGTTGACAGATGTATGTAGGTGCATTCGCTCCTTGATTTCCTGAAACAAACCATATTGTGAGATTGTCGCTTGTCTTCAGATACCGGTTGTCATTTGACCTCTGACCGGAAGAACTGACAGATTTTGTATCATTTAGTTTTCGTTTCCTAACTTTATTTCAATCGATACTTTTTCAGTTCTAAAACAGTAGCATTGGCACCGCGACGAGGCACATACCGTATGGATCGTATCACAATTGTAGGGGAAATGTTTGTGAACAAAATTAGGATATATTTACTTTTGGAACTGGATTGATAACTAATTTAACAGCATATTATATAATCACTACAATTATTAAAATTGACAAGTGAGAGATAGATAGAGAAATTTATTCTTATGATGGTTATGATGGTAATAGTTTATTTTTATACTTATACGTTTTCAATGTTTAAGTCATGTTACTATTACAGAAAATCTTAAAATAATTAAAGCATAACTCATATATACTAATAAATAGAAACTTTAATTAGGACTAGTTGTGAGACCTCTACTAACTAGCAAACTGACCAGCATCGACTTGGAGGAAAGCTTCAATAAAATATTTCAATTTGTAAGACTCTAGTGACCAACAAACTAATCTTGACGAATTTGATAATAAATTTAGTGCAAATTTGCAACGCATAAAAGGGCTCTACTGACAAGCAAACTGATCACCTAGGACTCTACTGACAAGCAAACGAATCATCTTGGACTCTGACGAGCAAAAGGATTATCATCTACTTAAGGAAAGAATCCACTGATTTTTAACTTCCCGTAGGGTAAGTTATAGTAATCGCAAAAAAATCGAAAATGAAAATTTTTATATATCTTTACGTTTCAGAGGTTTCTGAACATTTTGGCATACCTTAGAAAAAATGGATGTATGTGTGTGTGTGTGTGTATGTATGTATGTATGTGTGTGTATGTATGTGCGGATACAAATTTTCGTCGACGATTTCGGGAACACGGATCAACCGATTTGAATAATTCAAAAAACATTCGATTTGTACTGATAAGGAGACGTGCTGATTAGTTTTTGGCGAAGTTAGGTCTTCCGAAGATACGGGGCAAAAAGTGCCGAAAACGGTAACTCAGTTTTTAAGAGAACGGAGCGTCCGATTTGAATAATTCAAAAAACATTTTACTTGTATTGGCAAGATGAAGAGTTGATCAAATTTTCATGAAGGCAGGTCTAGCGGTTTCGGAGATCTAATGAAAAAAGTAAAAAAAAATGCCATTCGGCGGTTAAAAATGATGATTAGACATATGCACATCAAATTATCAGATATTGTATAGAAATTTTAACAATAAGTATATTTTTTTTTTACATTTCTATGGGTTCCGTACCAATGTTTATGCGTTAGACGGCGGCGCGGCACATGCGCTGTGACAATTCGTCTCTATGCAGTTCAAGCAGTACGATTGCTTTGAAAAAAAGTTCAGAATTTCCAAAATATGTCAAAATGAAGAAAACATTTTTCTTTTCAAAAAAAAATAGTTTGTTTTCAAAAAAAAAATTTTCTTTAAAAAAAAAATTTTTTTTTCAAATAAAAATTTTTTTTTCAAAAAAAAAGTGATTTTTTGTCATATTCCTAGTTTCTCAAAAATCTAATTTTTTCGAAGTAAATTTTTTTCAAAAATGTTAATCGTTTTTAAAAAAATAATAATTTTTGGTACGGGAAGTTCCAGCAATTTGCCTTAAGGCACGATGCCCTAATTGCCTTAAGACAGAATTCCACTTACAGCTAGTTTTTTTCAATTTTAATAAACAGAAAGATCGACTAATACTAAATCTATGTATATAATGAATGTATAACTATTATATAATAATACAAACTTTAATTTAAACAAATTGTAAGGACTCTACTAATGAGCAACTAATCATCATTGACTTGGTCCAAGAATTCAGTAAAATACAGTACAATTTGTAACAAACAAAAAGATCCTATTCACGAACCTATAATTTAAATTTTTCAAACGTTGAATGTAATTTAGTTCTACTTTTCCAAGTTAATTTTCTCTACTCGATTCTACTTATTCTAAAGCGGGTTAGTCGTTATTTTTCTGCTTTAATGAAGACATTTTGCACGGAAAGCTGAAGATTCACATTCTTGCCAAGGGAGATTTCGTCTTCCCCTAAGATAAAAAATATTTACGAGAATTCTTCGGCGTTTTTTGGGTTGAGAACTCGGTGTGGAGATGTGATGAAGTCGTTAAACAACCTAGTAAGAAAATTGAGATATTGAGACCACTTGGAACTTTCTTACAATATAATTAGTATCTGAATTTTGAATAGTAACGAATACATTGTTACATGCATTAATAATTAATCACTGTAGAAATGTATTTTTTTGCGGTTTTTCAAAAATTTGTCATCTGGTCCTTTATACTCCGTAGGCAGGATGAAATGGCACTGACCAACCACAAGGCAAACATTGCCGTTTGTCTCCCAATAGCAGAGTTGTAAGAATCAAGGTGATGGTTGGTTTTATATATTTTACCCTCTACTTTCAAATATTGTTGTTAAGAAATTTTCAACTTTACTTGTATTTGAGATATTTGTGGTGGAATTTTTTACCTGTAAACCTTAAAAAATCGCACTAAAGTGATCTAAAATACTTCAACTCCTAATAGACATGAGCAGTCTATTCCAAAATAATTCATTATACGATTGAATGAATAGCCTGGTGGTATAATAATGTTCGAATAATCGATCAAGAAACACGCCCCGGCCGATTGTATTTTGTATTTCTCGACTCCTGAAAATAATAAAGGTAAGGGCGCGTATTGAGCTTAGTGCTGATGAATCTTTAATGGAAATACAAGGTTATATCGATGTTTTTCCGAGGGAAAAGTCAGCGGGTGATAAACCAGACATGACGAGGGACGAGATGTTTTCACAGGAACCAATTCGGGAAAGAAACTAAATTACGATAATATAAATTATACGAATTAGTAGAATTAGAATCCAATTAGAAGATATTATACTAGATGTTCATATGAACTATTGTCATAATTCATAGACAAACTTGCAAAAGAAAGTTGCAAAAACTATGTACCCGATATATATACAGAATCGACTTAAATCAATAAGAATTAATTGTCAAGAGATTAAGCACTTTTTTAATTTTAAGAATAAAATTTACATTTGGACAATTATCCTATATTTTGATCAACTTTATGATCAATCCACTTTTCGTAGGTCTATAATATTTTAGGATGCTACTTAAGATCATAAACTGTTCAACAGTATTTCCTTTATACTTATCTTTTCATTTTTGGCAAGTGCGAATTTGAAGCTGATGCGCAAGTCTTCATCATCCATCCCTTGGGGGCACTTCGATTTAATCTCATTACCAGTATCCGCCCTTGGAAGGGACCTGAGTGGCAAATGTGCCCCCCTGCTCAAAGCAGCCTCAGGAGATTTGCTAAACATACGTAATACTGTTAAGAACATAAGGTGCCAATTTCGAATGTGTCAATCGACTTTTAGGTACAATGAGGTGTGAAAATAGACGGCGATAGATTATTTTGGAAATGAAATAATAAAGTATAGTTATTTATATAATCTTTAACTGGTGGATTTATATGATAGACGAACTGGTTTTTATCACAGGCATTGAAATTGCATCAATTCCAATTTTGATACAATGATATCTTCGAATTTGGTCTCCTATTAATTTATAATAATATTTTATTATATTCTGCTGTAGTCATGAAATACTATTCTCTTCAGTAATAAACAACCAAAAACGATTATAACCTCGCAACTTGCTATTCATCCCAAAGACCTGCACCCCTAAGTCACTCGTATTTTGAGCCCATATCATTCTCTAGGGGAAAAACGGTTTGATAATGCGACCGCCGTTAATCTAATTGTTTTGTCTGCGAGCATTAAAGCGTTAACTTGCGCATTCTGTTAGGTTATGGAATTTTGAATTTTTGGAGAAATTATTTAACCTTGCAAAACCAAAACTTATAATAATATAATAATACAATAAAACAGAGTGCGCGTAAGGTACACACGAAGTAAATCTTTACTATTGTTCAAGTAAAAAATATCTGGTCATACGGAATAGAAATTTGGGGCTGATTTGGAGCAAATCTAACGTGGCATTGATACAGCGGACCCAATCAAAAATACTTAGAATGGTGACAGGTGCATCCTGGTAATAAAACTCTACATGATTATCTGAAGGTGCTATATATTAAGAACATCACTAAAACAGCATTGACTAATCATCATCAAAAATTAGAAAATCACCTTAATTTTACTCGTTGCTCTGCTGCTTCATACACCAGAATGGAAAAAATTAAAAAAAAAACATGATGCTTGATGCATGATGTTTTAACTTGTTAACATGTTTTAAATGTTAACTTGACCTAGTAAAATTGCATCAAATAGCACTGAGGTAACTACTATATATAATAGGGTGGTCCTTAATATAGACATTTTCGAATTTCCTTGCTCCCAAGGGCTCAAATGGTTCCAAATTGATAAAAAAAACAATTTTCTGAAAGTTTTAGCTCTTAATATTGTCTTTTAGATAGAGCGCAATTCAATCAAAGTTTTGTATGAAAATAGCATGAAAAAATTTTCAAAAATGTTGTAGAGCGTCGAATTTTCAATAAAAAATGACACGAATTTTCACTTTTAATTCATTTGTCGCTAAGCTATAGCTAAAAAAATTTTTTTTAATTTTCAAATTTTTTTCCGTGCTATTTCCTTACAAAGTTTGATTGAATTGCGCACTATCTAAAAGTTGATATTAAGGGCTAAAACTTTCAGACAATTATTTTTTATCAATTTGGAACCATTTGAGCTATTGGGAGCAAGGAAATTCGAAAATGTTCATGTTAAGGACCACCCTAATATACAATTATATTTTATTAATGTCGATCAAAATAGCTCATAGAATATAACTAATGTACTAATTGTTAGTTAAAACTGTTTTTAAAATTTGAAATATTTGATGATGATCACATGATCGCAAGTATAGAATGGCTTATAGAATGATCTCAGCCAAACATATCAAATCGTTTAGACTTTAGAATGATCACATCGATAGCCAATGACGAATTACCATTCGTGGCGTAACGCATTTCCGTACGAATAACAGTTCTTTTTGCAGAGTTACTCCCTAGTCGCTCCTAAATAAATTTTACTACAATAATTTATAACTCAAAAACTTGAAAAATAACTATTTCATTATCTAACCTATATTGTGTGCGTAAAAGCACGTGTTTTCCGAAATGCCATCAGCGCGCAAATTTATTTGTCAATGTGACTTCTATTACTTGGTGTTACTGTCGACTACACATGTACTATTAACCCTTTTCCTAGTACATTTTCGAAGTCTGTATATATTTCGGGTGGCGTGTACATACATTTCGGTATGTTATCTGGGTTTCGGGACACTTGTTTTAACTGTTCAGCTGGAGGGTCGCGTAAACCCTTCCGAAGGCGAATAAAAAATGTGCGCTAAATTCACACATGTGCGGACTTGGAATCATGTACATTCGAAATATTAACAGATATATAGGTACAATAAGAATTATGTTCTTTAATATAATAAGTGTTCTATGTAATGAAACCTGGTCAATTTACTATTTATATTTGACAAACTATGGGACAGATTCTGTCTTGCAACATACCAATGTTATGGCAAGGCTATGTCAAGTAGCATTTCTCATATAAAACAGTACTAAAAATTGTCAAAATTTTATGTATTTGCTGTGTGATCAGGCGTTTTACACATAAAATGCAACTTCGCTCATGTGTTATCAAGACACATAAGAAAAGTGCACCTCTGGTAAGATCCTTTTTATGACATTATGCCTTTACTAGCTTAGGTTTTACATGTAAAACGCCAGACTGCACAGCAACCATATACCAATTTGACAGTTTTTAGTATCATTTTATATCAGAAATGCTACGTAACATAGTCTTGCCATAATATTGGTCTATTTTAGGGCAGAATCGGCCTCTATGTTCATAGAAATTGAATCTAAGGTCATTCATTCTGAATCTCATGAAAAAATATCAATAGCTATGCAAATGTTTCACCTTGTTGATAAGGGACTGGATAGACGAATAAAATAACTGATATTTAGTGATACACATTTAGACACCTCTACCCGCACCCTAAAACTACTACTAACTATGTTTGGACATAACTTTGCACTGGCAACATTTACTGCCCTCATTGAACCAAGGGTGATGAATGATTGCATTTATTTATTACATAGATAAAATTGATTGTAATAGGGGTGCTTATATTTACTTGTAACAATGTAAGCAGACTTGCCAAAAGTACTCCACACCGACCCTCAATTGTTCCTTACGGATTGTTATAAGTGTATATTAAATACTTTTGAAAAACAAACATTCATAATAAGAAATTAAGCATTCAAGCACTTTTGAAATATAATTAAAATCTATATTTTTTTTAGATTGACGGAAATGATTACATGATTGCAAACTGATATTGCATTTGAATATGCTGTTGCTACTAAACTATGCTGGTCAAGCTTAGAAAAAAACTAAAAAAATTGTCTTTTAATGTTAACAGTTGTATTGTTCATATCCCATCAATAATTAACAATTATGTTTCAACTATAAATAATAAAAAATTGTTTGCTAACATCTTGCTACATCTTGCAACATCTTGAAATCAAAAACTCATTAGCTCTTATATTGTTATTTTTGAAATTAAAAAACCTTATGGTAAGGAATTTTCATTTTGCTTTTACAAGGTGAAAAACATGATTACTGTAAACTTCGTGAAAATTAATTAATTAATATTTATTACAATAACATATTTATATTAATTATTAAATTTGGAAAAGTCAATATGTTTAAATTGCTCTTATCAAAAGAGTCATTGAATATTAGTCATTAAATATTTTAATTTTCAATAATTATTAAATTAACATTTATATGTCATACTCGTCATATTCAATATAACACACTTACATAAAAAAATAGTTTGATATTTGATAATTGAAGATTTAAAGATTAAAGAATTTTTTAAGAACCAAAAGCAATAGAAGTTATTATATGTCTTCAAAAAGTTTTATGTCTTGTCATTGATGTGTGGCGATATCAAGCAGGCTGGTTTTGATTTGTAAAAAACAATCGGACATGTCATGTATATTTTTGATATCGAAATATTTTTATAGTTAATAAATTTATATTTTTTTATTGTTGGGAGTTTCTAATTTAATATATTGTCACAATCATTACTACTCCCACATTGGTGACTCACGACGATGGAGATGAAGATAAAGGAGTTTTATTTTTCGAAGATTTAAGAAAAATTGATTTTGACGCAGCACCATAATCACTGGTCTTCAGTGACGACCTATAAGGTATGTCCAGTCCAATCCATCATAGTTAACGCACTTACTATCTGGATCAGACTTCCGAGGTTACTCATTTGGTATACCCAGACCTCAGTGTTTATTGCTGACAGAAAAAATAATTTGGAGCCTGAACTTTTCATTGGAATGCAATTCAACCTCTCTTTCTCTGTTAACTCAACAAATCGTCTTATAATGCTACCTCCCATTTAATTAGATCGAGAACATTATGCAGAATATGGAGTTGATGGCAGGTCAAATCACCACATACGGTGGATCTGCTGACGAAACATGGAAATTTGTAATTGACCAGTATTACAACACTGGTCTGCTATAATCTGCTTTCCCACCACATTTTTATAACGTGTTTCCCTGTATTTTTTTTAAACTGTGAGATCAACACTGGGCAGGGAGTGTGTGGCGATATCAAGCAGGCTGGTTTTGATTTGTAAAAAACAATCGGACATGTCATGTATATTTTTGATATCGAAATATTTTTATAGTTAATAAATTTATATTTTTTTATTGTTGGGAGTTTCTAATTTAATATATTGTCATAATCATTACTACTCCCACAGATGTAATACGATTTTATATATATTATTACTATTAAGAAATAGACAACCATTGGGTTGTCTTCTAAAAAACCAGGAGAAGCGCAGCACAAAACACAAAGAAGTCGTACAAGGAGAACTCCTGGTTTACTTCTCTGGGCTTTTGATAAAACTTTGCCTAAAGAAAAGGTTATATGGTAGTCAAATCATAGTTATAAACCACTTCTCAGAGGCCTATAATATTTTCAACTGTTCGGTTTGACTTTGATCAACTCCATCAACATGCGAAGTTTCATTAAAATCCCAGAAGAGGAATCTTGACGTTTTCTTGTTAATTCTTTTTAATTTGAAAAATAATAGACAACAAAGAGATGCCCGTAGCCCCGTGGTAAAAAATGGTCCAGAGACAGTGGGTACCAGATTCAATAGCTGCCTTGGCATGCTTCATTTGAATGCCTTCATGTAATAAGTCAGATTGCAATTCAAATAAGAATATAAAAATAATTAAATGAAATATATTTATAAACATAACTATTTCTCTATTTCTTTTTATATGATACATATAAATAAAAAACAAGATTTTTTTGTCTTTCAATCTCTTGATGTGGTCTAGACTGTATGCAATTTATAATAATATATAAAGCAATAAGCGATACATTATCCTAAAACCCATCGAATTAATAGAATCTCAATTTCAATCCACTTATCCTTATGTCCCGAAATCCTAATCGGGCGTGTACTTGAAATAAATTACATGATGGCAAACAAACAAAGCGAAGAAAGATATCGGAACATCGAGCCGAGGGAAACTCACTCTCTCTCCCCACACTATTATATTTATTTACAATCTCTTCACTCTACTTGTTATTGTCGACATATTAACAATCTGGCCACAATTTAAACCATCATACGTTTTTCAACAACATAACAGTTCTGTAACAGATGCGGTAATTTAATTTAAGCCGATGGCACAATAGGTAGAGCACTTTTCATTGGAGAAAATCTACAATTTGAGAGTAATGGATCTTTGTAATCGAGTTTTTATGGGCCCCCAAACCTTTAAATGAAAACTTATCTTTTTTTAATGTAAGTATAGAGCGAAAAATAATTTTTTAGTTTTTAGATTAAATATTGTCTATTGAACATCAGTTAATGTTTTAAAAAATCATCTCCAAAAAACAAACAATTAGTAAGAGTATGAGCAACCAATTCCTTTTTCACTATTGTTCCTTAGATATAGTTAAACAATAACGTAGCCGAAGTTTTATTTAACAAATTTGTTTACGGAATAGTTTAAATGCTTTACAATTTGTAATTACCAGTAAATATTTGTTTCTATTCTCGTTTTGAGAGCCCTTTAATCTTTTCCACTCGCAAATTCAAGAATTAATCCGGCGGCATCTGAGTGCAAAAGGGCATTTTTGTTATAAATACATGCACAAATATATTTTATTAGCAAAAAGTTTTTTGATCTGTAATTGTTTCCAAAGTTTTTAGTAAATATTTCTCCATATAAAAAACTAACATAACATGAATATATATATATAGGGTTGAGAAAGGCCCAAAGGTCCACTTGCTTTTTCAGTAATTATATTGTCTAAACCAGTGGTGTTGTGCTAATATTTTTTTTGCCGGAACGCTAAAATTTAAAATCCGGTTCATAAACCGGTTCAAAAAATTTGATATATTTGAATAAGATCTCACAAATCTAATATATTGACTTCTTATATAATTAACTCTATTATATACAGCTTGTCTATACATTAAATTGTACAAGTATGAGGGAATCATGAAGTACATAATTTTATATTCTTCAATGATATTAATTATATTTTTTCTGGTATTATTTGTATTCATTAATACCTACAGGTATTTATTTTGATATAAAAGTACTCAAGATTTATTACAATACTTTATAAGATTAAGTCTTATATAGATAACCTATTACCTATCATACTATACTATATTATTGTATATCATATATAGATATCTATTATCTATCATACCGTGAGATACCTATACCGTCATTAACTACTATAATAGCTACTGTCTAATTTATATATTCACCTATATTATATAGGCTTACTTACGCCCTATGTATTTTTTTTATTATCTCTAGCTATCTATTGTCTATACCGGGAATTGAACCCGGGACCTCCGCGTGGAAGTCGCGCACCTTAACCACTACCCTATCGGATACCCCCACTATTAATATGGGGGACGCACTGTTGTTTCCGCGGGTCATTTTCCAATTAATTAGGTAATTAATACTAAGGTGGCGCAACGACACGCGAAAAAAGACGGTTGATTGTAGCGTTACGGTGGTGTAGTGGATAAGGTCGTCGCGTGCCACGCGGCGGACCCGGGTTCGAATCTCGGTAGGGTTAATGTAGCGTGTAAGGGAAATTATAGGTAATAGGATATATAGTAGATATAGGTTAGGTGTATTCGGTATACAATGTAGGGATTTGAGAGTATATAATGAAATATAGCGTATGGTATAGATGTAAGGCGGTGTAGTATAGAATGCAACGTATAGGCATACGTAAGGCTATAAAAATACACAAATGGGAACCTATGATGTTTAGGTGTTAGCGTATAAGAAATGCGAATGAATATAAGATTTAATTTATAAATATTATTTTTTCTATAAGAATTTTTATCTCGGTATTAAATATCTAAAATATCCAAAATATCCGTTAAGGCATCGATCACACCTTACTGCTGCCTTTGCCGTTATCACTTCATAGAAAATTAATTACTGCACTTTTAAACGATTGTGTGCACTGTGCGACAATAGACATAAAACTATAAATTTTATTAAATGTTTGAGTAACTTATGCGAGCTGATTTTCTTAAGATGTTCTTAGTCTCGCAACTTACTGAATTCTAAAAATTCTAAATTTAAAAATATAATACTAATATAATACATACAGAATTTGGAATTTTTCTATAATCCGTAATATTGAGAAGTTTGCATTAGACCTAAAAAGGGATGCGTATTTACCTAAGCTATGGAAATATATATGGAAAAATTATATGATTTGTACATGCATCCTGTGCTCACTTAAACTAAACAATGATCATAATATATTTTACGAATTTTTAACAGTATTTACAAATTACATTCAAATCACCCAAAGCAAGTGGGTTAAAGTCGTGTAATTTTTTAATTTGCCTCCCCTCTCTGAATTTAAAAATGGATTTTTCTGTTCTGAAAAAATTCATCCAATTATTAAAATATTACATTTTTTTGCAGTTCTTATGCTTTTGTATTTATAGAATTGCTTTTTTTCGCTACAATCAATTTCCATTATATTAATGTCTTAAATTATTTATTTTATTCGACTAACGCCCGCTATGTTCAAAACAAGTCCAACTTATATCCGAAATAATCGGGCATCAGACACTTTTCGGTCTTAAAGTAACATATGTAATACACTACTGTATTATAATTAATATTTCAGTTCATACAACTCAATTTGTAACTAAATTAAAAACGGCTTTGATACTAAACCAAATGAACTATATCTCAATATATAACACGTATCAAACAACCAACTATCAACTATGTCCAGTAAAATTCCAAGTTAATTCCTAATTATAGAAATATGTTATTTTCCTATTCCTCCAAAATTTGTCATCTGTCCTTTACGGGATAAAATGAGACAGCCAGGGGACAACCAAATTTTTGATAGCTTATTTTTAATTTTAAAGGAATTTTACAGAGTAATAGCTACAATATTCTTTAACCAATACAAAATATAAATTTTATGGATAACATAAAACTTTGTAACATTTTACAAAGATAACATTGTATACCTTGATCTGATATTTCGTGAAAAATCATCAGCTGAGTTGGAATAAGTATTTGATTTATATCTTGTAAAATTGCATTTTTAACTTAATTTACTTTTTTATTAACTTTTTTTTATTGTTTACACCTTTGCCAGGGTAAAAGTTTAGTTGGATAAAAACATCTAACTTTAAACATTAGCATTAAATTGACTATACATCATTATCTTACAAAACAATTAAATAACGTATACTTCAGAATTGTGTTCAGGTTTCGTAAACAAAGCAACAGTGATAAAACAAATGCTTTTGTTGTAGATTTTCAAACATGGCCGTTTTTCTCCTGATAGCGACATTGTATTATTTAAGGTGATGACTGGTATTTTTTCCATCAACTTTCAAATATTGTAGTTAAAAAATTCTAACTTCAATTGTTTTTAAGATATTGGTGATGAACCCGCGGAGCTTTAAGCTCTGCTCTACCCTATATACTCGTATGTGTGTGAAACCGACGGACTAGATTTAAAAACGCCTGATAACACGACAATTTGCATAACATTGCACAATTCATTACTGCAAACTAGACACGTAACATAGAATTTCTATTTTATGGGAGAATTGGCCCCTTATCTCCAGGTACATACTAATTACGAAACGCATTGCGCTCCATAACGACCGCCTATAATACTGCATGCTGTTTTAATAATTGATATTTATTTGCAAATATAGGAGCCCCAACGTGCAGTTTGAATATTCTAGGTCATTTTTCATTCATAACATCATACTATATATTGTTTGTATTCATTGATTCATACTTCCTCGCATATTTTATCGAACTACAATCCTTCGCCCGATTTTGCAAACACGCGTCGAAGCCCATGTATTCGACGCAGCCAGACGTTAGTCAAACGAGGCCCCCCTGTGGAGAGAAGACCGTATACGTATAATATTATATAAATATGCATACCAGTATACTTTCAATTGTGTGCGTTTAATAGTGGCCCCCCATGGTGCGTTTCTATGGCGACACGGAAACACAGCCACCCAAACAAACATGGCGATGCATCAGCCGGTCAAAACAATATAGGGATAATGTATCCGGAATTGAAGATTTAAATATGCGAAACTGCAATCGTTAGTAGTTAAAAAATATTATAAATTGGTTTAAGTTGGCTATTACATTCTATTCTCATATAATAGCAATGATATTTAATAAACACACAAAATTATCATTTGTAGAAACCATCTGCATCTACACATTTGCAACGTATACTACCTCTAATCTTTTTTTTTTAAATTATTTATTTTATCAGAGATAACAACTTAAGGGTCTTATGATCTGTTGTAATACATTTCTTACAAATTACCTTTATTTTTTATAGATAGCATTCCAAACAGTTGTTCCATCCCTATATTAGGATTTTTTTTATTATTTCACTTATTGCAATAGTGACTTCTTTATTGATTTAGCAATAACGGGAAAAGTTTATTTTTACCTGCAAATTAAAACAGATGTCACTATTACTTGAGAAGCTGCTCGAAGTGTAATCGAATCAGGAACACCTGATTCAGGTTCATGAACCAGTTGAATTTTAATCATTAGTTAATACACCTGGAAACATCTTAATCATTTTGCAGGCTGACGAGCCATGCTGAAAATATATAGATATCAAAGTTATCAAACAGAAGATCTGTTGGTTCCAAAACTCCTTAGAAGTTTAGAACAAAGTGGTAAAATACTCGGGAATCATTGGTTAATCAAGTTGTTCATTGGTGTTGTTTGGTTTATTTTTATACCTTATACTGAATACTATGGTACACAACAAGACTTGGTCAATTCTTTTTGGAGAACAGCACAAAGATGGCAGTTTTTGGCTCTCACTAGCAAACAGACCAAATCAATGATCTAGATAGAATTCCATAAGTAAATTGCCAATTGGAAGCGAAACACAAAATAAGAATGTCATCAAAATCTCATCCATAATAGTTGTTGTAAATGTACCTATATCGCTGGTGAAATATAAAAATCCATGGCAAATCTTTTTATATCGATTTTACTGCTAGAATAAATCATAAATTCATGTGTAAAACAGTTGATTTTTTAAAACATTTTACACGTGGCATTAAATTATATGTACATAAATTGTAGTAGTTCGTAGTATTAATACCAAATTTTCTTTTAACCAGAAATTATTTTTTTCTTTTCCATTTATAGGCTTGTAATTACTGATTTTTTGTTTCCCTAATCTAGTAGATGTAAAACAAAAATTCGGCTCATAGACGGTAAAAATTGATATAGATATATTTCTTAATAGGTAGTCCTTACTAATAGGTAATTTTACTCACAATTTGATTTTCTGCTGATCCAGGTTAATTTTATCACACTACATCCTGCATCTTGCTTGCTTCCGATTCCTCTCCATAACTATATCCTATTTAAATGACGTTTTGCAGGATAGTCGATTACGATCCTGGTCGATTGCGGAATATCCTGATAAAATACATCTTTTATATTATATTACCGATATAAAGAGAGGATTTGCAATCAGCGTCATTTCTATTGAGGCATTATAAAACATAACGGATGAATAGGTTGGAGAAGATTTAAAATATAACTGGACCGAATAGATGGTTAGTCAGAGTTGCAGAAATAAAATATTAAGCTTTTGTAATCAAGTAATTATATAATTTGAAAAAGTTGTTTAACGTTTTATTATATTTTGAACTAAAAAAGATGTGGTAAACATGGCCTTAAATTGTATGAATTGTCCACATAGAATAATCAAATTGATAATGATTTTTATTCAATTTTTTCTAATTACTCTGGTTTATTATTTTCAGGAATGAGCCCACTTGATGCCAGTAAAGACTTTACGGTCGATGGTATAAATGGTTTTAATAAAAAGAAAAAGAAGAAGCGAAGACATAGGTAAGTTTTATAAAACTAAAATTCTTGCATTTTAAGTTTTATAAATGACTGTTTTAATAGAATTTGACTGCTGTAAGGATTTTAATTGTTTTATCAAATTGAATTCATCATATTTTTCAAATATTCTATTGGTGGCCATGAACATTTTTCTGTTGCTTATTATTCAAAAATAGGTTAAATTAAGCGCTGCCATTTTTGTAAAGCTAGATTTCAGCCAATTTTACATATAAAGTGTTTTTTTTTTACAATATATTACATAGTCATAATAAATTCTGAAGTGATTATAATATTTTAAAGCAGTTATAATGAAACCTTTCGATTAAAATGGTGATACTTGTAGTTATTATATATTATATTATTTATTACCTTGCATATCTAAAAAATGTTCAAACAAGACGCTAAGGCTAGTACTAGACACATTGAGAGACTCCACTGAACAGACATGACTCACTAAGGAAGCTCACTGAGAATTTTTACCTCATATGTAGGAATCACGACAATATCAACATTTAGGCACTAGGCCAATTCATCAAAGAAATAGTTCAGTAAAGCAAATACGCCAAATGTTTTTGATCATTTAAATCAAGTACTTTTTTATTTTTATTTATTGTATATAATTGTGTTGTTATTCGTTGGTCTACCCTAGTTGGTCCTGTCTCAATTCGCGTGCGATACGCTCGAATGCGTTTTTCTTACCGCGTATGACATTTTCATACGTTTGTATTGCCGCTTTTTCGACGATTTGCACGCTTTTGCGGCAGGACTATTTTCACTTCGTTTCAGTTGGACGAGCTGGAAAAGGCGTTCAAGGAAGCACATTACCCAGACGTGTATGCCAGAGAAATGCTATCGTTGAAGACTGATTTACCAGAGGATAGGATACAGGTTAGTGGAGGAAAAGATTTATGTTATCGTAATAACATTCTTTATATAGGGGTAAATGATTATTATATAACAACATTCTGAGAAATTTTTGTTCTATAAATCATAATAGTTATGTAAAACATTTCGTACTGATACATTTCACGACAAATACATATTAGACACATATAGATGGCATTAGACACATGGTATGAACCTGTATTGAATACGAAAGATATCGTTACCAAAATAATGAAGGTACCAAACATAAACATATTTACTATAATTGTTTCTTCATTTAGCCTTGAAAAGTTACATACAGTTTATAGGGTGTTTCTGAACGTGATAGAATTGATCGTAATTATCATGAAAAAAATAGAAACAAAATTGTTCCTTGTAATTTCAAAATTTTGAGCTTTCACGTGCACTCTCGAGCTTTCGTGAAACTCTAACCATTTTGATTAGTAGACAATCAGTTCGGCTATTTTGGTTAATTTTGGTCTCTATATCTAAGTCACAAATATAATTATACTAACATAATTTTATTACTCCCTTCTGATCCCTTTACAAAAATAACCGATACAAAAGCTTAAGAAAACCGTAACTGTGGCAACTTTGGTAACTTTTTCCCAGCTTGATTAAATTGAATAATGAACAATATTGCACACAGTGACTTGACTTCTTTCATACAATTTTCCTGGTTCGTGCGTATGACAGCTTTTATAAGTTTTTTTTTGCGCCCGACGAGCAAATAGAGTAACATCCAATAAGAATACAATCAGAAAACGCCCACCGGGGAATACGGTGGAGTAGCAAACGGCTGCGTTACTTATAGTACTGGAAGAGGAGTTGATGCTCAATGCAATTTGTAAATGACATAGATTTTTCGTATTATTTAAAATTATTATTATTATTATTTTAATAACAATCAGCACATTAATTACATTCTATGAGTTATTTTGATTTACATTAATTCAAAACAATTATAAATTGTTTTTAGATGTAGATATTGATTTATTGGATCCAGTTAATTGGCCATAATTAGAAATTGAAAGCAAACTTTATACTTATTATTAAAATCTTCATAAAATATCTAGTAATTTGATATGCATATGTCCTATGATTATTTTTGCTCGCTAATGGCATTTAAAAAAAAAATCTTTAGATTTAGAAACTGTTGGACCTGCTTCCCAAAAATTTAATCAGTTCTTTGTCCGTCTTCTTAATTCTGGTCTAAGGAGCAGCGTAATAACGTTTTTCTAATTTTTGTTGATAATTAGTGGATTTTGTTGTTATAAAGTCTCTAATTAATAAGAAATTAGTACAATCAAATCATCATGCAGGGTTCTATTGCTCAGGTACCAGGGTGCACCTGGCAACATTCTAAATAGTTTTGATTGGGTCCGCTGGACCAATGACACATTAGATTTGCTGGAGAAGCCCCAAAACTCTATTCCGTACGACCAGATAGGAATTAGTATTGTATTATAAATCAAGATTTTGTTTTCGAGCGCTAATTTTGAATTTATCCGAAGCCCCCACCCCCGTACCGGATTAGCATAACTAAAAGTTTCCGTCCCGGTTTCAACTTTTTAAAAATAGGGTCACCTAACTTAAACTGCCACTTACACCTAGTTAGAACGAAATTATTATGGGCTGATTTCATGAGCATAAAATTAATCATTTAACAATTCCTCCGTCATATATGTCATTTCAAAATAGCAATTTTCTAATTCATCTGCCTCGTAATGAATTGATGTCGCACAGTTTTGTTAATCGAGTAGGCGTTCCCGTCCAAGTAAAGAGTTTTTGCAAATGACACGCAGTCCATTATTCTGCAATCACTCCGGCACACCTCTTGTCACGCGTCACTCCGCATTTTCAATGAAAAAGTCGCATTTTATGCGGTCGATATAATGATTTAATTTCGAACACAATAGGAAAATGTTTCTGAATTGAACGCCCTTGCGATTTAATAACGACGAATGACAAAAGTAGATGGAATATTCAAAAGTTTCACTTGTATAGATACATATTGATAAATTGTCATCCCAATAGCATAATTGTTATATATGTTTGATTTATTGTTGTCTTTGAGTACATTTTGTGATCAGAGAATATTGATGGGGGGAGGGGGGTATTTATCTAGACCGCAGACTAACATGGAAACACCACATCACGACAAAAATCAAAGCTATCAAATCCAGAGTTAGGAAACGTTATTGACTTTAATTCCTTGAAAACAAAACCTTTGTTTATAAAACAATATAATTGCTGATTAAATTTTTGGAAATCAGGTCTAGCAGCTTCGGACAAAAATCATCATGACACATATGCACATCAAATTATCAGATATTTTATTAAGATATTAATAATCAGGGGGCGTCCATTAATCACGTGAGGTTTTTAGGGGGGGGGAGGATTTGACAAAAAATCACGAAATATCACGTGGGGGAGGGAGGGTACAGTAATATATCACGTGCATTTATTTTTAAACTAATTTTTTTAAAAAAAATTCAAACATTTTCAAAAAAAAAAAATCAAATTATACAGTTTTATCACATAATTAAAAATACACGTGATGTTCGATGGGGGAGGGGGGGTAATTTTGAATATCACCAAGGGGAGAGAGGGGGTCCAAAAATCCTTAAAACCCGCTCAAGAAATTAATGGACGCCCCCTAAGTATAAATTTCGTTTTTAATTTCTATTTATGGCCCATTAACTTGATCCAATAAATTGTATGTAATAGTAATTACACGTTGGGGTAGCTACTATCTATAATTGTAATTAATTAATGTAAATCAAAATAACTCATAGAATGTAATTAATGTTCTAATTGCTATTAATACAAATAATAATAATATTAATTTTATATAATACAAGAAATCTATGTAATTTACAAATTGCATTGAGCGTCTATGTTATATATTTCATTATATTTTCGAAATAATCTGCTTTTTATACAGATATCTAGCTTATATTATTCTAACAATAATACGTATATTAACTTCCCATAGGGTAATTATCTTCCCGTAGCGTAAGTTATTGTAATCGTCCAAAAATCGAAATTGAAAATTTTTGCATTTCTCGACGTTTTGAAGGTTTCTGAACATTTTGGCATACCTCAGAAAATACTTTAAACGAATAATTTTAACTTTGCAATTTAGACTTTTGGAAATATTAGATAATGTTACAATATTTATAATAATCTATTTGAAAACATTTAATATTCCTCGAACATTTTGTTACGGTACGGGAAGTTCCATCAAATTTGCCAAGGCACGATGCTATACACCCTACTAGTTTTGTAACTTATTTTTTACTTTTTAAATTACCTTAGTGTTTAAAAACATTACTTTATCCATCTCCAATCATCACTTTATCCATTCGCCTTTCTAGATTTCCCCATAAATAAACACTTTGTTTCTATAATCTTTGTCCAGACGAGACCTCCTAGGTTTTCATCAGCGTCTCTTACAAGTATTTTTCGAACAATCGTCGGGCGGCGTGGGATCCTATTAATTAAAAAGAAAAATTGTCAGACGGACAATAGTCTCCGAGGGACTCTCGTAGATGTCGAGTACGATTCTGAGAACATAATATACCAACACCGGTACAGCCTGTACCGGTGTTGGTATATTATGTTCTCAAAATCGTACTCGACAATGTCGAGTGTGCTGGATTTACAGTAGGGGCAATCGGGGCTACTGCCCAGGGCGGCAAATTTGGGGGGGCGGCAAAATTTGGATAGTGAGAAAAAATTCTATACAATATAATCAACTTTTTTTAACTACATTTTTTATTTCAAGAAATCTAATTAACAAAACATAATACGATTGCAATGCAAAATTTTGGTTGAAATAACGTTAACTTAAAACTTTTATTTTGCCTTGCCTCCCTCTCCGAACGTAAATTATCAAATTGGTTTATAATTATCAAATTTGGCAATTTGGCTAATATAAAGATCCGTAAACAAGCTGAAATTTAAGAAAAATGTGTTCTACAGTTCTCGAGCCCTCTTAAAATATACGTATTTGTGCACTTCCAAGCTTATAGCGTCAAAAAAAAAATTTAAACTAGTGACTCATGGCACTGTGCCTTAAGACAAATTACTGAAACACCCCGTACTGAAAATTACATTTTGTAAAGAGCTTTAAATTTTATTGAAAAATGAAAAAAAAAGACTTCTAAAACACATTTTTTGTATTTTGAAATTTTTTGAAAATTATGAACTTTTTGCAAAGCAATCGCGCTGCGTAGCTGTTTCAGAGAAGAAGTATCGAAACTCAATTACCATTTTTCGTAATTGCCTGTACCAAAAGCTGATCAGCACGTCTCCCCATCAATTTGTATACAAATCTAATATTTTTTAATTATTCAAGTCGATTTCGAGAACACAGATCAACCGATTTATGATTCAAGTCCTATTGATAAGCAGACGTGCTGATTAGTTATTGGTCAAGGCAGGTCCAACTGATTTGAAGATACGGGCCAAAATGCCAAAAATGATAATTCAGTTTTTGAGAAAAAAGCGTCCAATAACATTCAAAAAAATTTACAGAATAAATAACTGCTTAAATTTCTGGGTGGCAGGATTAGCGGTTTCGATGATCCAATAAAAAAATTTGAAAAAGAAACATTTGGCGGACAAAAGTGATCATAAGACATAGGCACATTAAATTATTTTAACATAATAAATAATTAAAATATTTTAAAGACATTATAATAACAAGTATAAATTTTGTTTACATTTATATAAGTTCTGTAACATTGTTTATCAGTTAGACTGCGACGCGGCGCTTACGCGCTTCTATATTTTGTCCCACGCAGCTGAAGCAGCGCGATTGCTTTAAAAAAAAGTTCGAAAGTTCGTAAAATTTCAGGGATGGGGCGGCATTTTTGTCAGTGCCCCGGGGCGCCAAATTTCTAAATCCGGCCCGGTACAGGTGTAATATCGAATAGAAACGCATACTTTTTCTATGCCCACCTTAAAGAAGAAAAAGACTTCAAAAAAGACAATTATAATAAATTCATAATTATATGGTAAAACTTGAATTTTGTCGATTATTAATCAACTTCTGCATATTTATAAAATCAACTCAATCGATGACCGTAATTAATTTTACATAATATTGGGTACACTCAAGACACCAGGTGAAAAAGTTAAATTAAGATTTTTGTGAAGTTTCTACTAAGATTTTCAGCACGGTATATTTATAATACTTACTGTACAAAAGTTTAGAAACAATTTAATGATAGAATTTGTTTATATAAGTAATTTCAATTTCAAACTTCGAAGACCTTGCAGCTTAAGTTGTACCTATGCTAAATTCCTTACTCTCACCAGTTTACCCAGTTACCCAGATACTTTCTTAATTTTATAAGTACATATGAAGTAATAACGAATAAATACAATATTCTAAAAATTTTGTTCAAATTAAGAAACATCAACTGAGTGTAACTAGTAAATCCTGTATCTTTATGAAAAGTTGCAAGGCAACCCCATTCTTAGTACCCAAATTCTTTATTAATTTTATAAGCGCATACGTTACTTTTTGCGATTATTATTATATCTAAGATGTTGTTTTATTAATGTTGTTAGACTTTGTAACTAGTAACTAGAAAAATATTTTTCTCAGATAGAATTCTATATAATTTTTAGGCGAGTTGGCGCCTTAATAGAGCCGAAAGCACATTTATGAAAAATGTATATATATAGCTATTTTATTGCAAAATATTAAAACTTTAGTAATTGTTGATCCTAACACATCTAAATAAAAATTCTATGAATGCTAGAGATTTTATTCTAATTTAGATGCACTAATAAATACACATTATTTTCTTAGTGGTACGACTATGGCAACCGACTGGTACAAATTATTCAGATTTTACAAATGTTCCTTCAATAATTTTTTTTTTTTACAAATATTTTGAATTGTAGGTACTAGTAATTTAAAATTTAACTTGCATAAAAATATTATTACAGTTATATCTATGTATGTGTTTATTTAGTTATTAGGTGAAAATTTCCTTCAATATAATTCTAAATCATCGGATTTGCTTCACAAAAAATTCTATTATTGCTTCTCATACCTTTATGCAGAATTCTTAAAAATAAATGATTTTATATAAAATTATGAATTTATCAGAAGAAGTCAATTATTGAATAAAAGCTTTATTGTTTTATTCCCTCACAAAGTTAATCATTGTCCTCCTCTAATCATTATTGGAATGTTTGCAAAGCAATTACTTAATCAAAGAATTTTTACTAAACGTCCTCTACGACAATGCTTATGCATTTATCTATCATCATCATAAAATTGTATTTGTATATACAAATATTAACATTTTATATCTCGTCGAGTTAATTTGAAATAACGAAAGTCAGCCACTCGAAAAAATATTCTTGAAGAGGGTTCCGACACGAACAATATAAGCTTTTGAATAAACAAAACGACCGGACTCAAGATGATTTACCGCGAAAGAAAATATTTCCAAAAAAAATCGTCGTATTAATATAATAAATTAATAATAAAAAATTCTGTAATAATAATATCATCTGTTAGAGGTAGTGCTCGAGTGTTGTGAAAATAAATATTACTTTAATTAGGATCCAATTGTATCTTGCGGCGACATATGTTTGGGCTAGTTTTAAAGTACTTTAGGGATAAAATAGATTAGAACTATTGCAATTGAATTTCATAAAAAAATATTGCTCAATTTTTTTAAATCTTAAAAACGAATCAGAACAAAAGTAGTTTTAAAATTATCTAAACAGATTATTGTTGTCCAAAAAATCTAATAAGATAGCAAAAATGATTTAGTATTGATTTTTTGAATCATCTCAGTTACAAATAACATTTTTTCATTAGGTTTACGTATAAGCAAATTATGAGAAAATAAATCCATCAATATTTATGCACTATAAATACGTGACTAGACTATTAGACTATTTTTCCAAAAAGTAGAGAGTATTTTTCCTCTCTCCATCTCTTGGTCGCACGGAGCTAAAATTGCTATAAAATCTAAGATCTACCTGAAGAACTCTTCTATCAATCGTCAGTATTTTTGTTGCCTAATATTTCACTCCATTTCCATTTGTCACAGTTTCTGGAACCTCATAACGACATAACCATATAATTTCCAATTTCCTCCAAATTAATAAGGTAGGCAATGTTTAGTTTGCAACTACTCCTTACCTTAGGGAACGCACAGTAGCTCTTTTCTGCAGTAGCAATGTTTACCTAGGACCATTTTTTATCGTGGGGAGTATTTTTTTAGGTTTCGAGGTATATTTTGATATAACCTGTAGACTATATTTTGTGTTAAGTGGTACTCGTTCACACGACATATCCTTCTTGGCCATTTTGTGGTTAATTATTTGGATCCCAACCTAGTAATTGCTACCTTCGCTCCGGGAATAGGTAGCGATTTTCACAAATAGGAAAGGAAATGTTATTTTGTCAAGTGGGAGAAAATTTTTTATTATGTGGAGTGTAATAAAAATTTAATTTAATTTGCTGTTTATATTTATCTTCTTCATTTCCAAATTAAGTATTTTCTAAATTTAGACGAAAGTTCGTAGGCATAGATTTTTTTCTGTATAACGAAGGAAATGCATTTAGGCATCCCAGACTAATTCTTTTGTCTCCGCATGTCGTGCTCAATACCGTTTGCTTTCATTTCTTGCCACTTATCCCCATGGCAACCGCCATCAGGCATTACATCATGGGGGGAGGCTCTAGAATTCTAAAAAAATTGTTCTAATCGGTTCCACTCTCATTTACAAAGATCGCAAGTCTATTAGATCTTTGATAACGAATGTATCGTCGCAGGGGAACTTATGAATTATTTTCGTTACTAATTAAATATTCGTAGACTTGCTCTATCTCTATATTATAATTATCGGCTGTCAGTAACATCGCCCAGGACAATAAAACCACGAAAAGCCGAACCAATCTAGGATTAATAGATTAACGCTATTGTGTGCCAACAATATTGTTCCATTCAAATTGGACTAGGGAGACGAATATTTTAATCAATATTCTCAGGAATATATATATATATATATATATATATATATATATATATCCAGAATATTTGTACATTTAAATTAGATAAAAATCTTTGGTATTTATTTAAAATATCCAGTTAGTCTTTGACTAACAATCACCAAAATTTTAATCTATTAGGTTTTTTTTAAATGTGCTTTAAGGCTAACTAATATCCTTAGCACGATTCGTGCTAATAATTTTTATTTTTAAGTAAGAAACACAAATGTCTGAGGCAGAGCCGGATTTAAATTTATTGGGGCACTGACGAATATGCCGCTCTATTATTGAAATTTATCTGTAAATTTATATCGCCCTATCACTGAAATTTTAATTAAATAGTTTTTATATCTTATTTTTCTGTTGTGCCAAAAACAACCGTACTTTGACACAATCGTATGACAGTCGTCATAACTGCAAATGATTTTGAGATAGGGTCTTAAGGAAGAAATATGAAGTATGTCTGTTCGAACAAGTTTCCATTTTTGCATAAAGTCAGCGCCCTACGTTAATACAAATCTGGAGACTACATTGCTTTTAAAGAGTCGACAGTAAGTGTTTTTCTCACTTTTTAAATTTTGGCGCCCTGGACACTAACCGCGACTGCCCGTACTGTAAATCCAATACTGATCTGGGTCATTTTTTATAAATCTTAGCTTTTAGACTATAGTTTGAATTACATGGATTGCTCGTTGTATGAAATCAGGACCTACATACTACTATGTGCATCAAGCAAAAAAAATCTTGGTAACGCGAATATTTTTATCATAAATAAATCTACAAAACTTTAGCATTTTCCAATTTTTCGTAGATGTATTTTTTATGCTTGTGCAATTCACATCACATTTACATATTATTCATAATTAAGACCTTAACTACAAATAACGTGTTTAAATAGTTTAATTACAGCTTAATTCAACCATAATAAATTTAAAAAAGCGAGTTTTTTGTACATATGAGTGACGTCTCCATGACGTTTGAATAGGCACCGGAAGCGCACTAAATACAACGAACACGCTCTTTATATCGAATTAATAATCACCGACGTGAAGAAAATGAAACCCACATACACAGATAAAATCAGAGTTTCATATTTTGAATGAAAAATACTTGTACGTATATTAAAATAAAAATTAAAATTTTATTGTATTAGTTCAGCAGTGCGCGCATACCGATATTACTATCGTTCTTTTCAGAGCGCAGTTGAGGCCTTTGTTTTCTTTTTCCGTACATCTCTACCTACAAAGGCTAACGATATAATTATGGTAAAATAGATACAAAGAGTAATTGTCGGATGATGAATCCATATTTAATTTATTTATTATTTCATCAAGTTATTATATTTAAATGAATGTTGTATTCGTATTCATTCATAGGATTTTGGGCATGGTCTGATAATTTGTTCAAATGTTTTCATTTTTATAGAATATCAATATCTAATGACAACTAGTGGTGTATGGCGTTAAGGCAAATTGCTGGAACTTCCCATGCATTAATGAAATATGCGAGGGATATTAAATGTTTTCAAATAGATTATTATACATATTGTAACTTTCATTCTTATTTTATAAAAAGTAAATAAACAAAACTTTATCAATCGGATTTAAAATGAAGAACATTGTCCAATATTTGTAAGAATTATATAAACTGAATTGCAAAGTTAAATTTATTTGAAGAATATTAGTAATGGTGATTTAGAACTTAGGTAGAATTAGAACTAAAGTCCGAACTATTTTTCTATATTCAAAACTTTTTCTTAATTATTTTTTTTTTAATTATTTTCAATAGCAATCAGAATACATGACAATTCTATGAGCTATTTGACTTATGTCATTCACTCGCACACATTACGAATCGAATGTATTTTGGATCACTCAAATTGGTTGATCCGTTCTCTTTATAACTGAGATTTTCAGCACTTTTTGACTCTCTTTGATCTCCCAAGCCGATGGACCTGTCTTTGTCAAAAACTAATCAGCACGTCTCCTCATCATTAGAAATCGAATGCTTTTTGAACCATCATTTTGAAATCATCTACGAAAATTTGTCTCCACACATACATATACGCATACACACCCTTCCATTTTTTCTGAGGTATGCCAAAATGTTCAGAAACCTCTAAAACGTGAAGATATGCAAACATTTTCATTTTGAATTTTGACCCATTACTATAACTTACCCCCGGGAAGTTAAAAAAATCAAATAGGAGTGTATGGTTGTGCCAGGGTACGGTGATAGTCGTCATAACAGCTGAACTATGCTGAAATTGGGTCCAAAAGATGAAGTATGATTGTTCGAACAAGTTTACAATATTTCAGTCAGCGCCTTGGATAATAAACCGCATTGCTTTTGAAGCGTCAAAAGTAAACTTTTATGCTCGAATTATTTTAGATAAATCAGTTTTTTTTGTTATTTTGCTGTAAGTTGAATATTAGTAGCTACTTACATGCAATTAGTTTTTGCTTAGATAATTTAGCTTAGTCGTAATGATGATTTATTTTCAAAAGCGTTGGTTACGGATGTGACAAGGTTTGGGGTTCGGTTGTGACTTGTATTTTTTGTCCTTTTCGGATGAAGAATTAACAGATAAAAAAATCTAACTTGACTAAGACCTATGACTAATAACCTTATAAGACAAAATACAAGAGAGAAAAAAAATTTAATATAAGAAAAAAAAAATCACGACGAATTCTTGTTAACTTTGTTTAAAAAAATATGTTTTATTATTTGTTCTATTTTATTCATAAGCTTTGTTTAAATGTTTATGTTGCGTACTGTTACGTATTTTTATTAACAACAATAAAAATCGTAAGTTGTTCTGTTTATACCTATTGTTTTCAACCTATTTTTATTCCTGTCACAACCGTCCCTGGGTGAGGCAGTTCTAAAAGGTTTGAAACCACTGCCTTAAACTTTTTCCAGCTTTGTACAGTAACAAACTGTACAAACTTTGCATGAGCTCGAGCTAATGATTGGGAACCGTGTACAAAATACTATCTGCGCATAGTTGTAGATCCAAGCCATACCGCAAACATTCGTGTTAACCCGTTAACCAGAGGCTGATATTAGGACCAGGGCCCCAAAATTAACGATCTCTCATTGGCCACCCACACAAACACATACACACACATAACATTCATATGAGACTCCATACGAACACGCGCGACTAGCTGCTAAGAATCTAATAAGTGAAATTCCTAACAAATAACCACGTGAATACGAATACATCACAATGAGCTGAAGTAAATAAGCACTTAGAAATATATAATACATACATTCGAAGAAGGGAATTTGTATGGTAGAAATTGGAATATGTATTGAATTAATTGTAATTTGAGTTATTAACTAGCTCAGGCATACCTTTAATAAAATTATTTGAAATTTTATGCTAGGATACTAAAGGTGGTCATAAGAGTCACCTATAAAATAAATAAATTGGTGGAAATCGATTAAAATTATTTCTAGAAACTTAATTAACTTCACGTAGGGTAAGTTATTGTAATGGGCCGAAAATCGAAATTTAAAATTTTTACATTTCTCGACGTTTTGAAGGTTTCTGTACATTTTGGCATACCCCAGAAGAAATGGATGTGTGTGTGTGTGTGTATGTATGTATGGATATAAATT
Organism: Ctenocephalides felis; assembly: GCF_003426905.1. Classification (NCBI taxonomy): domain Eukaryota; kingdom Metazoa; phylum Arthropoda; class Insecta; order Siphonaptera; family Pulicidae; genus Ctenocephalides; species Ctenocephalides felis. The sequence continues at coordinate 45,955,356 of NW_020539725.1, read as the reverse complement.
TCCAGTCACGTTTTCGGGCGCACGGATCAATCAATTTGAATGGTTCAAAAAAAATTCCATCCCTATTGATATGGAGATGAGCTGATTAGTTTTTGGCAAAGGCAGGTCCAGCAGTTACGGACATAAAGAGCAAAGAGTGCAGAAAATAGAAATCGAGTTTTTGAGAGAACGGAGCATGCGATGTGAATGATCTAAAAACATTCAATTAGTAATGACTGGGAGAAGTGTTTATTAGTTTTGGCAAAAGCAGGCCCAGCCATTTCGAAGATACGGAGCTAAATGTGTAAAAAATGGTAGTTTTTGAGAGAACTAAGCGACCGATTTAAATGATTCAAAGAACTTTCTGCTTGTCTCTATCTATTTCTGCTTGTCAAAATAATTGATTTTGGAAAAAACATTTTTCTTTCAACTTTTTTTTTATATCGAAAATAATTCAGATTTTATTTTTAATTCTGACTATAGTTCTAATATACTTTAAACAAATAATTTCAACTTTGCAATTCAGTTTATATAATTCTTATAAATATTAGACAATGTTACAATATTAATAATAATCTATTTCAAAACATTCAGTATTCTTCGAACATTTTGTTACGGTACGGGAAGTTCCAGCAATTTGCCTTAAGGCACGATGCCATACACGCCACTAGTTTTCTTCTTATTTCTAATATCTGGATGGATGCCTATTTAAGAGGTATTAATTTGTTTTATATATACTATATTTAAATATATGGGTAGGAGGAGACGCGACTTCATGCCCCAGCACTGGACAACCTGATATCGTGTGGTAGCCATATCTATTTTAACTTGAAAATATGGAATGATATAGCTCATTTCGGGCACTGCGGTGTTAATTGGCAATGGGAATCTTTCACACTATTCTTTTCTGAATCGAGTTAGAGTTTAACACAGTTCACGGACCTACCCTAGAACAGTACATTTCTTTATTAATATATATATATATATATATATATATATATATGTGTGTGTGTGTGTGTGTGTGTGTACTGTTACGTATTATTGTTGATTTTTACCAATATATGCGCGTTCAGCAGGTCTAAGAATCGGCTACTATCTATTTTTCATACACTAAGTGATAAGGGATGTACACTCGCAATTTTTTCTATGTATGTATATGTATGTATATATATATATATATATATATATATATATTTCTATGAAATTATATTATTGAATTAATTAAATATGTTAGGTGTTTGATCGAATTAGTTATCGAAGGGTCGACACAGTGTTATTATAAGTCGGATACCTGACTAACTATGAAAAATAGGCAAACAAATCGAAAACTGCAAAGTCATATACAAGTTCGATAGAATAATATAATACAACGGTCAATTTTTCAGTATTAAGATGTTAACAGAGCAGGACAAAATATAAGACCATATAAATGAATTCACTCAAAATCTATCAAAGCATCTGAAAATATAACAATTTAAATAAGATGTAATAAAAAAAATTAAATGATATAAATAAAATTTGAAAAGAGCATTGGAATAGAAACGCTTTATTTTCCAATATCCTGGTTGTGTTGCTTGATATTTTACTTCAAGTATATCAAAGAGATTGTTATAATATTTTCAGCAGAAAAATGTCTAATGTTAAAAAATATTTTGAAGAATTTTATACGAACTCATATATATAAATTTGTTCCAAACATAATTATTAACATTGTGATTTGATATGCATTAACTAATATTACATGCTATACGATTATTTTTTTAGAGAGCTTCTTTATTTGAAAATTTAAATATACACGCATTTGTCAAATAGCAATAATTTTAAATAATCAAAAATAAAACAAGACATTCGTGCAAGTTATCCTTTTCACGGTAAAATACTAATATTATTAGTACTAATTTGAGATAGAAGTTACCATTTAATTGAAAAACGCTAAAATTATTAGTTAAATACAGTTAGTCAATTCAGATTTGTTTGAGATTACCATTCATATTCCATTTCTGTTTTATTTTATATATATGCAAAAACAATAAAAAATAAAAAGCCTTTAGCATTTGGAAAATGGAAGCCCATATATTTTTGATATATTTATCTTATTAGAAATGATCATTAGACATATGCACATCAATTATCAGATATTTTATAGAGATTTTAACAGTAAGTATAAATTTTGTTTACATTCCTATGGGTTCCGTACCCATGCTTATCCGTAAGACGGCGGCGCGGCGCTTACGCGCTTCCATATTTTGTCTTTATTCAGTTAAAGCAGTACGATTGCTTTGAAAAAAAGTTCAGAATTTCCAAAATATTTCAAAATACACTTTTCTTCAAAAAGTCTTTTTTTTTTCAAAAAAAGTAATTTTTTGTCAAAAATTTAGTTTCCCAAAAATATATAGTTTCCCAAAAATCTAATTTTACAGAGTAAATTTTTTTCAAAAATGTTAATCTTTTTAAAAAAAATTATTTTTGGTACGGGAAGTTCCAGCAATTTGCCTTAAGGCACGATGCCATGCGCTCCACTAGTTTAGTTTTATTATATATAGATTATTAATTATTAAGTCGAAGTTTATCCCTGTATTATAAATATCATCATCGGCTCGGCTCATTATCGCAGTTATGCGCTTGTTAACGTATGCGTTCGAATAGCGCACAATGCCCGATACGATGCCCGATGCCCGATGCCCGATGCCCGTTGTCCATTGCCCGATGCTTATAATAATGATTGGCGCTCTGACTTATAATAACAGACTAACGCCACTTGTAATTGACAAGATGAACAAAATGCCACGATAATATGATACACATACCCGTACCCCAAGCCATATGTGAATTATTAATATAAAATATTTGATCTTACACATGCATAAGTGTGTTTCGATATTGTTCATCGAATAGCTATTAATTTTTACGTAGAAAAATATAGTCATTAGAATTATGTCTTTTATATTTAATTTTACCGTAGGCTGCACGACTGAAAAATGTGTGAGTAATAAGCATTAATTTATCAATATTGAAAGATGAAAAAAGTATGCGAGTATGAAGATGTAATTTGATAAATGACCCTTGCTGGAGGACATATTAATTGAAAACGGTTATAAATTTGTGTACACACGTATTTGATTTATTTAGTTTTTCTTTTATAAATTGAGTGTGTGATATACCAATCTAAATCTAATATATAAAATAACGTATTCCTTCCGTTTAACCAATTTTTATCAAATTTTATATGCATATTCTGTAGGCCTGAGAATCGTATACTCTTTATTTTTCTTTAAGTAGTAAGGATTATTCACATTTAATTTTTCTTTATTTTATTTTATTTTTTTATATAATTTGTAACTAAAAACACATTTTAGCTCCAAATTTTCACAAACTCCTATTCCTAACACACATCTTTAATCGAATAAATTTCACACCGCGTTCAGTCAATAAACGCTTTTATTAGTTCAGATTTTTTGAGTTTATGAGAAAGCTTAAATTTTACTTTAATAACTTAGCAAGGGTTGTCCAACCCTAACACTTACTTTCTTTGTTTTAATCATTGATCAAGTTGAATTTTAAAAATGAAAAATAAATGCAACTCTAAATTTTCACTCTCCTAGTCATTTTAGTAGCCCAATCAATTCGTTTTTTTTTTGTCAATATTTTTGTCAATGTTAGCGACGAAATGTTTGTTATTGATAAAACTAGATGTATTAAATTATCAATCCATTCTTACATAATCACGAATTTGCTAGATTATTTTATCGTTCAAATATTTCCTAATGTAGACAAGAAGTACATTATTTTTAATGTCTTGCAGAAGGAGCAATTTTAGCAAAAATATATATATATAAATTTAATATTTGGAAACAGGATATAATGAAGAGGATTTAAAAATTATATTATTACCAAGATTTTAAAATGTGTGAAACCATTTATGAATTTTTTTGGCATGGAAATCGCAAAAAATGTAGCTTTATAAAAATTATAAGGCTTTTTATTGTGTAGTTCGAGCTTGATCTATTCATGCATCGGAGTCGTTTCTCCTTATAACAAATTTCCTGCGAAAATATTTTTATAATTTTATCTTCTTACTGCCATTTTACAATTGCCTGTGTTTGAATTAAATTTTCTGCACGACATGAACCGCTGTCGACTTACGATTGCAAAGTGACGCCTTCGAGAGTTTCTGACTTCTTTCTGATATTAAATAAATGATGAGTTGCATAAACTCTTATTGTATTGGTACGGAGCCCCACATCCATTCAAGAGGCATTTCTTAGAATACTTTTTATGAAATCATTGAATTTGTTTTTTTTTTTTTACTTGAAAAATTATCCCATATTTCCGTGTGAGTTCTTGTGAGAGATGATTAAAATATTGGAAGATTTGGGGTATGCTTAATAAGCTGCGAAGAAGTCATTAGCCAATTTTGATATATTGTTGATTTAAAATTTTATCTGCGTTTTTATTTCCTTATTGTTGCTTAATAGGTAATAATATTTAATAAATTGTGAGGTAATAGTGGAATAAACTTCTTTTCATATTGAATGCTTTGGCCTGTAGGCAAAACGTATATATTGGCTAACGATTAGTGTTATTTTAATAATTTTGCGAGTACAATACTAATTATAAATGAATACGTTTTTGAAGTAAAACTTCTTTAGGCGCAACTAGAGTGTAAATCCGTACAAATGCAACGGAAGTGCCTTACGGCAGATAAAATAAGGGTCGAGTGCCAATGATTCGTCATTCGCTCTCGATGATATCTTTTCTATACGGGTCGATTGTGATTAGTCGTTGCGTATGTAAATAGAGATATGTCGTTGTATGCGTACCGGCGTCAACGTTGTATGTGTACCGATATCAACAAGAAAATCGACATAAATAGATAAATAAACATTTTAAGATTTTATCGTAGTACAAATCTTGATTTAATGAAAAATGTCTGGATCAGAAGAATATTTTACCCTATTTCTTGAAAATTTACTAAACGAAACTTACTAAACGTAAGTTTATTGATTAGAAATTATTTCTATATTATTCGTAGTTTCTATAAATCTTTAATGTCAATAAAATGAAAAAATATTTCTTAGGCAAGACAGATAATTCAACTGTTCAAAGAATGAGATTATATAGCCAGCGAAAAAGTAAAAAAATACAAGCAGTCAATGAATGTATGTTAATTTTAATTACGTGAAGTTCTTCAAACACAAATATTGTATGATGATAAATGAAATTGTAAAAACAATAATTATTTAGGCGTTTTTTAACATAATCCACTGCGTGAACGAATATTATAGAAGTTATTAATCAGCAATTACTTCATTTCTCTAATAAAGGTTCATTTCTAAATGCTAATTACAATGACAAACCGATCATGTCATATTTGAAGTGTAAAGTCATACTTATACACATTATATAAATGTGTATAATGGTTGACACTAATTATGTGTGCATCACGAGTGTTACCATATTACTAACTGTAAGAAACGTTATTCAAAATTGTTATATGATGTATTTATTTTTACTTAGATGCCATCTTATACAGTAGCAAAAATGTTTTACTTCAATCACGTGTGAACCTTACGCGCACTCTTTTTTTATTCAATAATATAACTTAGTAAATTTACCCCTCAAATTTGTTTTATTTCATAAGTACTATAGAATAGTATAAATTACAAATTTGAGTGTAAATAATTCTCTTTCAATGAGATGATAATAATTCAAATGAAAATTTGAATTTGATTCATTTGGTGAACAAAAATCCATTATAGTAGAATTATTTAAAATAAGTGCCAAAATAAATTTAGTCCAGTCATTTAAGCTTAAATTAGGTAAGAATCTCGGAATTCGAGATACCCAGCTGTAAGTCTGTAAATACTTGCATATTGACACCTAGAAGTTGTCTCAGAACCTACATATGGTAGGGTGTACGCAACATATATATGTAGGCTTTGAGACAACTTTTAGGGTGTCAATATACAAGTATTTACAGACTTACAGCTGGGTATCTGAAAGTTCGAGGTTAACTTACTATAATGGCTGGACTAATTATATTTTCAAGAATCAACATTTTAATGTTTTTTTTTTAACCTACTACTACTATTAAAACATAAAAACCAACTTGGTTTATTGGCATAGAGTCCCAAAAGTAATTATAATATAATCTCTCATTTGAGCTAATCATCGATTATTACAAAAATATACAATTAATTGTTTAATTAGATACTACAATATACATTAGATTGATAATTAATGAATATTAAGGACTTATTATCCTTGATTGGGTATTTAATTATTATTTGATATACGAATTTTTGGTATATCATTATTATGTCGAAGTTGTAGATTAATTCATTTCTCTAGTCCAATTCAGTTAAGTAAATGATATACTGTATATTTCGTCAGCTGCAATTTTTATTGAGAAGTGGTCAATTAATATGTGTCTAGTGGCTAAAAGTGTCTTGTTTCTTTAGGGTGACCAGTCAACCCCGATGTTTACCAAACAATTAACACAAGAGGCTACAACTAAGCAAATATCAAAGTGTTCAGTAGATGTAGGATGGCAAAATCTAATCTAATTGTAATTTTAGAATAACCAACGACTTATTTGTGATTTTTGGTGTATTTGAAAAATCAATATTTTTTAAATGAATCGATTTTCGTCGATCCCGTAGCCGGCTCGTGTAATAAATGCCGGTTTCGGCGGGATTTGGTGGGATTCGGTACCCATCCTCGGGGCTCTAGAATGGGTATTAATGGGTTCATCAGTCGGTAAGCGCGCGCGCCCCACTCGCTAGAATTCAGAGAGTATTGTGTTCCCTTAATTAATTTCTGCTTTATTATTTGCCTCGTGAAATGTGTAATTGGATAATCAACATGCCGTCGACTGCGCATAGAATGAGTCTATGCCGAAACTCCCGGACACCAACACACCTGAGCCGAGCAAAATGGAAACCGGGAGAATACATACAAACACACCCATATGTGTGGGTGTTTCATAGTGTAATAAACTAAAATTCCCGCTCTGGGCAACCTGACATCGTGCAGTAGCAATGTCCATTTTCACTTGAAAATATAGACCAAGAATATGTTTCTAATTGAAAAACAGGCCATTTCGTGCACTGCGCTGTAAAACGGTAATGGGAAACGCTATTCTTCCTTGCATCGAGTTGGATTTCAACAAACTGCCCTATTATTTATTATTAACTTCCCGAGGGAGAAGTTTATGTTTTCACCAAAAAATCCGACTCGCTAATTTTATGTTTTCTCGACGTTTCAAGCCATTCTGAGTCGAATGAGACCAAATTTGGAAAATGTATGTATGTCACAGTTTGCAAAAATTAGTATCGTTTTTTTGGCATTTGTCAAAATTAAACCTTTGATCGACGTTTTCTCAAAAACGCCTAAACCGATTTCATAACTTTAAAAGCCATTTGATGTATCTCAATGAGAACCATAATTTGTCAGTTTTGTGAGACGATCTACCGAGCCGTTTCTTTGTAATTTGAAAAAAAGTGTTAAACTTTTCGTCCACATTTAAGCTTAAACTACCGAATCGATTTTAAAAAATCAAAAACTGTTTGAAAGATATTAGTTGAGAATGATACTGATTAGTTTTAGGTGAAAATCTACCGAGCCGTTTTCTTGTAATTAACTGTTGAAAAAAAAATTAACCCGATTTTTAAGAAACTTTTTTTGGCGATATATATCATAGTCTTATAAAACTTACTGAAATATTACGGCCTTACGACATGTAGTTTAATTGTAAAAATTCATCAAAGTTTGAGAAAATGAGTACTTTTTTATGTTTGTTAAAACTAAAATTAGACGATTTACTTGGTATAAGAACAGAGTACTTGGTCTTGATGAACATGCTAAATCATTAAAGTCCTGCGAAAACTGTTTCAATTATAAAAATTGTTGATTTGTGAAAATTTGCTTTTATAAAATACTCCGAATTAACGTGTTTGTTCATTTTCAAATATGTGTGATAAATCCACTCGGAATACTTTTAATCACTCATAAATTATTTTATTTTTTATTGATTATGTCGATTATTTACACATATCGGGAAGTTTGTGTAACTTGCCTCAAGGCAAAATACCAATACCAACTAGTTTATATATGCGTGTGTATACATACATATTCGAAATTATACATATATATTTGATGTATACATATAAATTTAAGATTATATTGTTCGACGTCGAAACAAATGCTCTAAAAAAATCAATGAAAACAAAATGTGATAAATAAAAACTTCGAATTAAATATTGAGTTAAAATATATTTAACTTGCAAATGAGAACTTTCTAGATTTTTATAGAAATTCTGATTTCCTAATTATACATTTTCTTGTTTGACGTTTCTAGTATTCCGAATCGCCTGAAACCAAAATTCGAAAAAGTATGTGTGTATAAATGACCCCAGACTTTTCTTCGACGTTTTCTTATAAACGGCTGCATCTATTTAAAAAATGTGAAAGCCATTTGGTTAGAACTCGCGTTGGTTAGTTTTTCACGATATTTCCTAATTATACATTTTCTTGTTTGACGTTTTTAGTGTTCTGAATCGCTTGATACAAACATTCTAAAAATATTTGTGTATAAGTGACCCCAAATTTGACCTTTCTTCGACGTTTTCTTATAAACGGCTGCATATATTTTAAAAATGTAAAAGCCATTTGATTAGAACTCGCGTTGGTTAGTTTTATTACCACATTTTAACAAAAAATCCTAAATCAATTTTTAAAATTCAGAAAATATTTGAAAAGTGTCTGTTAAGAATTAAGCTGATTTGCTTTTAGTAAAATTTGTCAATCGATTTTTTTCGTAATTAAATGTAGAGTTAATATTAGATAAAAATCTTATAGTTTTAACGAACATAAAATATTATGCCCTGGCACGAATGGTTGAATTATAAAAAAAATTGTTGTAATTTGGAATAATTGGCTGCGCTTTTAGAAAATACATAGTGTAAATATGTATTAGGTTGGTCAGTAATGTATAAATTTTAAACTTGTTCAAAATACTTAAAATGCTTGGGAAATTCGTTTGAAATTGAATATTTGCAAAAGTTTCTAATATAATTTAAATGAAAAATAAATTACTGCTTAATTTATATTTTGATAACTTATTAAGTCGATTATCAATGAGTGTTTAAGTTTATACAATTTGCCTTAAGGCTTAATGCCACTTACACCTAGTAATAAATAGTATTTTTCGATGCGAAACAAGTCCAATAAATTTGTCCAAAAATTGTTATATATGTATACAGCAAAATCTTCAAGCAAGGTAGTCAAAAGGGTAAAGAAGCATGATAATTTCAGATGAAACTTCAATATGAATATGTTATTATGAATATTCATAAGCTTATTTCTAGCAGTGTACCAAATCATACCACATCCTGCACAATTAATTATTAATTAAATTTCCATGATATCCGAGAATTTTTAGTCACATTATTCAGAGATTTGGGAGCCTCTCACAAATGGCCCATGTTATGTCATGACTCAAGGGGGCGCACGCGACCAAATGATAATAGCGCCGAATTTACATAACACGGTTGTTATAGCACGTCGCATTCGAATGAATTTATTGGCTGAAAATAATTCTATTACACGGGAAAATTGCGCGACGATAATATTCTGTCTGTAGATTTAAGTATAGATAAATGTTGAATCATTTTTATCACGGAATTTATAGAGAAAACATCATAATATGTGCTAAGCAACAATTTTTAAGAAGCTCAGCTAACCACTTATGCAACTTTATTAAATTAATATATCCTGAAAACAAAAACAAAATAGTGTCTGAGCATAATGCTAATAAAATTAGCCTTAAATTTTGGCTTATATCATTATTTATCAATGTATCACTAATTATTATGCTTGTATTAACTTTTAGGCTTTTATCTTGAAATATTGAAAAAATATTAAATACAAGTCCAGTTAGTTTATATTTAAACAATTTTTTCAAATGTTACTTCCGATCCCTCCAATGAAACATCTGGATCAAGTAGTGCCACGCTTTTAACTTCATCTGTGATTTTAAATTCCCTGTTTTTTCCCATGACAGTTCTTAAATATAATTATTATAAATGATGTCTATAAAACAGTACAGTACAGATTTTGAATACATGATCGCTTCAAGGGTTGTATGTTTTAAAATAATCGAATTAACGAATCAACAATGCACACAGAGCAAATTGCAATGCTTATGTGATATGACATTAATATATAGGGGATGTCTTACATACTGTAAAATTCAAAATTATATTAAATTTGAAAAGTTGTAAGTATAGTTGTAGTATAACTTTACAAATCTTAGAAGAAATATTAAAAATAAGATTTAAGTTTCCAGCTAATTTATATTGTATTTTCTTGCTAATATTCAAAAATTTGCCACCTGGTCCTTTTTCCCCATAGGCGGGATAAATTGGGACAGCCATCAGGCATACAGATTCAATGTCTCATTTTTAACATTGAAAGTAAATTACGAAATAATTCTTACAATATTTAACCAATGCAAAATATAAATTTTTTGGGCACAATTTTAACAAAAATAACACTGTATATTGTATTGACATGGTGTTTGGACAAAAATATTATATATCAACAGTATTGGAATAACTATTAATTTGAATTATTTCTTATAAAATTGTTGTTTTAAACTGAATTTACATTTATATTTAATATTTTTTGCTGTGTACGCCTGGGTCCTTTGGGTTGGTCCTTTTTAGTCCATCCACATGCAAGCTATTATATAAAATCATTTATTAAATTTAATTTGAAAATAACAATACATTTTATATAAAACAAATGATGTATTCTTAAAAATTATATTGAGGTCTCGTAAACTAAATAACAGCGCTCACAACCCAAAAAACTTATAACGAATGCAAATGCTTGTGTTATAGATTTTCAAACATGGTCGGGTATCCCCTGATAGCTTGATTTCATTCAGCCATGATGTGAAATATTCCACATCTTTTTCCCTCTACTTTCAAATAGTGTTGTTACAAAATTCCTAACTGCATTTGTTTTTTTAATATTGCTGGTACTCTTCTACCCTATTACATTTTAAGTACAAAAATTAAATTTTAAGATTCAAATATTAAGAGTTTTCAAACAAATTTAGTGTCATGACAATAATTTTCTCCCTAATATTTCCTAAACTATTTTCCCTTGCCATTGTTTCCAAACATTATTGTTTCATATTATTGAATATGCAAAGCAAAGTACATTCGGTAAACAAACGATCACTTTCCATTAACTTTATGCACTAATCAGATTATCTGTTTAAACTTGCAGATTTTGCGGTCATGTCATGTAAGTGTTAGGTTAAACAAATACCAAACTTCCCGTTGTAATGTAATGTACGTCGGAGGGTTCATAATGCAATTATCAATTATGCAAATAGCGATTATCACACTTGACAAGGCATTGGGACGTATAATTTAACTATATACAACACACGCGTGTCTTACACAAATTTAACTTATATGGATTAATAATATTTAATGTTGTATAAAAGTAAGAGAATCGATTTTGGGAAGTACTCGTTGGATAGAGGAACAAAATTGGTAAAGATCATCTCATACTCACATTCTTCTATGCTTGCATTCTATTTTGAGTTTGAATATTTTTGAAGTTGAAAAATACTAAAATAATGGTACACATAAGTAAACATGTACATTAAAGATTGTTAACCGTCAAACATTTACTATAGATTTTACAATCGCGTTAAAACGTCTGAAAATCATGATAATATCACTTTGCTTCGAGCCGAGTTAGCCGCCAAGTCTATTACACAAAATATTTTAAGATTTTCCGATCATTATCAATAAAAATGTATCAACACACTGGTTGTCGTCTATAGACGACACTCGCAGACGTGAATTATCAAGCAGATTTTGTCTATAGGAATAAAATGAGATTATTTCGTATGAGCGTAATATATCTTACATTAGTCCATTTTTATTCCACTTGTTTGAAATATTTATTAAATTATTGCTATGAGAATGAAATTTGTCTTTCTAAATATTATCTATATAAAAATATAGCGTTTAAACAAGACTGAGTCAATCAATTACAAAACCTCCAGTAAAGCTTTTTAGAACAAAATCTCTAGATACAGATAATTGCAAAAATATTGCATAACTGTTAACTTTTCCCTAATATTGAATTACATATGTATATTTTATATAAGCTTTGCCTTAAGACAAGTTGCATGAACTTGTCAATATATGTAAATAATCTACCTAATCAACAAGGAATCAAATTTAGCAATTTTTATAACTGTTTACTGTAATTAAGTTTTCGTTTTTTTCCAAAGTGAATCACTATACATTAAATGTTCGAGCTGTTGGATTTTTATAATTAATCCAATTTTCTTAGGTCTATATTATTTTAACATGTTCGTTAAGACCAATAACTTCTATCGTTATGCTAAGTTTTATTACCTAGTTAACTGTGATTGATGGATATTGTCGTCCTGAAAAAGTGGCAGAATTTTGTATATTGACGATATTCTCATTATTTGTATAAAACTTTGACCATTGCCTGTTTGAACTGTATTTCTCTAAAAAAACATATTTTGAAAATTCAAGATATTTAGAATATTTTGACGCTACCACCATAGCCAAATAGTTGTTATAGCAATTTATCCCAAAACAAAAATTTGAATTTAATTTTTAATAATTAATTATGAAGAAACAGCACCATATGTCTTTCGAATAGTTTTTGAATTGGTTAAGGATTTTTGCCAAAAACTTGTATTTGCTGATAATAAAGAATCCTAGATCCTCTAAATATAATTTGCTTCTTTATACATTCATGAAAGTATCTCAGATTGTATGGTGTATGGTGTATGGCCAGTTGGTTGTAATTCAAAATAATAATTTCGTAATGCGTCCCTGTTTTTAATTCAATAATAGTAGCAAATGCCGAAATATGTAAGCGCATAACTCGCATTTAAAACATAGTTCTGGTCTAATATACGCGGCGGGTACTTGCAACGGCAGTTCGGTGCGTTTCTGGTCGATAAACTTTGCCTCATGTTACAAACACAACCCCATCGGGGGACAGGGATGTTTTCGAAGACCGAATGAAAATAGTACTATAGATAGATATTTAAAATTATTTAAATATTTACTGGTGGTGCATGGCATCGTTCCTTAAGGCAAAATGCTGGAACTTTACGTATAATTTTAATTTTTTTTTTTTTTGAAAATTTTGATTTTTTAAGGAATCGCGCTTCATGGTGGTTTAGAGACCAGAAATCGAAGCACGTAAGTCTAACAATTAAACATTGTAAATTTTGGTGCGGAACCTATAGACATGTAAACAAAATTTGTTCTTATTTTTACAATTTTTATAAAATGTTTGATGGGTGATTATTTTTGAAAGCCAAATGGCTTTCTTTCTTCCTTTTTCATTGAATCTCCGAAACCGCTGAACCTGCCTTCCAAAAAATGTAATCAGTCCTTCATTTCGCCAATACAAGTAGAATCTTTTTCATCCCCAGTTCGGACCAGTGCTAGAACTCTCTGTATATGTAGTCGTATACGTAGACTACATCAAGTTTATTGAATTAGTAAGGATTTAATGTTTTGGCAACTCATGAAGACTTGCGGGCTTTCTAAATGTTAATATATAGTTATTGCGGACATATCATTGAGTCAAGATGAACGCTTAGTGAACAGATTTGATTTATGCTTTTTGTTGACATAATATTTTTATGCTGCGGGGAAAGTTATTTTGTTATAGATAATATATGTCGCATTTATGCGGGTTTTCTTTTGAAATTTTTACATTTAAGCATTTTCTGTTTATACAAATTATTAATTAGTCTGTGAATATAAAAATTAAAGTATACTTATATTGTATTTACGCATCTAAATTTTGAGGAGGATCAACGATGATCCTTGGTTTGTCCTCAATAAGACCTTACTCAAAGATCTTGATATAGATTTATGGACCGATTCGGCCGCATAACAGACCAATATTATGGCAAGGCTATGTTATGAAGAACTTTCCTCACTAATTCGTTCTAAATATTGACGAAATCCATATGGTTGCTGTGCAGTTAGGTGTTTTTCTCAGGTTGTCAGATAGAAAACCTAACCTACAAACCGCACAAATGTCAAAATAATGATCTAAGATAACAGGATCGTTCTGATCCAGCTTCATAACAACGAATGACGTTGCAGTTTAAATGTAAACGCCTGAATGCACAGCAAATACACGACAGTATTTAGTATGATTCAGTAGCATAATGTATGGAAGTTGGAGCGTAACATGGCCTTACCATAACATTGGTATGTTGTGCGGCAGAATCGGCCCATTACAGAATAATAAAGCTAACTAGTGTTCAAGATTTCCTAAAACTGGAGGCTCGCACAATCTATAGCTTTTCAACTTCTTGAGACACCAGTTAGTAGAAAATTAAAAAAATGTCTATTGAGAAAGAAGTTTCCAGTAGACAATATTCAAGATGCATTAACATTGCATTTTTAAAGAAATTAACAGAATAGTCCAGCCATTATAGTAAGTTCACCTCGGAATTCGAGATACCCAGCTGTAAGTCTGTGAATACTTGTATATTGACATTCAAAAGTTGTCTCAAAACCTACTAATGGTAGGGTGTACATACCATATGTAGGTTTTGAGACAACTTTTGAATGTCAATATACAAGTATTGACAGACTTACAACTGGGTATCTCGAATTCCGAGATTCTTACCTAATTTAAGCTTAAATGACTGGAGTAGAATTGGTAGATTACTCATCAGAGTGGCAACTATTGATATATCAAAATTTAGCACAATTTTATATGTGTGTTAATGCTTGTGAAGTTAATAATTATTTCAAAATTCATTTTATACGTTTCGTTTCGTTCTCATAGAGTGAATAACTTGATTTATTATATACTCGTTGCTAAAAGTGATTCGTTTCCCATCTCGTATCAAATGGCAATCGCACTATATACAATTCCACTATTTTAGATAGAATTGCAGTAGATTCAGTCATTCAGTAACCGACTCCGCCTCATGTGGCAGAAACAAACAAACTGCCCGGGATAAAGAGTTTTATAGTCCAAGACAATTCCACTAAGTGAACTCTAGAAAACATTGCTCGGCACGGGCTCCATAAAACGCAAACTTATCGGCTCTCGTAAAATCAACCACAGAATTCAGATCTAGTTTAGATCCTGGTCTAAAAGAATAATAGAATATTCAGCTAAATTTACCAGAACTTACTGAGACATTCAAGTCTAAATAAATAAAAAGTACTAGCTTTTCTGTAGGAACGAATCGTGGATAAATATTGGTTATTTGTGGGATATAGTATTGATACATTATTAACATTTCGAATAAAATTGGACCTAAAGAAGTAGGAAAAGCCGTATCATGAAATATAAAAGAAAGTTTTACCTAAATATTGTAATCACTGGATTTTATGATTCTCTATTAACTACGCTAAAAATTTTACTTTTTACTATTTTTTTCCAAAATCAATTATTTTGTTAAGACAAGCAGAAATTTCTTTGAATCATTCAAATCGGACGCTTAGTTCTCTCCTTCCAAAAACTGCCATTTTTTACAAATTTAGCTCCGTATCTTCGAAATGGCTGGCCCTGCCTTTGCCAAAAACTAATAACTTCTCCCAATCATTACTTATTGAATGTTTTTAAGATCATTCAAATCGGATACTCCGTTCTCTCAAAAACTCGATTTCTATTTTCTGCACTTTTTGTTCTTTATCTCCGTAACTGCTAGACCTCCCTTTGCCAAAACCTAATCAGCACATCTCCCTATCAATAGGAATCGAATGTTATTTGAACCATTTAAATCGGTTGATCGGTACGCCCGAAAATGTGACCGAAAAATTTTATTCATACATACATACACACACACATCCATTTTTTCTAGACTATGCCAAAACGTTCAAACCTTCAAAACGCAAGAAAAGTAAAAATTTTCAATTTCGATTTTTGGATGATTACAATAACTTACCCTAAGGGAAGTTAAAAATGCATCTAAATATAAAATTTCAGACGATTTCAATTATTGTAAATTCAAATGAAACATATAGCATCTCTTGTATTTTATTATATCATTATGTATTCTGCTATATGAAAATACAATAAATCATGACATTTTAAATATTTTACCTGAAATAATTATATATATCAACCAAATTTGCCTATAATATTGCTTTTCATCTACATATATTTAACAGCTAATAATTTTTTATTTCAATTTATGTTTTTGTTAAACATTTGACAATTTTCAAGCAAATCATCAAAGATTTTCACTACAAATTAATATCATAATGGTAACAATAAGGAAAATTATGAGAATATCCGAATTTAAATAAAAAATCTTAAGATTTCATAAATTAAAGTGTACTAAAATAGAAAATTGCTACACATAGAATTTTCCTGCAAAAATACAACTAAGATGGGAAGCAGAAACGCCCTTCCTGGCAGCCAACTCGGTTGACAAATTAAATGTTGAACAGAAATGGCAGCAACAGATTTATGAATTCACATACACACATATATATATATATATATATATATATATATGTATTGTATGTGTGTATGTATGTATATTTTATACACAAGGGATGATATAATGCTGTAGTTACGTTATAAACCAATTGATATACGACATTCTGGTAAACGAGACTCTAATTCGATTTCAAGATAAAATATAATACTGTACAAGAGGGAAAACATATAAATATCTGCATGTATACGTAATGCGAAAACATAAATATAAATGCTTAGAAAATCGTTTGAATGGCAAATATATAAATCGGGAAAATGTATAGAAAACATTTCTAAAATAAATAAACGTATATGTTGAGACATATATATAGGATCGTTAGAGGAAAAGAATTATTCTATAAGGATACGATTTCATTGAAAATTAAAATGAGATACTAAGATTATGCAATAGAAAATTTATCTAGAATATTTTTATGTAGAAAACAGCATTATTCTAGAAGAATCATTCATAACATCAAACTCGACGTGGAGTAGTGGTAATGAACATGAACTAGCAAATCTTAATTTTCTCAATATACAGGGTATCCCAGAACTCAATGTCAAGCCAGGGTGATAGTATTGATCGTTACTGTCCTGAAAAAATATCTCACGTTGTTAGTAAATTATGAGCTTTTAAGTGCAGCCTGGAGCTTTGGAGAAATTGTGATAATATTTTGGGTATTGTGATTAATTTTAGTTACTGCTGTTCATTTAAACTTTGCAACCGTAACCGTAATAACATTTCTAGGACCACAATCAAAAATAATGACACAATTGCCCCGAGTTTTCACGAACTATTTCATACTATATTATATTATTGTATATCATCGATAGATATCTATTATCTATCATACCGTGAGATACCTATACCGTCATTAACTTATTATATACCTACAGACCTTTTACTTCTTATAAATACTACTGTCTAATTTATATATTCACCTATATTATATAGGTTTACCTTACGCTCTATGTATTATCTCTGCCTACCTATTGTCTATACCGGGAATTGAACCCGGGACCTCCGCGTGGAAGTCGCGCACCTTAACCACTACCCTATCGGATACCCCCACTAATAATATAATATGGGACGCACTGTTGTTTCCGCGGGTCATTTTCTAATTAATTAGGTAATTAATACTAAAGTGGCGCGACGACACGCGAAAAAAGACGGTTGATTGTAGCGTTACGGTGGTGTAGTGGATAAGGTCGTCGCGTGCCACGCGGCGGACCCGGGTTCGAATCTCGGTAGGGTTAATGTAGCGTGTAAGGGAAATTATAGGCAATAGGATATATAGTAGATATAGGTTAGGTGTATTCGGTATACAATGTAGGGATTTGAGAGTATATAATGAAATATAGCGTATGGTACAGATGTAAGGCGTGTAGTATAGAATGCAATGTATAGGCACACGTAAGGCTATAAAAATACATGAATAGGAACCTATGATGTAGATGTTAGCGTATAAGAAATGCGAATGAATGTAAGATTTAATTTATAAATATTATTTTTTCTATAAGAAGTTCATACACCTCAATTTGTTACTAAATTAAAAACGACTTTGATAAAACCAGTGGTTTTGTGCTAATATTTTTTTGCCGGAACGCTAAAATTTAAAAACCGGTTCTAAAACCGGTTTTCATGTTTTTCCAGTTCCGTTCAAAAAAGAAAGAAACAAAAATTATTCAAAACCCATTTTGTGCACATATATGTATGTTTATTACAATAATAACATTTAATAAAAATTAGTTGAATAATAACGTACAAAATTTACTTATTAAATCATTTTCTGTATGTAGCGATGTTTTTATATTTTTTCTTGCCGGAACGACGTTCCAGCGCGTTCCGGCTCGACAACACCACTGCTAGTAATAGATAACAAAATGAAAAATTTAATACAATATTAAATATAATTTTTGTGTCGTATTAATTTCAAAAATCATTTACCTACGAGAATCTATTTCGATCCATCTTACATCCAAATATCTATTAGTACCGACACACAGCGATTATTATCAAATTATTATTCTATAACTCACCCAGTCAATAATGCATCGTATGAATATAGTGCACATTATTGCATATTTGTTCCCTTCATCCCCTTGGCAATAAATATACGACCCCTTGCATTCGCACAAAAGGAACTTGAGTTAAGCCGAAAGCAGGTGCCGGTAAGCTTGCGGCTTAGACGTGTCATGAGCGACCAACAATAGGCTTAGCTATGCCACTGAAAAAAAGGTTGAGATATTAGTATCGCGCTTTCGAATTAATAGAAGATGAATTATGTTTGTACTTATTGAAATTATCTCAGAATTAAATATATATTTCGTGCTATAGATTAAGCAAATTCATATTAATAAATGTCTCGTGAACAAAAATTGTTTGACCTGATTGTGAGAGAAATGCTTTAGCAAATTATGTGCAGTGTTTAGGTTTTTATTTTTATTCGTTTTTTAGTATAAAACTAATCATTGTTGTACGAATTTCCAATCCTGATTATTCAGGAAGTGAACTTTTTATAAAACTTTTCAAGGCGCTTTAGTACATTTTTTTTCAAAGAACGGCCATTCAAAATCGATCAATTGTAAAAATTTATATCACATAATAATCATCATTGTACCAATTTCTAATTCTGATTAAACTTAAAACTTTCCAAGACACTTTAATACATTTTTTCCATAAGATGGCTCGTCAAAATCAATTAATTTTCAAAATTTTAAATACGTAGTTACCAAATAGTAATAATTCTAGAACATATAGAGTAATTTAGCTATTATTTTTACTGTGTCGTAAAAATTCTAATATTTCTACAACACAGATTTCAAAATTTAAATAAAATTAATGATAATTAAATTAATTAAACACAATATTCAAAAAATGATCACCGTTTGATCAAAGGGTTAAATTTAGGTCTTACTTAAAAAACTGATCTAAACTGATAAAAACTTTCAAACTGCAGCGAATTTCTTTTTTTAAATTTTAATTATAACTCTTACAACCAACACTTATATATAATATATATATTCATATATATACCACAACCAACACTTATATATAATATATATATTCATATATAATAAATAACTCATTATTATTCTAACACTATAAATTACACATTATTATTATATAACACATATTACATATTCGGAGTACTGTAAATTACACATTATTATTATATTAACACATATTACATATTCTAAAATATAATCCTTAATTATAATATATAAATTAAAATTGCACTAATTCTGATGTTATATATTAAACTAATGGGCTGGTTTACGCTTTAGAAGTTTAAACAAAAATGATAACAATTAATCACAATAACCGAAAAATATTCACAGTTTGACCAAAGCTCTAATTGCAGATCTAGTAGTTCTTACCGAAAAAAAAAACTGATCTGAACCGATAAAAACTTTCAAACTGTATCGGATTTGTTTTTATAATTTAAATCATAATACTTACAATCTATACTTATATATAATATATTCATATATAATATATAGCACATATTATTATGTACACGCATACAATCATATAATCCTAAATCGTCAAGAAGTAGAAGTGGTCTCGAATTCATTGTGAATACAATTTTTATAAAAGGACACGTTCGTTGAAAAATAAGTTCCAATTAAACCGTCATCCTAATCTAATTTTTTATAGTAATTATGTAAGCCATCAGCATTAATAATATTAAAATTAATTATTATATATTGAACTAATGGACCGATACTGCCGCAACAGACCAATGTCATGGCAAGGCTATGTTATCACACTATAGGCGGGCCCCGTAAAATTACGCTCTGCGAGGATTGTTGCTTATCGGCGGGCAAGGTATTATTACGCTTTGAATAGACTAACTTGAAAAGCGAGTCAAAATACTTTTATCTGATCGGTTTGCATATGATATTGAAAGAATACCTGATACATTTCTCTAGATTCAATTGATTTACGTATTGAAAGGCTTTTAGAATAAAAATAAGGATCAGAAACAATATGTTTTTTCTTCAAGTTTCTTTTCATTCAAGCTACTCGCAATTTGTTTTGTAGATAAATATGCAGAATTTACAGCAATAAAAAGGTGTTCAATATATATTTTATCAATATTTTAGTTATTAGTCAGATTTGTATAGTTCAACTCTTGTTTACATTGTTATTTGCAATAATGAAATAATAGCATCGGATAGCGATAGTAAAGTTTGCGCCAATAATTTATCACAAATTGGAAGTGATTTTGATATTACTGATTTTGGTAGTGTATGTGGATGAAATTTTTTTCATCCTAGAAGACGTAAGGTTTTGCCAATTATTTCTAGAGATTCTGGAAATAATGACAATGAAGAAGTGGAGTGGTCAGAATTTGACAATCCTCCGAATCATTTTTAGGTCAAAGTTGCGTTGTTTTGAAACCAAATAGTTTAATTGAAGTGGTCAGCTATTTTTGCTATTCGCGTCCCAGCACCTCTTCATAAGGGGTGATTTTTTCCATAAATTTCATGTATGTAAAAAGTGGTTTTGTATATTTGCTGTACGTTAAATTGTTAACTTTCCGTAGGTTAGTTATAACTAACCTATATATAGTAATGGGCGGAAAATCAAGAATGAAAATTATTCCATTTTTCTACGGTTTTTAGGTTTCTGAACATTTTGGCATACCTCAGAAGAAATGGATGTGTCTGTGTGTGTGCGTGTGTTTTTGGTGGCCGCATTTTTTCGTTCACGTTTTCGGGCGCACGGATCAAACGATTTGAATAGTTCAAAAAACATTCGATTCCTATTGATAGGGAGATGTGCTCATTAGTTTTTGGCAATCGCAGGTCCAGCCGTTACGGAGATACAGAGCAAAAAGTGCAGAAAATAGAAATCGAGTTTTTGAGAAAACGGAGCATCCGATTTGATCTAAAATGATCTAAAAAACATTAAATTAGTAATGATTGGGAGAAGTGGTGATAAGTTTTTGCCAAAGACAGGTTCAGCCATTTCAAAGATACGGAGCTAAATGTACACAAAATGGCAGTTTTTGAGAGAAATAAGCATCCGAATTGAATGATTCAAAAACATTCTGATTGTGTTGACATAACAATTGCTTTAGAAAAAAAAATTTCATTCAATACTCAATATTCCTCGAACATTTTGATATGGTACAGGAAGATTCAGCAATTTGCCTTAACGCACGATGCCATATGCCACTAGTTTTTGTTAGTTTTATGTTTAATTATGCATAAATCAAATAATTTTTTTATAGTTCAAAACAACCAGACGTTTTTTTTTAAAAAAAAGAGTTATAAAAAAATATGTTCAATGTGACAGCCAGTTGTGTTCATGCGAGGCGACGGAAAGAGCACTCGTGTCGAGCAAGCGATTTGCCCGCTACACATATCAGTTTGGTCTGACGAGTATTTTTACGGGGCCCGCCTATAGTGTGTTATGAGGAACTTTCCATACTAAATATTGTCGAAAGCCATTTGGTTGCTGTGAACTCAGACGTTTTTCTCAAGTTGTCAGATAGAAAACCTATCCTAGAAACCTCACAAATGTCAAGAAAACGATGCTAGATAACAGGATCTTTCTGACCCAGCTTCATAACATACAAGTGACGTTGCAGTTTATGTGTAAAACGCTTAAATGCATAGTAAATACCGAATATTTTGACAGTATTCAGTATGATCCAGTAGCATAATGTATGGAAGTTGGAGTGTAATATGGTCTAGCCATAACATTGGTCTGTTGTGCGGCAGAATCGGCCTATAAGTTTAGACGTTTATTTCACTAGCAAGTTGCATGAACTTTCCGATATGTGTAGATAATCAACAATACAACAACTTATTCAACAATAAAAATTAATGTTAGGGAACATTTCAATTTGTAATGTGTTCTTCTGATTTAATTTTGAATAAAAAATTGTATAAAAAATAAAGTAAAAAAATTAAAAAAATGTTTTTCCCTTCAGCAGCTATTACACCTCTTACAAATCGCATGACATAATGTTGAATTTTTTGTTAGAAATAATTGCCAAAAAATAAGGGCAATCTTACTCAAACCGACTAATCTGTCTATAATACGTTTGTTCGTGCTTTTCTTCTTTTGTCACATAATTGGACGTGCGCCGGCCGCGTGGCTTGCTCGCATCGTTTCTTCTAAAAAACTTTTCAACGACAAAACTCTGTTTGTTCGTGACAAATTAATAATTGTTTCATTAGATGTTATATTTTAAGTAGAACCGAATCGCTCCTTTGCTAACTATTTGTTTAATTAGTAAAGTTTGATGCCTACAAACACTAAAAGAAAAAATTATAGCAAAACATGTCTTTTCGATAGTATATGGATCTGCTTTGTTTTAGATTTTATACATTTTATTTTGATAAATTTTATTCTACAATTAGGGAAATAGTACGACAAGTGAAATGAAAATTCTCATTTATTTCTCATTAACAAGATAATAACTACCCCTTTATATCGCATCTCAATGTATACCAACTATACCCCAAATAATTACTCGGAAATATAATATTATCTCCTACTTCTGACCACGGATACGGTGGCAGAGCTATTATCTATCATGAATACATCCAATATATCTATTTTCTTATGCAGAATTTTGGACAAACGAGCAATTACTTTCGCTATGGTTACTATGAGTCGGACTCGCGCCACCTGCTGAGCGACGCATGCAAACGGTCGCGTGCCCCTGCGTGTTTTCGGGAAGTAATTTTGTGAACTGTCTGTTTTATTCGGAGATAACCCTCAGATTGTAAATAAGGATGAAATATAAATGTAATAGATGGAAAAATCACGTACTATGTTTTATAAACTAAAATATTTTTTGCTTTTGGTTTTGTTTGGACGTATTTGCATTTTATTATATTGGGCATGAAGGTGGCAATCTTCATGGCATTAAGCTTTTCAACCGGACAGTTGCTATCCCGTAGAGGGGGTAGCGGGATTTGAATCGGACTTATTTTTGTCACTTTTAAAACTAAAGTAGGTACTCATAACATCATATGTAAAAAAATAATTGATAAATATATCTTCTTCAATTAGAACTTAGTGACAAAATATTAGTGTAATAAGAAATTGCAACAAATACATATATTGAGCAACAAATCAGTGTTTCATAAAATCCACAGCTACAAGTATTAAATTCTACTCCAACAACCTAAAATGTCGAAGGAGAGACAAAAGATTAAATGAATCTTTATTTATTTATTTTTATCATCTTCGCATCACATACAAGTTAGCTCTGTTAGATAATTATATATAATATATAGTACAAGTTATGATCAAATAAAATTAATTAACCACTGTTTACATTTTAAAGCTCTCCAGATAGTTTCCTTAGAGTCCATGTCTCTGATCCGTACAGAGCTATGCTATATCATGACAAATAATATAGGAGGGGGGTCAAAGATCCAATTTGACTTTCAGTAATTATACTATATAAACTCAATGAACTATATGACAACACATAACATGTAACACACAAACACCTAACAAACTATGTTCAGTAAAATCCCAATTAATTCCTGATTAAAAAAAAGCTTTTTTCCTATTTTCTTAAAATTTAGCATTTGTCTCTTTCTGTGCCATAATCGTGGTGAGAAGGGAGAGCCAGTTGGCAAATAGATCCTATGTCTTATTTTAAGAAATAAAAGTTGCATTATAAAAACTACAAATTTCATGGAAAATTATTGCCCTGTCGAATCAAAATCTCCATTATATCATACCAAATATTTCAGTAATATTAATTTTTGTATAAATGATCGTTGCTAATGAATTTCAACACGTGATAATGCGATGCATTAATTCAACGAATACAATTAATAAATCTAATATATAAAACCTCATTCCAAATATATCTGAATAGAAGTTAATAATATTTATATCATAACAAAGTCATTAATAA
Source organism: Ctenocephalides felis (assembly GCF_003426905.1). Classification (NCBI taxonomy): domain Eukaryota; kingdom Metazoa; phylum Arthropoda; class Insecta; order Siphonaptera; family Pulicidae; genus Ctenocephalides; species Ctenocephalides felis. Next base: position 45,930,934 of record NW_020539725.1, on the reverse strand, counting down.
TAGTCGTGTGATGCAGTGTTTACCGTTTTGTAAACTACACCCTGTATATGGGAGCATTCGAGGGTAATATACTCTATAAATTGGATGGGAACTACTGCAATTTGTAGTCCAGTACAAACACCCGCTGGGTCGGTGGGATTTTGATGAATAAAAATAATACGGATAAAAAATATTGATATTTTTATTTTTAATCTGAAAAATTTAAAATGCATAAGTGTTGCTCAATCATTTCAATATCACAACTCATAAAGTTAGATAATACAAATAATTAGAAAACATTGTATGTGATATATTACAGAATGGAAGCAGAAGTTCGGAAAGGAAAATGCATGAAAAAAAAAGGAGGGGGGGGGGTAAATAGTAGTAATGGGAATGATAAACGACGAATGATAAGGAATCATTTATTTACCTTCGGGCAGACTACCATTTATTATAATTATAATAATATATCATAATAATAATAAATAGTAGTCTTCCTGAAAGCAGGTCCATGGTATAAGAGCACCACAATATCAATAATTTACTTCCCCTCCCTTGCTTATTATCACCATTACCGTTTTATTACCATCAATTAATGACCACTTTATATTCATTTTTATGAATTTATGATTTTATTTCATTTTCCAAACTTGTGCTTCCATGCTTCCTGGTCCTTTGCTTCGGCTTTCAGTTTCCTGTATTTTTTCTTCTCGCGTACATCATCAACCATCTGCATTCTTATTCTTACCGATTCTTTCAGTCCTTCAATTTTACCTTCCACGACATCGTGTAGAAGGCACTCTTTCTGCGGAATGGGTCCGATCCAGTTTCCCTTTCTTTTTAGAATCGTGCTTAATAGTCCTTTCCTCAACCACTGTTCTCAGGACTTTTACATTTGTTAACCTGTCAGTCCACTACCATATATTTTCTCCATTCGCCTCCAGCACCACATTTTAAAACTCTCCAGATAGTTTTTGTCGGCCTTCCTTAGAGTACATGTCTCTGATCCGTACAGAGCAGTGCTATATATATATATATATATATAATTCATATTATGACATTATATGATATAGAGTTAGGCGGGGCTCAAAGGTCCGATTTAACTTTTAGTAATTATATTATAATAAACTCAATCACACAAACAACTAACGAACTATGTTCAGTAAACCCAAATAATTTTTAATTAAATAAATGTTTTATTTTTTTTTATTTTTCTAAAGTTTATCATCTGTCCCTTTCTGCCCCAAAATCGTGGTCAGAAGTAAATTGATTAAATGTCTTATTTTACGAAATAAAAGTTGCGTTATAAAAACTACAAATTTAATGGAAGCATTATTCACGAAGATTTCATTGTTAAGAAACCTTGATCTGATGTTTTGTCAAAAGTATTTAACCGCATAGTTGGAATAACTAATTATTTAATTTATCTCTTGTAAAATTTTAACTTAATTTACTTTTTTATTGCTAACGCTTTTGTCAGGGTAATTGTTCTGTTGGTCCTTTTCTCTCCACCTTCATGTGAGCTTTTATAGAGTTTATATGAAAAACTATTGAATCTAACTTAAAAATAGTAAAAATATTAATACATCTTATAAAACAATTAAATAACGTATATCCAAAAATTATATTCAGGTATCATAAACTTAATGCAAGAGCTCAAAACCTGGGAAACGAAAAAATATTAATAATTTTGCTATAAATATTGATACATATCCGTTTATGATAGCGACATTGCAAGAATTTTGGGTGGTTACACATCTTTCGTCTTCTACTTGAAAATAGTTTCATTACAAAAATCTATATTATGCTTGTTTTTGATGATGCTGGACATTTTCACCCGAGGACATTTGAACACCTCTCTGCCTTACGTCTATTTATTAGTGTATATATTCAAGTTAGTTACGTATCAAATTAGTTAGTATATATTCAGATTTACGGATCCTATTTCTTTTGTTAATATACTAGAAAAACGAATCTATCGACTAGTCGAGAAGGGCTTTATTAGTTTTCTATACTAATCTTAATAGACCAAATAATAACTAATATCCCTAGTTCAATTTTTCTTATTCCAATTTAAAACTACTAATTGGGAATAAATGAAAAATGCTTGATAAATGTTATGATTTTGAAATTGCTGAAATGAATATTAAGTCAAGAACATAAAAGAGAATGTCTAAAAATTCATTTCACACGCGCAAATAATTCACCATTCCCACATAAATATTTAATTTTATTAACCTGATTTATTATTAATAAAACTCGTGTGTTCAGATCGTTCAGGGTATAATGTACACCCTCTTTTCACTGGCATTATGTTAGAATGACATAACATTTTATACATCAGATAATTCGATAACACCATAATGGACGGTTTCCTTATCGAGCCGACAAAACTCCCAAAGGTGATCAGCGATGGTCCCAGGAGTATGTTTGTTGTACAACAAGTGTTCCAAATTGATTCCCGATTCGGGAATTGGGGTTGGTTTTAATGTGAGAAAGTGCATGTAACTAGATGTAAATTATATTAGCAAGTAGTGACCTTTATGATGAGAATATTTTCCCTTGGATAAAATGTATGGATTTAATTAAATCTCGGTTTTTGTTGATTTGTATATGTGATTTATGTAACGGAAAACTCGTGTCGGAAAATGGTGTTGTGGTTTTGTAACAGTTGATGCCCGTAAACATGGTGCAATATAGTAAATATATTAGATCAAAATATAGGGAAACTAGTGGGGCGCATAGCATAGTGCCATAAGGCAAATTGCTGGAACTTCCCGTAGCAATTTTTTTTTTAAAAGATTAACATTTTTGAAAAAATTTACTTTGAAAAAATTAGATTTTTGAGAAACTATATATTTTTGATAAAATTTAACTTTTTTTTAAAAACAAAAGACTTTTTGAAGAAATAGTTATTTTGAAAATTCTGAACTTTGTTCAAAGCAATCGTACTGCTTTTACTGCATAGAAACGAAATATCGAAGCGCGTAAGCGCCGCGTCGCCGTCTGACGGATAAACATTGGTACGGAATTTATACTTATTATTAAAATCTCTATAAAATATCTAACAATTTGATGTGCATATGTCTAATGATCATTTTTGACCGCCAAATGGCTTTTTTTTTTACTTTTTTTACTCGATCTCCAAAACTGCTAGACCTGCCTTCATGACAATTTGATCAATTCTTCATCTTGTTAAACATTTTACTTGTTAGTACAAGTAAAATGTTTTTTGAATTTTTAAAATCGGACGCTCCGTTCTCTTAAAAACCGTGTTACCGTTTTTGGCACTTTTTGCCCCGTATCTTCGGAACGGCTAGACTTGCCTCCGCCAAAAACTAATCAGCACGTCTCCTTATTAGTACGAATCGAATGTTTTTTGAATTATCTAAATCGGTTGATCGGTGTTCCCGAAATCGTCGATGAAAATTTGTATCCGCACACACACATACAATCATGTTTTCTAAGGTATGCCAAAATATTAAGAAACGTTTGAAACGTAAAGATATATAACAATTTTCATTTTCAATTTTTTTGCGATTACTATAGCTTGCCCTACGGGAAGTTATAAAAATGTAATTTTTTTATATTACATATGAATATACATACTTATTATTATAATGTTGTTCGATTTTGTGTGATTCTCTTTACATATTGTGATTTTTCTTTAAAATGGAGACCATATCAACTTTTGCTCGAAGTTTCCTCAAAAAAGTGAAAAAGCCTTTCGATTGAACTTAATTGAATATTTTGAACATTGCAAATGGAATTTTTGTCAAACTTTTCTCAAAAAATTGTAAAAGCCTTTTAATTGAACCCGATTAAACATTTTGAAAATTGTCTGCGTGTTTGTTATTTTTTGCGCTTTTTATAAATCTTTGAACAGTGATTTTGTGGTCTGATCGAATTTTGTAAAATATCGAAGAACTACGAAAAGTGGTTTAATTTATAAGTTTGAAATAATTTTGAGTTCAATTTAAAAATCTCACTTACACCATCTAATTATATTTTCAACTGGGTATTCCAACAATTTAAATTACTACTGCTTTATAATTTGGGGAAATATATAGCCCATAAAATATGGCAAGTTTTATTCTATTTACTTCTACATAGATTATTATCGCAAAATATATCAAAAATTATATTTGTAAAGTAAAATAAGAAAAAAAATTGATAGTTTGATATAATGTATTTATTAATCATGATTTGTCAGCAGTAATTGAATTTGATTTTTGAATTTATTATCAAGAAAAACATCTATTTTAGAAATTATTCAGTGTTTATTTGCTAAATAATATAAAACAAAAACGTATTTGCTAAGTCATATAATTTTATATTTGGTTCCTGAAAATTTCATTTAAAATCAAGTTAACTGAAATAAACAATTTATGTATTTAATTTCAATATCATCAATAATGGGAAAATCTAAAGTAATTTGATAGAAAGCATGAATATAACCACTAACAAGATATTTAGCTCGTGCAGCTCTAAAATCAAATTACTATAGTGAAAGGATATACAACATCAGGGCTGTGCAACAATTTCAGTAAAATTAATATGAATGTAAATAATATGAATTTGAATCGATGCAATCTGTGGAAATATATTATTGTGGAACAAAATATAAATATGAAACACTAACGAGTAACATAATATATTTGGCAATATCGGCAATCCTGTTAAAAAAATCAATTTCTACCTATTATTTCTTATTAGCATTTCTACAAACAATTTTATGTAAATTTTATGTAAATACTTTTTTGTATTCAATTTAAATTTAAGTTTAAAGCGAAGGCAAAAGTAAAGATGAGATCCTCTTAATTTACCTAATTACTTGTTTCTATTTATTATTATTCTATTACCATTTTATTACTGTTAATCATTTGTTTTGTTCATTTTCATTCAATTTTCTTTCCAAACTCCTGTTTCCCTGGTCCTGTGCTTCGGCTTTCAGTTTTTGTATTTGCTCTATTTGCGTTTGTCATCAATCGTCTGCATTTTTCTTCATGCTAATTCTTTTAGTCCTTCTATTTTACCTTCGACGACATCGTGTAGGTGAAATTCGGTTGCAAAAAAATGTTTATTTATACATCTACAGGTGAAAACGAAGACGAAGAAGGGTATAACTAAAAATATTGTATAACCTTTGGCACTAAAATGAATTGGGCTATTGGAAATAAATCTGTTCTAAAAATTGTAGTGTATAATTTTTAATATACAATTTTAATGAACATATTTCGATATTTGTTTGTTTCATATATGTTATATAGTTTTAAGTGGCAGATTTGGATTTCACAGTATAATTAAAGAGTTAAGTGTGGGAATTGAGACTCATCATATTATTTAACAATTGCTAGGCCAAAAGTGCATATTACGGGCATAGCCCGCATACGATATTCGGGCCAAAAGCAAATATTGCGCGTTTCGGGCTTGGCCCGGTATGGTGAACGCAAGTCTTACAAAATATTTATTCATACGAAACTATAAAACACAAAATTGCTTTTATTTTTTATGATAAACCATACACTATGAGGGAAAATAGTCACAAACGCCGCGCCAGCATGAACAACTTTGGGCCGACATTTCCGAATCTAAATCGTAAGCTAAGGGGTTAAAACAGTTCTACATTTGGCATCACTTATTTCGATGTATATACATTTGTAGTAGTAATATTAAAAAACAGTAATTATTATTTTCAAATAAACGGTAAATATTAGTACAGCAGATTAAAAAATTTGGAACTTTTGAATTGTAGAGGAGGGTTCAGGGCAACGTCTGTCGGGTCAGCTAGTATATATATATGAATATCAAATATGTTTCCGAAAAAATATGTAGTTTTCATCATCCCTGCTCGACTATTTCCTGTTGAGCTTTTATATGTTGTTATTGGAAAAGGAATTGGATTATATCGAACGGCGTCGCGCAAGTATTCGCGTTCGCCAGATATTCTATATTGGATTGGTTGCGAGCGATTAGTTCGTTAGGGAAATGGCATTTGATGTATGAAAGATTTCACGCGAAATGACATTTTTATACAGATTTTTGTAATATTGATATAAACTAGTGGTGCATGGCATCGTGCCAAGGCAAATTGGTACCAAAACTTACGAACTTCCCGTACCAAAAATAAATTTTTTAAAAAAGATTCAATTTTGCCAAAATCGATTTTTGAGATTTTTAAAAAAAATTGAAAAAAATGGCATATTTGAAAAATTTAATTTTTTTTATGCCTTGAATATACTTTAATACTTTGGAATTTTTGAACTTTTTTTTCAAAGCAATCGTGATACGTTAGCTGCGTAGAAACGAAGTATCAAAGCGCGTGGGCGACGCGTCGCAGTATAACGGAATGAAACCCATAGAAAAGTGTACTAAATTTGTTCTTATTATTAAAATATCCATAAAATATGTTATAATTTCACGTATATATGTCTAATGACCATTTTATCTAGATTTCCGAAACCGCTAGACCTGCCTTACCAAAAATTTCATCAGTTCTTCATTTCATCAACACAAATAAAATGATTTTAAATCATACAAGTCAGATGCTCTCAAAAAATCAATTAACATTTTTGGCACTTTTTGCCACGTATCTTCGAATCGGCTCGACCTTTTAAATACGATTCGAATGTTTTTTTTTAATTTTTCCAATCGGTTGATCGGTATCCGCACATACGCACTAGGGTTTATACAAAACCGACATTTCAGGAAACCGGTTTTCAAATTTTAATTTTACTATAAAACCGGTTTTAGCCAGTTTTCGAATTTTATATAGAAAATAAATTTTTGCTCGAATATTTTGAAATTTATCCGCAACTTTAGTGTGATTTAAAGCAGTATTTGACTGAATTTATTTATTGTTCAATTTTATGGATAGTAAACCATTTTTTTTAAATTTTAATTAGTAGAGCTTAAAAATAATAGTTTATCTTGAATAATAACTATGAAAATAATTATTAGTTATTCATGTATAATTTTCACATATAAGAATGAAAATATTTTTATGACAGTTAAAGGATAGTTTTCGAATAAATAAAAATAATACATTTTAAAATAAAAAACATTCATCAAGTTAAAAAAGAAAATATTAGATACATGTTGATACATTGTTAATATCAATTTTAGTTTTAAAAACAATTGAGCTAAACTCGGGTATTGTTTGTTCCGAGCAATTTTAATTAATTTTAAACATTCTAACTGTTTTTTTTTTATTTAATAAAATGTGATTTCAAAAAACTTAGAACGTCTATCGAAGTGCTACTTAGACGTGTCCTTTGTTTACTCACAAAATTTCCTGAAACAGAAAATACTCTCATACTTGCGACTAAATTATGCTTAATTGTATTTAAAGCTTGATATAATAATTCTAAGTTTTTTGTTCTTTTATTTGTGGCTTCTAGGACTTACAACTATTTTTTTTTTTAAGTTTGAGTAGAGGAAGTTACTTCTTCAAGAAGTCACATTGATTTAAATTAATATATACACTGGTATAAAAATCTAAAATAATATATACAAAACTTTTCTGGGAAGAACCATTGCACACTGATAAGATGTCAAATGCTATTGAACCGATATGATTTCAAGAATCAAAACGCTTTCATCTATCTTTTATATTTGGCTTTATTTGTCATTTTCCATTTATACAGTGAAAACCGACTTTTTTCACTAAAGTTTTCGAATTTCGTAATTTTCATCAAAAACCCGGTTTCTAAAACCGGTTTTTGAAAACCGGCAAAACCTAATACGCACACATACAAATATACACATGCACACACACACGCATACATATACATCCATTTTTTTCTAAGGTATGCCAAAATGTTCAGAAGCCTTTGAAACTTAAAGATATGCAGAAAATTTATTTTCGATTTTTATACTTATGACTATAACTTATTCTACGGGAAGTTAATAAATGTCATTATTACACAATGCATATTTATCAAATATGGCAAATTTATGATTCTATGAACGCGTACTATGGTTTTATCAGTTTTTAAATTCTGGTTTGGGTTTCACGGTGAAATTATAGATATTCGAAAATAAATTTTTAGTAGAAAATACCAGTTTTTAATACCAATTTAAAATCAATATAAAATTTGGAAAAATTTAAAATGAAAATCTGTTGCAAATCGAATGACGCAAACCCCTATGTCTGGCACTCAAAAATTATCGATAATCGACCTCTTTCTCCTATGACACAATTTTTGCATTGGTTCAGTATTCTGCCTCACGCCTCATGATCTTCCCTCATCGGTGGAATTCAGGTGGCATCAGGGTGACTTTATTATAATTGACTAATCCTCTAGAATCATCCCCAAAGCGTTGAGGAATCCGTCCACGCATACTTCGACGAATTCCAGGGCTCGCCGGCAGTTAATTGAAATTCGAATGATTTATTAACGCCTATTAACAGAACGAAATTTACCAAGCCTCAGACAAACGTCGAACGCATTTTGAAAATTACCTATTTTACATAGCACACATATGTGGAGGAAAATGGATTAAAAGATTTTACAAAAAAAAAAGAATTGATTAATATAAATTGTGCTTATAAGCATATCAAAAATAGCGCTGTATAATGCCCATTAGTTTTGTATGCAATCAAATTATAATTTTCGAATTATCTTTCGATTTTTATAAAATTGTTTTGTAATGCCTAATTTTATTGTTTATCAAAATGTTTTTACGAAACTCAGTGCTTTTGTAGAAAATTATTCAACAAACATAAACTCCGCAATACTGCTCGATTATTCGCACATATGTGTAGAAATAAAGGGTGGAAGCTCATAAAGGACAAGGGGTACAAATTCACACTGCACATTTTCATTTAATACCACATCAACTTGGGTGTGTTCATAATAATAATTTAGTAAATTCGATATTGACAATAATGAATATAAATTACGTAGTGTAGAGTGGAGCCTAAAGGTCCGCGGGTAAAAAGTTCCAACTCTGATATTCCAAAAACATATAAATTAAGATTTGTTTTAACAATATTTGAAATTAGAAAGAAAATTGTTCCAATTTTTTTTTGTATATCGAAAATAATTCAGATTTTAATTTTAATTATGGCTAGAGTTCGAAAGCTCACTTATATGCTTTAAATAAAAAAAATTAACTTTGTAATTCAGTTTATATAATTCTTATAAATAAATATTATAAAAAATATTTTTAGACGATATTACAGTATTCATAATAATCCATTTGAAAACATTTAATATTCTTCGAACATTTCGTTACGGAACCGGAGGTTACAGCAATTTGCCTTAAAGCGCTATGCCATACACCACTAGTTTAATTTTATTTATTTTGCATTGTAGCGATTGCTTCCGTAAAATCCCTTATTACACAATTAATATTACTTCTAATATTAAAAATACGACCATGGATCTATTTTCCCTCTGGCACTGAAAATATAGATGTTTCCACAGAAATTTTCATTCTTATTCAAAATTGTTAAACTGAAACAATATTTTGAGGGTTCTGCTTTTTGTGTATTATCGACAACACTACATCTGCACCCTGAGTTATCAACTTGATAAAAGTGTTGGGGAATTATGTGCTTGTCTAATTGAAATACTAACGCGCTTTATGTTCCGAATAAGACCTATGTTAAGCCACTTATAAAAGCGATAAAGTCCTATATTTGACACAGGCAAAAATAATAGAATATCTAATATTGAATCTTGATCAATTTTAATATGATAATAATAATAAATTAATAGCAATTTGGATCAGATTTTCTGAAATGTGTACAAGTTTGCAAATTTTACTTCTAGGATCTACTACAATTTTTCGTGATAGGGTAGAGCGGAGTTTGAAGTTCCGTGCGTAAAACAAGTATAACATTTTTTACCGATACTATTTTAATGTAGAAGACAAAAGATGTTTAACCAGCCATTACATACATTCTTATGATGTTACTATCAGGAGATGGACAGCCACAATGTCAAAATTTTGATCAAAGTTTTTTTTTTCTGTTTTTAGTTTTTTTTTGGTTTCAAGCACTATTGTTTAGTTTACGATACTTAAATAGTTATTTAAAATCTCCATTGTATTGTTAATTTTAAGTTAAATTCAACAGTGTTTCATCCCTTAACATATGGTATGGGTAAAAGGGACCACATCATTCTCTACATTGGCCAGGTGGAAAAAATAATAAAAGAGCAAATGAAAAAGTAAAATAAGTTTAAAAAAGCAATATTACAAGAAATAAATTAAATTAATAGTTATTCGAACTCTCATGATAAATTCATCTGACAAAATTCTATACGAGGATTGTATACATTAATATCTTGTGTAAAATATTTGACCATAAGATGCGTATATCAAATAGAAGTTGTATGTACATTATTTGTATTAATTGTATTTCAAGAAACAATGAGGTTGAATGTAATAACTTAAGTAGAAATAACTACTAAAGCTGGATATATGACATCACTAACTATTCTAGTGTTCGAATTTTTCTCATCATGTTTATGATTATGATTCCCGAATTTGTTGTTCACCTTAAAATTAAAATGTATTGTATTGATCAAACAGTTTAGCTTCACGAAATAAATTATTTTGTGAAATGTCTTTAAAATTAAACATAAAACTAGTGGGGTGTGTCGCATCGTGCCTTAAGGCAAATTGCTGGAACTTCCCGTACCGTAATGAAATGTTCGTGGAATACTGAATGTTTTCAAATAGATTATTATAAATATTGTAACATTGTCTAATATTTATAAGAATTATATAAACTGAATTGCAAAGTTAAAATTATTTGTTTAAAATTTATTAGAACAATTGTCAGAATTAAAAATAAAATCTGAATTATTTTTCATATACAAAAAAAATAAATAAAAAAAAAAGTTGAAACAATTTTTTTTTCAAAATCAATTATTTTGTTAAGACAAGCAGAAAGTTCTTTGAATCAATTAAATCGGACGCTTAGTTCTCTCAAAAACTGCCATTTTTTGCACATTTAGCTCCATATCTTCGAAATGGCTGGGCCTGCTTTTGCCAAAATCTGATAAACACTTCTCCCAATCATTACTAATTGCATGTTTTTTAGAACATTCAAATCGGTTGCTCCGTTCTCTCAAAAACTCGATTTCTATTATCTGCACTCTTTGCTCTTCATCTCCGTAACTGTGGACCTGCCTTTGCCAAAAACTAATCAGCTCATCTCCCTATCAATAGGAATCGAATGTTTTTTGAACCATTCAAAACGCGACTAGAAATGTATTGTAAATGTATTGTATCCATACATACACACACACACACACACATCCATTTTTTCTGAGGTATGCCAAAATGTTCAGAAACCTTTAAAACGTCGAGAAATGTGAAAAATTTCAACTTCGATTTTCGGCCCATTACAATAACTTACCCTACGGGAAGTTAATAGTAGATTTTCTTGCCCCCTGGTTGTTTCTTATTGCATTCAAATCTTTATTGAGTTTTCACTATGCAGGTGTGGTTCCAAAATCGTCGTGCAAAATGGCGCAAAACAGAAAAATGTTGGGGCCGGAGTACTATTATGGCAGAGTATGGATTATATGGAGCCATGGTCAGGCATTCATTACCTTTACCAGAAACGATATTAAAGAGTGCAAAGGAAAACGAATCTGTAGCTCCATGGTTATTAGGTCAGTATTAATCAATTTTGATAAAAAACATAATAATGTTAGAATACAATACAATAAGAAATGAATAAATATATGGTGCATCCAAAAATACATTTTCTGAAAGTACGAGCACGGTACAAAATTTGTTAATTTCATAATCAAAGTTATTTCTATGCGTGCAATAAAGAATTTATAAACGTTAGTGAATATTTTTTATCTAAAATTTTGAATTGTTTGAAATTCTGAAATAAGAAGGATGACTACAAAGTTTGTGCCATTTTTACAACAACTGAGTTTTTGTCTTTCTGGGCTTATCAAATACCTTACATAGTCCAGATTCCACTCTAAAATAATCATTTACTTATCTCCCAGGTATGCACCGAAAATCAATCGAAGCAGCAGAACATCTAAAAGATGATCCTGGATCTGGAGCCCCTGGGGGCGGTGGAAGTGGAGGTGCTGGAAGTGATCGTGAAGATAGTGCATCTGTGAGGACGGACGATGCAAGTGATACCAGCGGAGGCTCCGTTCGACAACAGCAAACACATCCACAAAACCAAACAGATGACCATTTTAAAAATACCAGTGCAATCCGAACACGGAGAGATGGTACCCCAAACGATGCATCACCGAGAACGAGTCCCGGGCCACATAATATGTCTCCTAACAATATGAATCATAAAAGGAACAATAATTTGGTCGTATCAGAAGACCAACACGGTTTTGGAGGTGTGTCACCGGATGATCCAGAAGCGTTCAGGTTAGTTAACAAAAATTGTAATTGAAATATTATACCCGATTTCACACATTTCAAATGAGATCACTGGCTTTCTTTAGCTTCGTTCATCAAACAAATAAGTAAAATTATATTTTTTTAAATTTCCTTACTGGTATCAGCTTAATACAGAGTGTTATTTTTATTAAATACAAAGAAATAATAGTTAAATACAATTTTCCGAAGTTATTCTTCAAATTGAAAAATAGTAAGTTTAAGCTTCATGAACATTTGAACAGTTCTATTGTCAGTTTGCTTTCTGATCATTGATAATTTTATAAGTCAATTTGCTACCTTTTTGCATATCTTCATGTTTTGTGAACATTTTGGCATACCTCAGAAACAATGGATGTGTGTGTGTGTTTTCTGTGTCCGCATTTTTTCGTTCACGTTTTCGAGCACACGGATCAACCGATTTGAATTTGATATGGAGATGTGCTAATGAATTTTTTTCAAAGGCAGGTTCAGCTGTTCCGAAGATACGGAAAAAACTGCCAAAAACGGTAATTCAATTTTTGAGAGAATCGAGCGTCTGATTTGGATGATTCAAAAAACATTTTATTTGTATTGACGAAATGAAGAACTGATGAAATTTTTGGGAAAGCAGGTCTAGCGTTTTCAGAGAGATCCAATAAAAAAGTGAAAAAAATACCACTTAGCAGACAAAAATGATAATTATTCAAATGCACATTAAATACTTACATATTTTATAGATATTTTACAATTGCTTTCAAAAGTTTTAAAAATCTCAAAAATCGACTTTTTTCAGTGCTCTATTTTAATTATTTAAATAATTTTATATTAAAAATATGTGGAAAATTAAAAAAACTAACAAATTTTTCGTCCATTTTTGAGCATTTTTTACTCATGAAATCTTTAAACGCTCATAACTTCTGAACGATTCATCCTAGGATGTTGATGTTTCCAGGCGAAATATTCTAAATCAAGTTTCATTCATTCATTCAGTTTTTTCTTATTTATTCGGCAACCGTTGAGAATATTAAAATGCCTTTTTTTTCAAGTTATTATAGCCCACAAGACAATTCACCTGACGTTTAATTGAAGCTTCTACGTGCCCGGGAAGCCTGTGAAAAATTAAAAAAACTAACAAATTTTTCGTCCATTTTTGAGCATTTTTATTTTTCAGCATATTTATTTTAGTTTTCGATTTTCGGCCCATTACTATAACTACCCTACGGGAAGGTAAAATAATATATAAAAATACCTATTTCAATTTAAGAAAAATAAAATTACAGTGATTGTCAATAAGAAGACAACTGAATATAGACTCAATAAATGCCAAAGATTTGCTACTAATTTAAATGCACTAAATATTATACAGTTAGCATTAATTGCATTAATTGCATTACTAATACATTCAACATACTGACATAAAATTGGTATACTATGGTTTATACAAAAACCGACATTTCAGAAAACCGGTTTTCGAATTTTAGTTTTACTAAAAAACCGGTTTTCGAATTTTATATAAAAAATAAATTTTTGCTCGAATATACTGTAATTTATCCGCAAATTTAGTGTAATTTAGAGCAGTATTTGACTGAATTTATTTATTATTAATTTTATAGATAGTAAACAAAATTATTTTAATTTTAATTAGTAGAACTAAAAAATAATAGTTTATCTTGATTAAATAACTTTGAAAATAATTATTCGTTATTCATGCATCATTTTCACATATAAGAATGAAAATATTTTTATGATAGTGAAAGGAAATTTTTCGAAAAAATAAAATATGATTTCAAAAAACTGAGAACGTCTATCGAACTGCTACTTAGACGTGTCCTTTGTTTACTCACAAAATTTCCTGAAATAGAAAATACTCTCATACTTGCAACCAAATTATGCTTAATTGTTTTTAAAGCCTGATATAATAATTCTAAGTTTTTTGTTCTTTAATTTGTGGCTTCTAGGGTTTAAATCTCTTTTTTTTAGGTTTGAGTAGAGGAAGTTACTTCTTCAAGAAGAAGTCACACCGATTTAAATTAATATATACACTGGTATAAAAATCTAAATATATACAAAACCTTTCTGGCAACTATTGCAGACTGATAAGATATCAAATGCTATTGAAACGATATGATTTTAAGAATCAAAACGCTTTCATCTATCTTCTATATTTGGCTATATTTTTCATTTTCCATTTATAGAGTAAAAACCGACTTTTTTCACTAAAAAACCGATTTTCGAATTCCACAATTTTTGACAAAAACCGGTTTTCAAAACCGGTTTTCAAAACCGATTTTTGAAAACCGACAAACCCTAGTATATACTACTACAAATGCAATAGAGATGTAAAATAATGTTGTACGCATGCACACACTACATTCCTCGAACTTGCCGTTATAAAATCGCACAGGCATTTTTTCTACAGGAATAACTCGATAGCCTGCCTACGAGCCAAAGCGCAAGAACACCAAGCGCGGCTGCTCGGAGGCGGACTACTGCTCCAGGTGCGGTCATTAGCTGGCATGCAGGCGGGACTACCCGACGACAATGCGAATAGCATTGCGAATCCTAACAGAATGGACAGGCCTGGTGTTGAAACATTATTTTAAAACATTCTAAGAATCAGGTATTAAGATATAATTGTGATAGAAGGAGAATATATTAATGTGTGCAACGAGGAATTTGTATCGATTGATCAATGTCTCATCTTAAATGTTGTAGATACCATTTAATACTAATTGATAAATAATTTAAAACAGATAATAAACATAAAAATTCAATCATAATAACATTTTTTCTAAAATTGAGCAATTATGATGTGAATAAAATTAAATAAATCAAATTTGTGAAATCTGATACTATGTGATCTTTTTTTAATAAATGGTGATGCAAATTTCGTGGGTATTTGAGTTTTAGTTCACGTGCACCCAGGAAAACTAAAAAAAGTTATTGAATTATCAGATTACTACATATATACATATATAATTTTAATTGAATTTACTAGTATTTAATTAAGACTCCATATAGCATCGAATCAGAATGGTAAGTGATATGGAATTCAGATACAATCTATATTATTTGGCATATTCAATTCGAATTCTCCTGAAATCATTGTATTTTATTCAATTGCTATTATAATTGTTTTATTTGAACAAACTATAAAAGCTGCTTATTTTAGTAGTTATTTTAGCCAATTCTTACATTGAGAATACGACAGAATTATATTACTATAATTTCTTTGCCAAACCTGAACATCATAGTATCAAACTTATAAACCAATATAAAAGAGCAACTTTGTAGTATATATATATACTACAAATTATATTGACTGATTCAGTGATAATAAGAATTGACACGATACTGAAAATAATAATTATTGTATATATTTGAGAAATCATTGTATCATTACCTTTTGGTAAGAAAACTTTCTTTTAATTCAATATACTTTTCTTAAGTATGTAAAGTGCGTATAGTTTTAATTTTTGTTGGTTGATGCATAAATACATATTAATGTATAGCTGTGTAGAATATAATGTTTAAAAGTGTATATCTGATATTATACTTGTTAGAATGATTAAAAGACTGTTTCTGATTTACTTATTACCGTAATAAAAAGCTGAAAAATACGCAATTCAGAACTCTATAAGAATATATTTCTTTTTTAAATAAATAAAATATGTAAATATGTTTCAATACAACCTTTCACGATATGTAATTAAATTAAAATTATTCACTCATGTACCATCATAATATCTCTGAGTTTTAAAAACATATAGCTATTTAATAATTTATTAATCATATATGTAGTGTAAATATAAGAAATGTAAGACAAATTTATGGATATAAAATGATTTTGAACTATATATACTTTTGGGCCTGAATTTTACTTGGCCTTAGTGAATTTTGTGGCCTCGTTTTATATAAAAGTCGATGTAGAAGTTAATTGACATACTGAGTA
>NW_020539725.1:45889412-45913640 GCF_003426905.1 Ctenocephalides felis | reverse complement strand
TTTTTTTCATCATCATTCTATTTTCATTTGTCACAGTTTCTGGAACCTCGTAACCATATAATTTTCAATTTCCTCCAAATTAGTAAGGTAGGCGGCAATGTTTAGTTTGCAACTACCCTTACCTCAAAGAGCGCACAGTAGCACTTTTCTGCAGTAGCAATGTTTACCTAGGACCATTTTTTTATTGTGTGGAGTATTTTTTTAGGTTTCGAGGTATATTTTGATATAACCTGTAGACTATATTTTGTGTTAAGTGGTACTCGTTCACACGACACATCCTTTTTGGCCATTTTGTGGTTAATTATTTGGATCCCAGCCCAGTAATTGCTACCTTCGCTCCGGGAATAGGTAGCGATTTTCACAAATAGGAAAGGAAATGTTATTTTGTCTAGTGGGGGAGAAATTTTTATTAATTAAGTGTAATTGAAATTTTATTTAATTTGCTGTTTATATTTATCTCCTTTATTGCCAAATTAAATCATTTCTAAATTTAAACGAAAGTTTGCAGAAGATTTTTTATTCTGTATAACGAAGGAAATGCATTTAGGCATCCCAGACTAATTCTTTTGTCTCCGCATGTCGTGCTCAATACCGTTTGCTTTCATTTCTTGCCACTTATCCCCATGGCAACCGCCATCAGGCATTACATCATGGGGGGAGGCTCTAGAATTCTAAAAAAAATTGTTCTAATCGGTTCCACTCTCATTTACAAAGATCGCAAGTCTATTAGATCTTTGATAACGAATGTATCGTCGCAGGGGAACTTATGAATTATTTTCGTTACTAATTAAATATTCGTAGACTTGCTCTATCTCTTTATTATAATTATCGGCTGTCAGTAACATCGCCCAGGACAATAAAACCACGAAAAGCCGAACCAATCTAGGATTAATAGATTAACGCTATTGTGTGCCAACTATATTGTTCCATTCAAATTGGACTAGGGAGACGAATATTTTAATCAATATTCTCATGAATATATATATATATATATATATATATATATATATATCCAGAATATTTGTACATTTAAATTAGATAAAAATCTTTGGTATTTATTTAAAATATCCAGTTAGTCTTTGACTAACAATCACCAAAATTTTAATCTATTAGGTTTTTTTTTAAATGTGCTTTAAGGCTAACTAATATCCTTAGCACGATTCGTGCTAATAATTTTTATTTTTAAGTAAGAAACACAAATGTCTGAGGCAGAGCCGGATTTAAATTTATTGGGGCACTGACGAATATGCCGCTCTATTATTGAAATTTATCTGTAAATTTATATCGCCCTATCACTGAAATTTTAATTAAATAGTTTTTATATCTTATTTTTCTGTTGTGCCAAAATACAACCGTACTTTGACACAATCGTATGACAGTCGTCATAACTGCAAATGATTTTGAGATAGGGTCTTAAGGAAGAAATATGAAGTATGTCTGTTCGAACAAGTTTCCATTTTTGCATAGAGTCAACGCGCCCTACGTTAATACAAATCTGGAGACTACATTGCTTTTAAAGAGTCGACGGTAAGTGTTTTCTCACTTTTTAAATTTTGGCGCCCTGGACACTAACCGCGACTGCCCGTACTGTAAATCCAATACTGATCTGGGTCATTTTTTATAAATCTTAGCTTTTAGACTATAGTTTGAATTACATGGATCGCTCGTTGTATGAAATCAGGACCTACATACTACTATGTGCATCAAGCAAAAAAAATCTTGGTAACGCGAATATTTTTATCATAAATAAATCTACAAAACTTTAGCATTTTCCAATTTTTCGTAGATGTATTTTTTATGCTTGTGCAATTCACATCACATTTACATATTATTCATAATTAAGACCTTAACTACAAATAACGTGTTAAATAGTTTAATTACAGCTTAATTCAACCATAATAAATTTAAAAAAGCGAGTTTTTTTGTACATATGAGTGACGTCTCCATGACGTTTGAATAGGCACCGGAAGCGCACTAAATACAACGAACACGCTCTTTATATCGAATTAATAATCACCGACGTGAAGAAAATGAAACCCACATACACAGATAAAATCAGAGTTTCATATTTTGAATGAAAAATACTTGTACGTATATTAAAATAAAAATTAAAATTTTATTGTATTAGTTCAGCAGTGCGCGCATACCGATATTACTATCGTTCTTTTCAGAGCGCAGTTGAGGCCTTTGTTTTCTTTTTCCGTACATCTCTACCTACAAAGGCTAACGATATAATTATGGTAAAATAGATACAAAGAGTAATTGTCGGATGATGAATCCATATTTAATTTATTTATTATTTCATCAAGTTATTATATTTAAATGAATGTTGTATCCGTATTCATTCATAAGATTTTAGGCATGGTCTAAATAATTTGTTCAAATGTTTTCAAAAACCAGTGGTTTATGGCATTGTGCCTTAAGGCAAATTGCGGAAACTTCACGTGTGTTATTGAAATATTTGAGGAATATTAAATGTTTTCAAATAGATTATTATAAATATTGTAACTTTCATTCTTACTTTACAAAAAGTAAATAAACAATACTTAATCAATCGGATTTAAGATAAAAAACAATGTCTAATATTTCTAAGTATTACATAAAATGAATTGCAAAGTTAAAATTATTTATTTGAAGTATATAAGTGATGTAGAGTTTATATAGTGATTTAGAATTTAGGCAGAATTAGAACTAAAATCCGAATTATTTTTCTATATCCAAAACATTTTTTGTTAAATTAAAAAAAAATGAAATAAGACAAAATCTTTCTTCAAAAGCAGAAAGTTTTTTGAATCATTCAAATCAGATACTTTGTTCTTTCAAAAACTGCCATTTGTTGCACAAATAGCTCCATATCTTCGAAATGGCTGGGCCGGCCATTTTTCTTTGCATCATTACGAATCGAATGTATTTTGGATCATTCAAATCGGTTGATCCGTTCTCTTAATAACTGACATTTTTAGAACTTTTTGGCCCATATCTCCAAAGCCGTTGGACCAGTCTTCATTAAAAATTAATCAGCTCATCTCCTCATCAGTAGGAATCGAATGCTTGTGAAACCATTCAAATCGGATAATCTGTACGCCCCAAATCGTTGACGAAAAATTATCTCTACACATACACACAAATCCATTTTTTCTAAGGTATGCCAAAATGTTTAGAAATCTCTAAAACGTAAAGATATGTATAATTTTTTCATTTAAAAAAATCAAATAGGGGTGTACGATTGTGCCAGGGTACGGTGGTGATAGTCGTCATAACAGCTAAGCTATACTGCTTTTGAAATTGGGTCCAAAAGATGAAGTATGATCGTTCGAACAAGTTTCGAATATTTCAGTCAGTGCCTTAGGTAAACCGCATTGCTTTTGAAGCGTCAAAAGTAAATTTGTAGGCTCGAATTATTTTAGATACATCAGTTTGTTTATTTTGCTGTAAGTTGAATATTAGTAGTTACTTTCCAGTAATCAGGTTTTGCTTAGATATTTTAGCTCAGTCGTAAAAGATTTGTTTTCAAAAGCGTTGGGTACAGATGTGACAAGTTTTGGGGTAAGGTTTTTTTATTTTTTATTGGCTTTTTGGGGTAAGGTTGTGATACGTATTTTTTGTCCTTTTCGGATAAGGAAAAAATAGGAAAAACAACAAAATCAATTAAGACAACTAACTCAACTAAGACAAAGTTCGAAAGAAAAAGAAAAATTCAATATAAAAAAATCACGACGAATTCTTGTTAACTTTGTTTAAGAAAAATATGTTTTATTATTTATTGTTCTATTTTATTCATAAGCTTTGTTTAAATGTTTAAATGTGTACTGTTACGTATTATTATTAACAACAATAAAAATCGTTGCCAATTGCTCTGTTTATACCAATTGTTTTTAACCTATTTTTATGCCTGTCACAACTGTCCCTCGGTGAAGCACTTCTAAAAGATTGGAAACCACTGCCTTAAACTTTTCCAGCTTTGTACAGTAACAAACTGTACAAACTTTGCATGAGCTCGAGCTAATGATTGGGAACCGTGTACAAAATACTATCTGCGCATAGTTGTAGATCCAAGCCATACCGCAAACATTCGTGTTAACCCGTTAACCAGAGGCTGATATTAGGACCAGGGCCCCAAAATTAACGATCTCTCATTGGCCACCCACACAAACACACACACATATAACATTCATATGAGACTCCATACGAACACGCGCGACTAGCTGCTAAGAATCTAATAAGCGAAATTCCTAACAAATAACCACGTGAATACGAATACATCACAATGAGCTGAAGTAAATAAGCACTTAGAAATATATAATGCATACATTCGAAGAAGGGAATTTGTATGGTAGAAATTGAAATGTGTATTGAATAAATTGTAATTTGAGTTATTAACTAGCTCAGGCATACCTTTAATAAAATTATTTAAAATTTTATGCTAGGATACTAAAGGTGGTCATAAGAGTCACCTATAAAATAAATAAATTGGTGGAAATCGATTAAAATTATTTCTAGAAACTTAATTAACTTCACGTAGGGTAAGTTATTGTAATGGGCCGAAAATCGAAATTTAAAATTTTTACATTTCTCGACGTTTTGAAGGTTTCTGTACATTTTGGCATACCCCAGAAGAAATGGATGTGTGTGTGTGTGTATGTATGTATGGATATAAATTTCCAGTCACGTTTTCGGGCGCACGGATCAATCAATTTGAATGGTTCAAAAAAAATTCCATCCCTATTGATATGGAGATGAGCTGATTAGTTTTTGGCAAAGGCAGGTCCAGCAGTTACGGACATAAAGAGCAAAGAGTGCAGAAAATAGAAATCGAGTTTTTGAGAGAACGGAGCATGCGATGTGAATGATCTAAAAAACATTCAATTAGTAATGACTGGGAGAAGTGTTTATTAGTTTTGGCAAAAGCAGGCCCAGCCATTTCGAAGATACGGAGCTAAATGTGTAAAAAATGGTAGTTTTTGAGAGAACTAAGCGACCGATTTAAATGATTCAAAGAACTTTCTGCTTGTCTCTATCTATTTCTGCTTGTCAAAATAATTGATTTTGGAAAAAACATTTTTCTTTCAACTTTTTTTTTATATCGAAAATAATTCAGATTTTATTTTTAATTCTGACTATAGTTCTAATATACTTTAAACAAATAATTTCAACTTTGCAATTCAGTTTATATAATTCTTATAAATATTAGACAATGTTACAATATTAATAATAATCTATTTCAAAACATTCAGTATTCTTCGAACATTTTGTTACGGTACGGGAAGTTCCAGCAATTTGCCTTAAGGCACGATGCCATACACGCCACTAGTTTTCTTCTTATTTCTAATATCTGGATGGATGCCTATTTAAGAGGTATTAATTTGTTTTATATATACTATATTTAAATATATGGGTAGGAGGAGACGCGACTTCATGCCCCAGCACTGGACAACCTGATATCGTGTGGTAGCCATATCTATTTTAACTTGAAAATATGGAATGATATAGCTCATTTCGGGCACTGCGGTGTTAATTGGCAATGGGAATCTTTCACACTATTCTTTTCTGAATCGAGTTAGAGTTTAACACAGTTCACGGACCTACCCTAGAACAGTACATTTCTTTATTAATATATATATATATATATATATATATATATATGTGTGTGTGTGTGTGTGTGTGTGTGTGTGTGTGTGTACTGTTACGTATTATTGTTGATTTTTACCAATATATGCGCGTTCAGCAGGTCTAAGAATCGGCTACTATCTATTTTTCATACACTAAGTGATAAGGGATGTACACTCGCAATTTTTTCTATGTATGTATATGTATGTATATATATATATATATATATATATATATATATATATATATATTTCTATGAAATTATATTATTGAATTAATTAAATATGTTAGGTGTTTGATCGAATTAGTTATCGAAGGGTCGACACAGTGTTATTATAAGTCGGATACCTGACTAACTATGAAAAATAGGCAAACAAATCGAAAACTGCAAAGTCATATACAAGTTCGATAGAATAATATAATACAACGGTCAATTTTTCAGTATAAAGATGTTAACAGAGCAGGACAAAATATAAGACCATATAAATGAATTCACTCAAAATCTATCAAAGCATCTGAAAATATAACAATTTAAATAAGATGTAATAAAAAAAATTAAATGATATAAATAAAATTTGAAAAGAGCATTGGAATAGAAACGCTTTATTTTCCAATATCCTGGTTGTGTTGCTTGATATTTTACTTCAAGTATATCAAAGAGATTGTTATAATATTTTCAGCAGAAAAATGTCTAATGTTAAAAAATATTTTTGAAGAATTTTATACGAACTCATATATATAAATTTGTTCCAAACATAATTATTAACATTGTGATTTGATATGCATTAACTAATATTACATGCTATACGATTATTTTTTTAGAGAGCTTCTTTATTTGAAAATTTAAATATACACGCATTTGTCAAATAGCAATAATTTTAAATAATCAAAAATAAAACAAGACATTCGTGCAAGTTATCCTTTTCACGGTAAAATACTACTATTATTAGTACTAATTTGAGATAGAAGTTACCATTTAATTGAAAAACGCTAAAATTATTAGTTAAATACAGTTAGTCAATTCAGATTTGTTTGAGATTACCATTCATATTCCATTTCTGTTTTATTTTATATATATATGCAAAAACAATAAAAAATAAAAAGCCTTTAGCATTTGGAAAATGGAAGCCCATATATTTTTGATATATTTATCTTATTAGAAATGATCATTAGACATATGCACATCAATTATCAGATATTTTATAGAGATTTTAACAGTAAGTATAAATTTTGTTTACATTCCTATGGGTTCCGTACCCATGCTTATCCGTAAGACGGCGGCGCGGCGCTTACGCGCTTCCATATTTTGTCTTTATTCAGTTAAAGCAGTACGATTGCTTTGAAAAAAAGTTCAGAATTTCCAAAATATTTCAAAATACACTTTTCTTCAAAAAGTCTTTTTTTTTTCAAAAAAAGTAATTTTTTGTCAAAAATTTAGTTTCCCAAAAATATATAGTTTCCCAAAAATCTAATTTTACAGAGTAAATTTTTTTCAAAAATGTTAATCTTTTTAAAAAAAATATTTTTGGTACGGGAAGTTCCAGCAATTTGCCTTAAGGCACGATGCCATGCGCTCCACTAGTTTAGTTTTATTATATATAGATTATTAATTATTAAGTCGAAGTTTATCCCTGTATTATAAATATCATCATCGGCTCGGCTCATTATCGCAGTTATGCGCTTGTTAACGTATGCGTTCGAATAGCGCACAATGCCCGATACGATGCCCGATGCCCGTTGCCCATTGCCCGATGCTTATAATAATGATTGGCGCTCTGACTTATAATAACAGACTAACGCCACTTGTAATTGACAAGATGAACAAAATGCCACGATAATATGATACACATACCCGTACCCCAAGCCATATGTGAATTATTAATAAAAAATATTTGATCTTACACATGCATAAGTGTGTTTCGATATTGTTCATCGAATAGCTATTAATTTTTACGTAGAAAAATATAGTCATTAGAATTATGTCTTTTATATTTAATTTTACCGTAGGCTGCACGACTGAAAAATGTGTGAGTAATAAGCATTAATTTATCAATATTGAAAGATGAAAAAAGTATGCGAGTATGAAGATGTAATTTGATAAATGACCCTTGCTGGAGGACATATTAATTGAAAACGGTTATAAATTTGTGTACACACGTATTTGATTTATTTAGTTTTTCTTTTATAAATTGAGTGTGTGATATACCAATCTAAATCTAATATATAAAATAACGTATTCCTTCCGTTTAACCAATTTTTATCAAATTTTATATGCATATTCTGTAGGCCTGAGAATCGTCTACTCTTTATTTTTCTTTAAGTAGTAAGGATTATTCACATTTAATTTTTCTTTATTTTATTTTATTTTTTTATATAATTTGTAACTAAAAGCACATTTTAGCTCCAAATTTTCACAAACTCCTATTTCCTAACACACATCTTTAATCGAATAAATTTCACACCGCGTTCAGTCAATAAACGCTTTTATTAGTTCAGATTTTTTGAGTTTATGAGAAAGCTTAAATTTTACTTTAATAAACTTAGCAAGGGTTGTCCAACCCTAACACTTACTTTCTTTGTTTTAATCATTGATCAAGTTGAATTTTAAAAATGAAAAATAAATGCAACTCTAAATTTTCACTCTCCTAGTCATTTTAGTAGCCCAATCAATTCGTTTTTTTTTGTCAATGTTTTTGTCAATGTTAGCGACGAAATGTTTGTTATTGATAAAACTAGATGTATTAAATTATCAATCCATTCTTACATAATCACGAATTTGCTAGATTATTTTATCGTTCAAATATTTCCTAATGTAGACAAGAAGTACATTATTTTTAATGTCTTGCAGAAGGAGCAATTTTAGCAAAAATATATATATATAAATTTAATATTTGGAAACAGGATATAATGAAGAGGATTTAAAAAATTATATTATTACCAAGATTTTAAAATGTGTGAAACCATTTATGAATTTTTTTGGCATGGAAATCGCAAAAAATGTAGCTTTATAAAAATTATAAGGCTTTTTATTGTGTAGTTCGAGCTTGATCTATTCATGCATCGGAGTCGTTTCTCCTTATAACAAATTTTCTGCGAAAATATTTTTATAATTTTATCTTCTTACTGCCATTTTACAATTGCCTGTGTTTGAATTAAATTTTCTGCACGACATGAACCGCTGTCGACTTACGATTGCAAAGTGACGCCTTCGAGAGTTTCTGACTTCTTTCTGATATTAAATAAATGATGAGTTGCATAAACTCTTATTGTATTGGTACGGAGCCCCCATCCATTCAAGAGGCATTTCTTAGAATACTTTTTATGAAATCATTCAATTTGTTTTTTTTTTACTTGAAAATTTATCCCATATTTCCGTGTGAGTTTTTGTGAGAGATGATTAAAATATTGGAAGATTTGGGGTATGCTTAATAAGCTGTAAAGAAGTTATTAGCCAATTTTGTTATATTGTTGACTTAAAATTTTATTCGCGTTTTTATTTCCTTATTGTTGCTTAATAGGTAATAACATTTTATAAATTGTGAGGTAATAGGAGAATAAACTTTTTTTTAAACTGAATGTATTGGGCAAAACATATATATGGGCCAACGATTAGTGTTGCTTTAATAATTTTGTAAAGTACTAATTATAAATGTTTTTTTTTATTAAAAAGTATAACTTATCCCTCAAATTTGTTTTATTTGATAAGTACTATAGAATAGTATAATTTACAAATTTGAGTGTAAATAATGCACTTCCAATGAGATGATAATAATTCAAATGAAAATGATCACTTATATTCGATACATTTGGTGAAGAAAATTCATTATAGTGAAAGGGCCAAAATAGTTTATATTCTTAAGAATCTACGTATTAATATTTTTTAATTAAGTTATTGTAAAGGGCCGAAAATCGAAATTGAAAATTTTTACATTTCTCGACGTTTTGAAGGTTTCTGAACATTTTGGCATACCTCAGAAAAAATTGATGTGTGTGTGTGTGTGTGTATGTATGGATACAAATTTTCAGTCACGTTTTCGGGCGCACGGATCAACCGATTTGAATGGTACAAAAAACATTCGATTTCTATTGATAGGGAGAAGAGCTGATTAGTTTTTGGCAAAGGCAGATCCAGCCGTTTTGGAGATACAGAGCAAAGAGTGCAGATATAAAAATCGAGTTTTTGAGAAAACGGAGTATCCGATTTGAATGATCTAAAAAACATTCAATTAGTAATGATTGGGAGAAGTGTTTATCAGTTTTTGGCAAAGGCAGGCCCAGCCATTTCGAAGATACGGAGCTAAATATGTAAAAAATGGCAGTTTTTGAGAGAACTAAGCGTCCGATTTAAATGATTTAAAAACCTTTCTGCTTGTCTTAACAAAATAATTAATTTTGGAAAAAAAAAGTTGTTTCAACTTTTTTTTTTCAAAAAAAAATTTTTTTGTATATCGAAAATAATTTAGATTTCATTTTTAATTCTGACTATAGTTCTAATATACTTTAAACAAATAATTTCAACTTTGCAATTCAGTTTATATAATTCTTATAAATATTAGACAATGTTACAATATTAATAATAATTTATTTGAAAACATTCAGTATTCCTCGAACATTTTGTTTCGGTACGGGAAGTTCCAGCAATTTGCCTTGAGACACGATGCCATACACCCCACTAGTTTATTATATTTATTATTATATCGAAGTTGTAGATTAATTCATTTGTCCAGTGCAATTCAGTTAAGTAAATGATATACTGTATATTTCGTCAGCTGCAATTTTTATTGAGAAGTGGTCAATTAATATATGTGTCCAGTGGCTAAAAGTGTCTTGTTTCTTTAGGGTGACCAGTCAACCCCGATGTTTACAAAACAATTAACACGAGAGGCTCCAACTAAGCAAATATCGTAGATGTAGGATGGCAAAATTTAATCTAATGGTAATTTTAGAATAACTAACGACTTTTTCGTGATTTTTGATATTTTTGAAAAATCAATATTTTTTAAATGAATCGATTCCCATCGATCCCGTAGCCGGCTGTGTAATAAATGCCGGTTTCGGCGGGATTTGGTGGGATTCGGTACCCATCCTCGGGCCTCTAGAATGGGTATTAATGGGTTCATCAGTCGGTAAGCGCGCGCGCCCCACTCGCTAGAATTCAGAGAGTATTGTGTTCCCTTAATTAATTTCTGCTTTATTATTTGCCTCGTGAAATGTGTAATTGGATAATCAACATGCCGTCGACTGCGCATAGAATGAGTCTATGCCGAAACTCCCGGACACCAACACACCTGAGCCGAGCAAAATGGAAACCGGGCGAATACTTACAAACACACACCTATATGTGGGTGTTTCATAGTGGAATAGTCTAAAATTCCCGCTCTGGACAACCTGACATCGTGCAGTAGCAATGTCCATTTTCACTTAAAAATATAGATAAAATATATTTACACTGCGGTGTAAAATGGCAATGGGAAGCGCTATTCTTCTTTGAATCGAGTTGGAGTTCAACAGACTGCCTTTATTATTTATTATTAACTTCCCGAAGGAAAAGTTTGTTTTCGTAAAAAAATCCAACTCGCTGAATCGAATGAGACCAAATTTGGAAAATGTATGTATGTCACAGTTTGCAAAAATTGGTATCGTGTTTTTGGCATTTGTCAAAATAAAACCTTTGATCGACATTTTATCAAAAACGCCTAAACCGATTTCATAAGTTTAAAAGCCATTTGATGTATCTCAATGAGAACCATAATTTGTCAGTTTTGTGAGACGACCTACCGAGCCGTTTCTTTGTAATTTGAAAAAAAGTGTTAAACTTTTCGTCCACATTTAAGCTTAAACTACCGAATCGATTTTTAAAAATCAAAAACTGTTTGAAAGATATTAGTTGAGAATGATACTGATTAGTTTTAGGTGAAAATCTACCGAGCCGTTTTCTTGTAATTAACTGTTGAAAAAAAAATTAACCCGATTTTTAAGAAACTTTTTTTGGCGATATATATCATAGTCTTATAAAACTTACTGAAATTACTTACTTTAATTGTAAAAATTCATCAAAGTTTGAGAAAATGAGTACTTTTTTATGTTTGTTAAAACTAAAATTAGACGATTTACTTAGTATAAGGACAGAGTACTTGGTCTTGATAAACATGCTAAATCATTAAAGTCCTCCGAAAACTGTTTCAATTATAAAAATTGTTGATTTGTAAAAATTTGCTTTTATAAAATACTCCGAATTAACGTGTTTGTTCGTTTTCAAGTATGTGTGATAAATCCACTCGGAATACTTTTAATCACTCATAAATTATTTTTATTTTTTTTTGATTATGTCGATTATTTACACATATCGGGAAGTTTGTGTAACTTGCCTCAAGGCAAAATACCAATACCAACTAGTTTATATATGCGTGTGTATACATACAGTTTCAAAATTATACATATATATTTGATGTATACATATAAATTTAAGATTATATTGTTCGACGTCGAAACAAATGCTCTAAAAAAATCAATGAAAACAAAATGTGATAAATAAAAATTTCAAATTAAATATTGAGTTAAAATATATTTAACTTGCAAATGAGAACTTTCTAGATTTTTATAGAAATTTTGATTTCCTAATTATACGTTTTCTTGTTTGACGTTTCTAGTATTCCGAAACCAAAATTCTAAAAAGTATGTGTGTATAAGTGACCCTAAATTTGACCTTTCTTCGACGTTTTTATTATAAACGGCTGCATCTATTTCAAAAATGTAAAAGCCATTTAGTTAGAGCTCGGTTTCGTTAGTTTTACACGATAATTTCTAATTATACATTTTCTTTCTTGACGTTTTTTGTATTCTGAATCGCTTGATACCAAAATTCGAAAATGTATGTGTGTATAAGTGACCCCAAAATTTGACCTTTTTTCGACATTTTCTTATAAACGGCTGCATATTTCAAAAATGTAAAGGCCATTTGGTTAGAATTTGCATTGGTAGTTTTTCACGACGATCTACACAGCCATTTCTTTATAATTAGCAGATTCGTACAATTTTTTTGTCCATATTGTAACAAAAAATCCTGAACCAGTTTTTAAAATTCAGAAACTATTCGAAAGGTGTCAGTTAAGATATGTGCTGCTTTGCTTTTGGTAAAATTCGTCAATTGATTTTTTAGTAATTAAATGTTAAGTTATTATTAGATAAAAATCATAGTTTCAACAAACATAATAAAATATTATATCCTACCACAAATGGTTGAATTATAAAAATTCGTTATAATTTAAAATAATTAGCTGCGCTTTTAGAACACCGTGTAAATATGTATTAGTTTACGTATATGGTTTACGTTCAGTAATGTATAAATTTTTAAATACTTGTTGAAAATATTTAAAATGTTTGGGAAAATTGTTTAAAATTGAATAATCTTCAAAAGTTTCTAGCATAATTCGAATAAAAAATAAATTACTCATTAAAAATTATATTGATAAATGATTCGTTAAGTCGATTGTCCATGATGAGACCAATGTTCAAATTCATGTAACTTGCCTTAAGGCTTAATGCCATTTACACCTTGTTAATAAATAGTATTTTTTCGATGTGAAACAAATCCAATATATTTGTCCAAAAATTTGTTATATATGCATACGGCAAAATCTTCAAGCAAGGTAGTCAAAATGCTAAAAAATACGTGATAATTTCACGCCATTGGTATTCAGATGAAACATCAACAATAATATGTAATTATGATTATTTCTAAGCTTATTTCTAGCAGTGTACCAAACCATACCACATCTTGCACAATTAATTATTAATTAAATTTCCATGATATCTGAGAATTTTCAGTCACATTATTCAGGGATTTGGGAGCCTCTCACAAATGGCCCATGTTATGTCATGACTTAAGGGGGCGCACGCGACAAAATGATAATAGCGCCGAATTTACATAACACGGTTGTTATAGCACGTCGCATTCGAATGAATTTATTGGCTGAAAATAATTCTATTATACGGTAAAATTGCGCGACGATAATATTCTATCTAGTAGTAGCTTCAAGTATGCATAAATAAATGTTGAAGATTTTTCACCCTGGAATTTATAAAGAAAACGTTGTAATTTATATTATGTAACAATTTACATGACCTAACCGCTTATCATACAACTTTATATACAAATTAAGTTTCTAGAGAGACAAAAACAAAACAAAAATTCTGAGCATGATGCTAATATGAATTAACCTTAAATTTTAGACTATAATATTATTTATGCATATATTAATAATTATCAAACTTATATTAACTTCTAAACTTTTATCCCAAATTATTGAAAAAAATATTAAATAAAAGTCCAGTTAGTTTATGTTTAAACCATTTTTAAATGTTACCTCCCTCCAATGAAACATCTGGTTCAAGTGGGGCCAAGCTTTTAGTCATAACTCTGATTTTAAATTCCCTGTTTTTTCCCATGACATTTCTTAAATATAATTATTATAAATGATGTCTATAAAACAGTACAGGACAGATTTTGAATACATGATCGCTTCAAGGGGGTGTATGTTTTAAAATAATCGAATTAACGAATCAACAATGCACACAGAGCAAATTGCAATGCTTATGTGATATGACATTGATATATAGGGGATGGCTTACATACTGTAAAATTTGAATCAGGATTATATTAAATTTGAAAAGTTGTAAGTATAGTTGTAGTATAACTTCACAAATCTTAGAAGAAATATTAAAAATAAGATTTAATTTTTATTCATAGTTATAAAAAAAAAATAATTGAAACTCTTAGATTTTATGGAACTAAGTTTTTGTTTGCTATTTTCAAAGTTTCAAAAATTTGTTTTCTGGTCCTTTTTACCCCATACCCGGGGTAAAATGAGTTAACTATCGAGATCGACCCTACTGGTATAGTGTCTCATTTTTAACTTTAAAGGTTTATTACGAAATAATTGCTATAATATTTAACCAATGTCATTTTATAATTTTTTTTGTTGTGTTCGCCAGGTTAAAGGTTCACATGGTTCTTTTTACCCCATTCACATGCAAACTATTATATAAAATTGTTTATTGAATTTAATTTGAAAATAACATACATTTTATATAAAACAAATAATGTATTCTTAAAAATTATATATAGGTCTCGTAAACTAAATGACAGTGCTCACAACCCAAAAAACTTATAACGAATGCAAATGCTTGTGTTATAGATTTTCAAACATGGTCGTTTATGTCCTGATAGCGACGTTTTTTGATCTAATGAGAAGGTTGATTGCAGATATTTTTCCCTCTACTTTCAAATTTGTTGTTAAAAAATCCCTAACTTTACTTGTTTTTGAGGTATTGATAGTGGTTGCATTTTGGGGCAACCCGCGGATCTTTAAGCCCCGCTCTATCGTTTTACATTTCAAGCATATAAATTAAATTTTAAATTCAAATTTATTGTTATTAAAATAATTTTCTCTCTAATATTTCCTAAACCATTTTCTCATACCATAGTTTCCAAACATCATTGTTTCATATTATTGAATATGCAAAGCAAAGTACATTCGGTAAACAAACGATCACTTTCCATTAACTTTATGCACTAATCAGATTATCTGTTTAAACTTGCAGATTTTGCGGTCATGTCATGTAAGTGTTAAGTTAAACAAATACCAAACTTCCCGTTGTAATGTAATGTACGTCGGAGGGTTCATAATGCAATTATCAATTATGCAAATAGCGATTATCACACTTGACAAGGCATTGGGACGTATAATTTAACTATATACAACACACGCGTGTCTTACACAAATTTAACTTATATGAATTAATAATATTTAGTGTTATATGAAAGTAACGGAATTGATTTTGGGAAGTACTCGTTGGATAGAGGAACAAAATTGGTTAAGAACTCATTCACCTATTCTTTTAATATTTTTCTGCAAGTTCGCATACTATTTTGAGTTTGAAGATTACTGGAGTTAATAGCAAAATTACTAAACTAATAGTTCACAAAAGCGAACAAACACATCGTACATAATTAAGCACCCAACTCTCATACATTTCCTACAGATTTTACAAACCCGTTAAAAAATGTAATAATCCGCAGGAGTGACACTGCTATATAGACCAGCAAGCCGCCAGGTCTTACACAAAATATTTAGAGATTTTCCAATATTGAAAATGTACTTAAATTCTAAAACTTACACTTCTAAAGAACTTATAGTGATTAATATTGAAGCAAATCTTGACAAACTGAATGTCGTCTTTAGGCTAGACTTGTACACATAGGTTGTTAAACAGATTTCGACTATATAGGGTTTTAGTTGATTATTATTAGATTTTTTTACTCTTGTTCGGCTTAATATTTTTGCTATAAGGATAAAAATTGATCCGTTTAAATATTGAACTTTACTATATTTGACGCTTACAAAAAAAAACTGAGTCAATCAATTACAAAACCTTCTAAGTTTTTTTAGTACGACTTTTTAGGCAACACTAGATATATTTAATTAAACCGAATTATTGCAAAAATAATGGATTTCTTTTTTACTCAGCCTAATATAGAATTACTGGATGCATTTTGTCTCATGTCAAGTTGCATGAACTTACCAATATGTGTAAAAAATCAACCTAATCTACAAGGAATCAAATTTAGCAACCTTCATAATTGTTTACTGTAATGAAGATTTCGTTTTTTTTTTTTCAAAAAGATCCATTAAACACATTAAATGTCCTAAGCTGGCGGCTCATCATTATTCCAAGTAGTTGAATTTTTATAATAAACCACTTTTCTTAGGCCTATAATATTTTACCATGTTCCTTAAGACCAAGAACTTCTATCGCTATGTTAGGTTTTATTACCTAGTTTACTGTGATTGCCGGATATTGTCGTCCTGAAAAAGTGGCAGAATTTTGTATATTGGCGAGTATTCTCGTCATTTGTATAAAACTTTGATCATTGGCTATTTGGACTGTATTTCTCTAAAAAAAAATATTTTCAAAATTCAAGATATTTAGAATATTTTAAGGCTACCACCATAGCCAAATAGTTGTTATAGCAATTTATCCCAAAACAAAAATTTGAATTTAATTTTTAATAATTAATTATGAAGAAACAGCACCATATGTCTTTCGAATAGTTTTTGAATTGGTTAAGGATTTTTGCCAAAAACTTGTATTTGCTGATAATAAAGAATCCTAGATCCTCTAAATATAATTTGCTTCTTTATACATTCATGAAAGTATCTCAGATTGTATGGTGTATGGTGTATGGCCAGTTGGTTGTAATTCAAAATAATAATTTCGTAATGCGTCCCTGTTTTTAATTCAATAATAGTAGCAAATGCCGAAATATGTAAGCGCATAACTCGCATTTAAAACATAGTTCTGGTCTAATATACGCGGCGGGTACTTGCAACGGCAGTTCGGTGCGTTTCTGGTCGATAAACTGCCTCATGTTACAAACACAACCCCATCGGGGGACAGGGATGTTTTCGAAGACCGAATGAAAATAGTACTATAGATAGATATTTAAAATTATTTAAATATTTACTGGTGGTGCATGGCATCGTTCCTTAAGGCAAAATGCTGGAACTTTACGTATAATTTTAATTTTTTTTTTTTTTTGAAAATTTTGATTTTTTTTTTTAAAGGAATCGCGCTTCATGGTGGTTTAGAGACCAGAAATCGAAGCACGTAAGTCTAACAATTAAACATTGTAAATTTTGGTGCGGAACCTATAGACATGTAAACAAAATTTGTTCTTATTTTTACAATTTTTATAAAATGTTTGATGGGTGATTATTTTTGAAAGCCAAATGGCTTTCTTTCTTCCTTTTTCATTGAATCTCCGAAACCGCTGAACCTGCCTTCCAAAAAATGTAATCAGTCCTTCATTTCGCCAATACAAGTAGAATCTTTTTCATCCCCAGTTCGGACCAGTGCTAGAACTCTCTGTATATGTAGTCGTATACGTAGACTACATCAAGTTTATTGAATTAGTAAGGATTTAATGTTTTGGCAACTCATGAAGACTTGCGGGCTTTCTAAATGTTAATATATAGTTATTGCGGACATATCATTGAGTCAAGATGAACGCTTAGTGAACAGATTTGATTTATGCTTTTTGTTGACATAATATTTTTATGCTGCGGGGAAAGTTATTTTGTTATAGATAATATATGTCGCATTTATGCGGGTTTTCTTTTGAAATTTTTACATTTAAGCATTTTCTGTTTATACAAATTATTAATTAGTCTGTGAATATAAAAATTAAAGTATACTTATATTGTATTTACGCATCTAAATTTTGAGGAGGATCAACGATGATCCTTGGTTTGTCCTCAATAAGACCTTACTCAAAGATCTTGATATAGATTTATGGACCGATTCGGCCGCATAACAGACCAATATTATGGCAAGGCTATGTTATGAAGAACTTTCCTCACTAATTCGTTCTAAATATTGACGAAATCCATATGGTTGCTGTGCAGTTAGGTGTTTTTCTCAGGTTGTCAGATAGAAAACCTAACCTACAAACCGCACAAATGTCAAAATAATGATCTAAGATAACAGGATCGTTCTGATCCAGCTTCATAACAACGAATGACGTTGCAGTTTAAATGTAAACGCCTGAATGCACAGCAAATACACGACAGTATTTAGTATGATTCAGTAGCATAATGTATGGAAGTTGGAGCGTAACATGGCCTTACCATAACATTGGTATGTTGTGCGGCAGAATCGGCCCATTACAGAATAATAAAGCTAACTAGTGTTCAAGATTTCCTAAAACTGGAGGCTCGCACAATCTATAGCTTTTCAACTTCTTGAGACACCAGTTAGTAGAAAATTAAAAAAATGTCTATTGAGAAAGAAGTTTCCAGTAGACAATATTCAAGATGCATTAACATTGCATTTTTAAAGAAATTAACAGAATAGTCCAGCCATTATAGTAAGTTCACCTCGGAATTCGAGATACCCAGCTGTAAGTCTGTGAATACTTGTATATTGACATTCAAAAGTTGTCTCAAAACCTACTAATGGTAGGGTGTACATACCATATGTAGGTTTTGAGACAACTTTTGAATGTCAATATACAAGTATTGACAGACTTACAACTGGGTATCTCGAATTCCGAGATTCTTACCTAATTTAAGCTTAAATGACTGGAGTAGAATTGGTAGATTACTCATCAGAGTGGCAACTATTGATATATCAAAATTTAGCACAATTTTATATGTGTGTTAATGCTTGTGAAGTTAATAATTATTTCAAAATTCATTTTATACGTTTCGTTTCGTTCTCATAGAGTGAATAACTTGATTTATTATATACTCGTTGCTAAAAGTGATTCGTTTCCCATCTCGTATCAAATGGCAATCGCACTATATACAATTCCACTATTTTAGATAGAATTGCAGTAGATTCAGTCATTCAGTAACCGACTCCGCCTCATGTGGCAGAAACAAACAAACTGCCCGGGATAAAGAGTTTTATAGTCCAAGACAATTCCACTAAGTGAACTCTAGAAAACATTGCTCGGCACGGGCTCCATAAAACGCAAACTTATCGGCTCTCGTAAAATCAACCACAGAATTCAGATCTAGTTTAGATCCTGGTCTAAAAGAATAATAGAATATTCAGCTAAATTTACCAGAACTTACTGAGACATTCAAGTCTAAATAAATAAAAAGTACTAGCTTTTCTGTAGGAACGAATCGTGGATAAATATTGGTTATTTGTGGGATATAGTATTGATACATTATTAACATTTCGAATAAAATTGGACCTAAAGAAGTAGGAAAAGCCGTATCATGAAATATAAAAGAAAGTTTTACCTAAATATTGTAATCACTGGATTTTATGATTCTCTATTAACTACGCTAAAAATTTTACTTTTTACTATTTTTTTCCAAAATCAATTATTTTGTTAAGACAAGCAGAAATTTCTTTGAATCATTCAAATCGGACGCTTAGTTCTCTCCTTCCAAAAACTGCCATTTTTTACAAATTTAGCTCCGTATCTTCGAAATGGCTGGCCCTGCCTTTGCCAAAAACTAATAACTTCTCCCAATCATTACTTATTGAATGTTTTTAAGATCATTCAAATCGGATACTCCGTTCTCTCAAAAACTCGATTTCTATTTTCTGCACTTTTTGTTCTTTATCTCCGTAACTGCTAGACCTCCCTTTGCCAAAACCTAATCAGCACATCTCCCTATCAATAGGAATCGAATGTTATTTGAACCATTTAAATCGGTTGATCGGTACGCCCGAAAATGTGACCGAAAAATTTTATTCATACATACATACACACACACATCCATTTTTTCTAGACTATGCCAAAACGTTCAAAACCTTCAAAACGCAAGAAAAGTAAAAATTTTCAATTTCGATTTTTGGATGATTACAATAACTTACCCTAAGGGAAGTTAAAAATGCATCTAAATATAAAAATTTCAGACGATTTCAATTATTGTAAATTCAAATGAAACATATAGCATCTCTTGTATTTTTATTATATCATTATGTATTCTGCTATATGAAAATACAATAAATCATGACATTTTAAATATTTTACCTGAAATAATTATATATATCAACCAAATTTGCCTATAATATTGCTTTTCATCTACATATATTTAACAGCTAATAATTTTTTATTTCAATTTATGTTTTTGTTAAACATTTGACAATTTTCAAGCAAATCATCAAAGATTTTCACTACAAAATTAATATCATAATGGTAACAATAAGGAAAATTATGAGAATATCCGAATTTAAATAAAAAATCTTAAGATTTCATAAATTAAAGTGTACTAAAATAGAAAATTGCTACACATAGAATTTTCCTGCAAAAATACAACTAAGATGGGAAGCAGAAACGCCCTTCCTGGCAGCCAACTCGGTTGACAAATTAAATGTTGAACAGAAATGGCAGCAACAGATTTATGAATTCACATACACACATATATATATATATATATATATATATATGTATTGTATGTGTGTATGTATGTATATTTTATACACAAGGGATGATATAATGCTGTAGTTACGTTATAAACCAATTGATATACGACATTCTGGTAAACGAGACTCTAATTCGATTTCAAGATAAAATATAATACTGTACAAGAGGGAAAACATATAAATATCTGCATGTATACGTAATGCGAAAACATAAATATAAATGCTTAGAAAATCGTTTGAATGGCAAATATATAAATCGGGAAAATGTATAGAAAACATTTCTAAAATAAATAAACGTATATGTTGAGACATATATATAGGATCGTTAGAGGAAAAGAATTATTCTATAAGGATACGATTTCATTGAAAATTAAAATGAGATACTAAGATTATGCAATAGAAAATTTATCTAGAATATTTTTATGTAGAAAACAGCATTATTCTAGAAGAATCATTCATAACATCAAACTCGACGTGGAGTAGTGGTAATGAACATGAACTAGCAAATCTTAATTTTCTCAATATACAGGGTATCCCAGAACTCAATGTCAAGCCAGGGTGATAGTATTGATCGTTACTGTCCTGAAAAAATATCTCACGTTGTTAGTAAATTATGAGCTTTTAAGTGCAGCCTGGAGCTTTGGAGAAATTGTGATAATATTTTGGGTATTGTGATTAATTTTAGTTACTGCTGTTCATTTAAACTTTGCAACCGTAACCGTAATAACATTTCTAGGACCACAATCAAAAATAATGACACAATTGCCCCGAGTTTTCACGAACTATTTCATACTATATTATATTATTGTATATCATCGATAGATATCTATTATCTATCATACCGTGAGATACCTATACCGTCATTAACTTATTATATACCTACAGACCTTTTACTTCTTATAAATACTACTGTCTAATTTATATATTCACCTATATTATATAGGTTTACCTTACGCTCTATGTATTATCTCTGCCTACCTATTGTCTATACCGGGAATTGAACCCGGGACCTCCGCGTGGAAGTCGCGCACCTTAACCACTACCCTATCGGATACCCCCACTAATAATATAATATGGGACGCACTGTTGTTTCCGCGGGTCATTTTCTAATTAATTAGGTAATTAATACTAAAGTGGCGCGACGACACGCGAAAAAAGACGGTTGATTGTAGCGTTACGGTGGTGTAGTGGATAAGGTCGTCGCGTGCCACGCGGCGGACCCGGGTTCGAATCTCGGTAGGGTTAATGTAGCGTGTAAGGGAAATTATAGGCAATAGGATATATAGTAGATATAGGTTAGGTGTATTCGGTATACAATGTAGGGATTTGAGAGTATATAATGAAATATAGCGTATGGTACAGATGTAAGGCGTGTAGTATAGAATGCAATGTATAGGCACACGTAAGGCTATAAAAATACATGAATAGGAACCTATGATGTAGATGTTAGCGTATAAGAAATGCGAATGAATGTAAGATTTAATTTATAAATATTATTTTTTCTATAAGAAGTTCATACACCTCAATTTGTTACTAAATTAAAAACGACTTTGATAAAACCAGTGGTTTTGTGCTAATATTTTTTGCCGGAACGCTAAATTTAAAAACCGGTTCTAAAACCGGTTTTCATGTTTTTCCAGTTCCGTTCAAAAAGAAAGACAAAAATTATTCAAAACCCATTTTGTGCACATATATGTATGTTTATTACAATAATAACATTTAATAAAAATTAGTTGAATAATAACGTATAAAATTTACTTATTAAATCATTTTCTGTATGTAGCGATGTTTTTTATATTTTTTCTTGCCGGAACGACATAACAAAATGAAAAATTTAATACAATATTAAATATAATTTTTGTGTCGTATTAATTTCAAAAATCATTTACCTACGAGAATCTATTTCGATCCATCTTACATCCAAATATCTATTAGTACCGACACACAGCGATTATTATCAAATTATTATTCTATAACTCACCCAGTCAATAATGCATCGTATGAATATAGTGCACATTATTGCATATTTGTTCCCTTCATCCCCTTGGCAATAAATATACGACCCCTTGCATTCGCACAAAAGGAACTTGAGTTAAGCCGAAAGCAGGTGCCGGTAAGCTTGCGGCTTAGACGTGTCATGAGCGACCAACAATAGGCTTAGCTATGCCACTGAAAAAAAGGTTGAGATATTAGTATCGCGCTTTCGAATTAATAGAAGATGAATTATGTTTGTACTTATTGAAATTATCTCAGAATTAAATATATATTTCGTGCTATAGATTAAGCAAATTCATATTAATAAATGTCTCGTGAACAAAAATTGTTTGACCTGATTGTGAGAGAAATGCTTTAGCAAATTATGTGCAGTGTTTAGGTTTTTATTTTTATTCGTTTTTAGTATAAAACTAATCATTGTTGTACGAATTTCCAATCCTGATTATTCAGGAAGTGAACTTTTTATAAAACTTTTCAAGGCGCTTTAGTACATTTTTTTTCAAAGAACGGCCATTCAAAATCGATCAATTGTAAAAATTTATATCACATAATAATCATCATTGTACCAATTTCTAATTCTGATTAAACTTAAAACTTTCCAAGACACTTTAATACATTTTTTCCATAAGATGGCTCGTCAAAATCAATTAATTTTCAAAATTTAAATACGTAGTTACCAAATAGTAATAATTCTAGAACATATAGAGTAATTTAGCTATTATTTTTACTGTGTCGTAAAAATTCTAATATTTCTACAACACAGATTTCAAAATTTAAATAAAATTAATGATAATTAAATTAATTAAACACAATATTCAAAAAATGATCACCGTTTGATCAAAGGGTTAAATTTAGGTCTTACTTAAAAAACTGATCTAAACTGATAAAAACTTTCAAACTGCAGCGAATTTCTTTTTTTAAATTTTAATTATAACTCTTACAACCAACACTTATATATATATATATATTCATATAGTATACCACAACCAACACTTATAGGAGAATATATATATCATATATAATAAATAACTCAGTTTATTCTAACACTATAAATTACACATTATTATTATATAACACATATTACAATTCGGAGTACTGTAAATTACACATTATTATTATATTAACACATATTACATATTCTAAAATATATCCTTAATTATAATATATAAATTAAAATTGCACTAATTCTGATGTATATATTAAACTAATGGGCTGGTTTACGCTTTAGAAGTTTAAACAAAAATGATAACAATTAATCACAATAACCGAAAAATATTCACAGTTTGACCAAAGCTCTAATTGCAGATCTAGTAGTTCTTACCGAAAAAAAAACTGATCTGAACCGATAAAAACTTTCAAACTGTATCGGATTTGTTTTTATAATTAAATCATAATACTTACAATCTATACTTATATATAATATATTCATATATAATATATAGCACATATTATTATGTACACGCATACAATCATATAATCCTAAATCGTCAAGAAGTAGAAGTGGTCTCGAATTCATTGT
Organism: Ctenocephalides felis; assembly: GCF_003426905.1. Taxonomy (NCBI): domain Eukaryota; kingdom Metazoa; phylum Arthropoda; class Insecta; order Siphonaptera; family Pulicidae; genus Ctenocephalides; species Ctenocephalides felis. The sequence continues at coordinate 45,889,570 of NW_020539725.1, read as the reverse complement.
GAATACAATTTTTATAAAAGGACACGTTCGTTGAAAAATAAGTTCCAATAAACCGTCATCCTAATCTAATTTTTTATAGTAATTATGTAAGCCATCAGCATTAATAATATTAAAATTAATTATTTATATATTGAACTAATGGACCGATACTGCCGCAA
>NW_020539725.1:45866912-45888412 GCF_003426905.1 Ctenocephalides felis | reverse complement strand
CTATTAAGTCTTTTTCCTTCTTCAAGGTGGGCATAGCAAACGTATGCGTTTCTATTCGATATTACACCTGTACCGGTGTTGGTATATTATGTTCTCAGAATCGTACTCGACATCTACGAGAGTCCCTCGGAGACTATTGTCCGTCTGACAATTTTTCTTTTTAATTAATAGGATCCCACGCCGCCCGACGATTGTTCGAAAAATACTTGTAAGAGACGCTGATGAAAACCTAGGAGGTCTCGTCTGGACAAAGATTATAGAAACAAAGTGTTTATTTATGGGGAAATCTAGAAAGGCGAATGGATAAAGTGATGATGGAGATGGATAAAGTAATGTTTTTAAACACTAAGGTAATTTAAAAAGTAAAAAATAAGTTACAAAACTAGTAGGGTGTATAGCATCGTGCCTTGGCAAATTTGATGGAACTTCCCGTACCGTAACAAAATGTTCGAGGAATATTAAATGTTTTCAAATAGATTATTATAAATATTGTAACATTATCTAATATTTCCAAAAGTCTAAATTGCAAAGTTAAAATTATTCGTTTAAAGTATTTTCTGAGGTATGCCAAAATGTTCAGAAACCTTCAAAACGTCGAGAAATGCAAAAATTTTCAATTTCGATTTTGGACGACGATTACAAAACTTACGCTACGGGAAGATAATTACCCTATGGGAAGTTAATATACGTATTATTGTTAGAATAATATAAGTAGATATCTGTATAAAAAAGCAGATTATTTCGAAAATATAATGAAATATAAACATAGACGCTCAATGCAATTTGTAAATTACAAGATTTCTGTATTATATAAAATTAAATTATTATTATTTGTATTTATAGCAATTAGAACATAATTACATTCTATGAGTTATTTGATTTACATTAATTAATTACAATTATAAATAGTAGCTACCCCAAAGTGTAATTACTATTACATACAATTTATTGGATCAAGTTAATGGGCCATAAATAGAAATTAAAAACGAAATTTATACTTAGGGGGCGTCCATTAATTTCTTGAGCGGGTTTTAAGGATTTTTGACCCCCTCTCCCCTTGGTGATATTCAAAATTACCCCCCCTCCCATCGAACATCACGTGTATTTTTAATTATGTGATAAAACTGTATAATTTGATTTTTTTTTTTTGAAAATGTTTGAATTTTTTTTAAAAAAATTAGTTTAAAAATAAATGCACGTGATATATTACTGTACCCTCCCTCCCCCACGTGATATTTCGTGATTTTTTGTCAAATCCTCCCCCCCCTAAAAACCTCACGTGATTAATGGACGCCCCCTGATTATTAATATCTTTATAAAATATCTGATAATTTGATGTGCATATGTGTCATGATGATTTTTGTCCGAAGCTGCTAGACCTGATTTCCAAAAATTTAATCAGCAATTATATTGTTTTATAAACAAAGGTTTTGTTTTCAAGGAATTAAAGTCAATAACGTTTCCTAACTCTGGATTTGATAGCTTTGATTTTTGTCGTGATGTGGTGTTTCCATGTTAGTCTGCGGTCTAGATAAATACCCCCCTCCCCCCATCAATATTCTCTGATCACAAAATGTACTCAAAGACAACAATAAATCAAACATATATAACAATTATGCTATTGGGATGACAATTTATCAATATGTATCTATACAAGTGAAACTTTTGAATATTCCATCTACTTTTGTCATTCGTCGTTATTAAATCGCAAGGGCGTTCAATTCAGAAACATTTTTCTATTGTGTTCGAAATTAAATCATTATATCGACCGCATAAAATGCGACTTTTTCATTGAAAATGCGGAGTGACGCGTGACAAGAGGTGTGCCGGAGTGATTGCAGAATAATGGACTGCGTGTCATTTGCAAAAACTCTTTACTTGGACGGGAACGCCTACTCGATTAACAAAACTGTGCGACATCAATTCATTACGAGGCAGATGAATTAGAAAATTGCTATTTTGAAATGACATATATGACGGAGGAATTGTTAAATGATTAATTTTATGCTCATGAAATCAGCCCATAATAATTTCGTTCTAACTAGGTGTAAGTGGCAGTTTAAGTTAGGTGACCTATTTTTAAAAAGTTGAAACCGGGACGGAAACTTTTAGTTATGCTAATCCGGTACGGGGGTGGGGGCTTCGGATAAATTCAAAATTAGCGCTCGAAAACAAAATCTTGATTATAATACAATACTAATTCCTATCTGGTCGTACGGAATAGAGTTTTGGGGCTTCTCTAGCAAATCTAATGTAGCATTGGTACAGCGGACCTCAATCAAAACTACTTAGAATGTTGCTAGGTGCACCCTGGTAGCTGAGCAATAGAACCCTGCATGGTGATCTGATTGTACTAATTTCTTACTAATTAGAGACTTTATAACAACAATATCCACTAATTATCAACACAAATTAGAAAATCGTTATTACGCTGCTCCTTAGACCAGAATTAAGAAGACGGACAAAAGAACTGATTAAATTTTTGGGAAGCAGGTCCAACAGTTTCTAAATCTAAAGATTTTTTTTTTAAATGCCATTAGCGAGCAAAAATAATCATAGGACATATGCATATCAAATTACTAGATATTTATGAAGATTTTAATAATAAGTATAAAGTTTGCTTTCAATTTCTAATTATGGCCAATTAACTGGATCCAATAAATCAATATCTACATCTAAAAACAATTTATAATTGTTTTGAATTAATGTAAATCAAAATAACTCATAGAATGTAATTAATGTGCTGATTGTTATTAAATAATAATAATAATAATTTTAAATAATACGAAAAATCTATGTCATTTACAAATTGCATTGAGCATCAACTCCTCTTCCAGTACTATAAGTAACGCAGCCGTTTGCTACTCCACCGTATTCCCCGGTGGGCGTTTTCTGATTGTATTCTTATTGGATGTTACTCTATTTGCTCGTCGGGCGCAAAAAAAAACTTATAAAAGCTGTCATACGCACGAACCAGGAAAATTGTATGAAAGAAGTCAAGTCACTGTGTGCAATATTGTTCATTATTCAATTTAATCAAGCTGGGAAAAAGTTACCAAAGTTGCCACAGTTACGGTTTTCTTAAGCTTTTGTATCGGTTATTTTTGTAAAGGGATCAGAAGGGAGTAATAAAATTATGTTAGTATAATTATATTTGTGACTTAGATATAGAGACCAAAATTAACCAAAATAGCCGAACTGATTGTCTACTAATCAAAATGGTTAGAGTTTCACGAAAGCTCGAGAGTGCACGTGAAAGCTCAAAATTTTGAAATTACAAGGAACAATTTTGTTTCTATTTTTTCATGATAATTACGATCAATTCTATCACGTTCAGAAACACCCTATAAACTGTATGTAACTTTTCAAGGCTAAATGAAGAAACAATTATAGTAAATATGTTTATGTTTGGTACCTTCATTATTTTGGTAACGATATCTTTCGTATTCAATACAGGTTCATACCATGTGTCTAATGCCATCTATATGTGTCTAATATGTATTTGTCGTGAAATGTATCAGTACGAAATGTTTTACATAACTATTATGATTTATAGAACAAAAATTTCTCAGAATGTTGTTATATAATAATCATTTACCCCTATATAAAGAATGTTATTACGATAACATAAATCTTTTCCTCCACTAACCTGTATCCTATCCTCTGGTAAATCAGTCTTCAACGATAGCATTTCTCTGGCATACACGTCTGGGTAATGTGCTTCCTTGAACGCCTTTTCCAGCTCGTCCAACTGAAACGAAGTGAAAATAGTCCTGCCGCAAAAGCGTGCAAATCGTCGAAAAAGCGGCAATACAAACGTATGAAAATGTCATACGCGGTAAGAAAAACGCATTCGAGCGTATCGCACGCGAATTGAGACAGGACCAACTAGGGTAGACCAACGAATAACAACACAATTATATACGATAGATAGAAATAAATATACTTATTGATTTATATGTTTAAAAAATTTGGCGTATTTGCCATACAATCTATTTCTTTAATAATTGACCAAGTGCCCGGATGTTGAATTTGTCGTGATTCCTACATTTAAGGTAAAAATTCTCAGTGAGTTTCATTAGTGAGTCATGTCTTTATATGGATATCTCGATATGTCTAGTACTAGTGTTAGTGCCTTGTTCTGTATTGTCTGTAGTTTTTATGTCTAGTACTAGTCTTAGTGTAATAATTAGTGCCTTGTTCTGTGTTGTCTGTAATTCGGCATGACAAGTCAAAGTCTCTTGATCTGGATGTAGTTTGGCACGTGCATAAATCTCTTCTCACAGTATATTAAAGCCGTAATAATATCATATATTGTTAAACTAATATAGATTTTTTTGGTAAATAATAGTTATAAATGCGTATTTATATAGTTCGCACTGATTTATTCTATATTCGGAATTATAGTCCTGAATTATTTTTTTAGAAGAATCATATTAAATGAGATACATTATTTCTTCATGATAATTAAGTATAAACTTGCTTTGAATATAAACATATTAAACCTTACAATTTGTATGAATATAAATGAAAGCATTCATATATTTCTGAATTTTGTATTATTTCGTTTTCAGGACGATAACTTTTTGAATTGAGTTTTAACATTTCTGAAGAATAATATAATATTGTTGAATCTACTGAACATTTTTACATTTGCACGGTAATAATATATAATAACTACAAGCATCACCATTTTTATCGAAAGGTTTCTGTAGTAACTGCTTTAAAATATCAAAATCACTTCAGAATTCATTATGACTTTGTAATATATTGTAAAAAATGAACGCTTTATGTGTAAAATTGCCTGAAATCTAGCTTTACAAAAATGACAGGGCGTAATTCAAGTTGTTTTCGAATGATTAGCAAGAGAAAAATGTTCATGGCCACCAATAGAATATTTGAAAAATATGATGAATTCAATTTGATAAAACAATTAAAATCCTTACAGCAGTCAAATTCTATTAAAACAGTCACTTATAAAACTTAAAAAAACTGCAAGAATTTTAATTTTATAAAACTTACCTATGTCTTCGCTTCTTCTTTTTCTTTTTATTAAATCCATTTATACCATCGACCGTAAAGTCTTTACTGGCATCAAGTGGGCTCATTCCTGAAAATAATGAACCAGAGTAATTAGATAAATTTGAATAAAAATATTTTGAACTTGTTCATTCTGTATAAACAATTCATACAATTTTAGGCAATGTTTACAATATCTTTTTTTTTTCTAAGTATGATAACTTTTTCAAATTACATAATTACTTGACGACAAAAGCTAAAAATTTTATTTCTGCATCTACGACTAACCATCTATTCGGTCCTGTTATATTTTAAATCGTCTCCAACCTATTCATCCGTTATGTTTTATAATACCTCAATAGAAATGACGCTGATTGCAAATCCTCTCTTTTATATCGGTAATATAATATAAAAGATGTATTTTATCAGGATATTCCGCAATCGACCAGGATCGTAATCGACTATCCTGCAAAACGTCATTTAAATAGGATATAGTTATTGAGAGGAATCGGAAGCAAACAAGATGCAGGATGTAGTGTGATAAAGTTAACCTGGATCAGCAGAAAATCAAATTGGGTGTAAAACTACCTATAGCTGGCAATGATTTAGGAAATACATTTGTATCTATTTTTAACCCTTTATGGTCCAAATTTTTGTTTCACATTCAAAAAATTAGGGGAACGGAAAATCAGTACCTAATTATAAGCCTATATATGTTAAAGGAAAAAAAAACATTTCTGATTAAAAGATTTTTTTTATATTTATCTACGAACTGCTAAGATTTATATGCATATATTTATGCTACGTGTTAATGGTTTCAAAAAATTCATTATTTAGATCATCAATGTGCGATTTTATACGAACACGTGTTTACATATTTGTTCAAGCAAAAAAAATCGCTATGAAAAATTTTACCATAGATTTTTATATTACACTGGCTATATACCTGCATTTACATTTTAAACTTGGAATTATTTCTAATTTGGAACTATTTCTAAGCAAGTTTCGTATTATGTTACAACTGTTATGGATGAGATTTTGACGCCATTCTTATTTTGTGTTTCGTTTCCATTGGGTAATTTACTTATGGGGATCTAACTAGTTATGATTTTATCTTTTTGCTAGTGAGAGCCAAAAATTGTCATCTGTATGCTATTCTCAAAGAAGAATTGACCAAGACTTATGTGTACTATACTATTTAGTATAAGGTATGAAAAGAAACCAAACAACACCAATAAACAACTTGATTAACCATTGATTCACGAGTATTCTACCACTTTGTTCAAAACTACTAAGGAGTTTTGGAACCACCAGATCTTCTGTTTAATAACTTTGATATCTATATATTTTCAGCATGGCTCGTCAGCCTGCAAAATGATTAAGATGTTTCCAGCAGCTTGTCAAGTAATAGTGACATCTGTTTTAATTTGCAGGTAAAAATAAACTTTTCCCATTATTGCTGAATTAATAAAGAAGTCACTATTGCAATAATTGAAATAATAAAAAAAAATCCCAATATAGGGATGGAACAACTGTTTGGAATGCTATCTATAAAAAATAAAGGTAATTTGTAAGAAATTTATCACAACAGATCATAAGACCCTTAAGTTGTGTTCGCTGATCAAATAAATAATTTAAATGAAAGATTGGAGGTAGTATATGTTGCAAATGTGTAGATGCAGATGGTTTCTATGAATGATAATTTTGTGTGTTTATTAAATATCATTGCTATTATATGAGGATAAAATGTAATAGCGAACTCAAACCAATTTATAATATTTTTTAACTACTAACGATTGCAGTTTCGCATATTTAAAACTTCAAATTCCGGATACATTATCCCCCTAGACAATATTAGAATACCCCGTATTCATATAGACGCTTCTCTCGCCCGATTTTTACGTTCAGAAGGAATACTTAAAGGGTCCTCCGCTCGACGTGGTGGCGCTGCTTTTGGCACTCAAATTAATGGCGCAAATTTGAAATGAAAATTAATGAATTTTAATACACGGGTATTTGAAACTAAATTCGGTATTACAATCCTTTTATGTTTTGTAATGATACAATAATAACATAAATATACTAGATAATATTATATTATAATAAATATACAATCAAATCGAAATATAAATCAACAAATACACTGCAATACACCGGTTTATATATAATAGATATCACATCTAATCTACTGGAATAACTTCTACACTTTTTTCTACTTATTAATATAAATATTTAGTGAAATTTAGTGAATAATGCATTATAGTGTTAGTTCATTACATCGTCTGTCATTCTTAACTCTCATTAACTAGTAATCATCCCGTGCAAAATTTGATTTTTTCCCAAGTATATTCAGATCCGCGTGAAGTGGTAATCCAATATTAAACAGCTGGAACAGCTTTCTATTTGTGTATTATGTCTTTCTTGTAGAAGCGTATATTTGATTTCTTACACAATTTCCTAGAACTGATCTCTTTCCTTAAAGTGTATTATGATTAGACTAATATGTCAATGCACTACGTAGTATTGTAGTAATTATGTCCTCCATATGAGTTTGAAGCTGTTCTATTCATATTGTCAAAGGGCTATGCATTTGAGAGCAATTCCTGATGAAATCTTTATTAACAAATATACAAACACAAACAAAGAAGAATCGCCATTTTGTAAACTTATACAAAAATAACACTGACGTTTCTTAGTAACCAATATAAAACATTTGAAAATACTGTTTCATCGGCTCACTAGCGCCAAATCTGCGACTACAAATGGACCCCTAAGTATTCCTTCTGAACGAGGATTTTGTTCTAAGTGAAAAGGCCCTGCATTATCCCTATATTGTTTTGACCGGCTGATGCATCGCCATGTTTGTTTGGGTGGCTGTGTTTCCGTGTCGCCATAGAAACGCACCATGGGGGGCCACTATTAAACGCACACAATTGAAAGTATATTGGTATGCATATTTATATAATATTATACGTATACGGTCTTCTCTCTACAGGGGGGCCTCGTTTGACTAACGTCTGGCTGCGTCGAATACATGGGCACCGGTTCGACGCGTGTTTGCGAAATCGGGCGAAGGATTGTAGTTCGATAAAATATGCGAGGAAGTATGAATCAACGAATACAAACAATATATAGTGTGGTGTTATGAATGAAAAATGACCTAGAATATTCAAACTGCACGTTGAGTCTCCCATATTTGTAAATAAATATCAATTATTAAAACAGCATGCAGTATTATAGGCGGTCGTTATGGAGCGCAATGCATTTGGTAATTAGTGTGTACCTTGAGATAAGGGCTAATTCTTCAATAAAATAGAAATGTTATGTTACGTGTCTATATTCGTATTAGTTGGCAGTAACGAATTGTTAAAAAGCGTTTTAAATCTAGTCCCTCGAAAGCTCTATGCACACACATATATAGGGTAGAGAGGAGCTTAAAGTTCCGCGAGTCCACCACCAATATCGCAAAAATAATTTAATAAGTCCTAACTTTACTTTAATTCTTAAAGTAAAGTTAGGACTGTTCCTTAACAACAATATTTGAAAGTTGGTAAAAAAAGATACTAGTCATCACCTTAAATCAAACAACGTTGCTATCAGGAGATAAACGACCATGTTTGAAAATCTACAACAAAAGCGTATTTTTTTGTTGTTAGTATTTTTGGTTGCGAGCACTGTTGTTTAGTTTACGAAACCTAAATACAATTCTGAAGTATACATTATTTAATTGTTTTATAAGATATATTGTTAGTTTTGAGTTAGATTTAACAGACGTTCTTATATAACCATCAAATATTTTACATGTGGATGGGGTGAAAAGAACCAACTGATGCTTCATACTGGCAAAGGTGTACACAATAAAATAAAACAGTAAATCAAAAAGTAAATTAAGTTAAAAAACCAATTTTACAAGATATAAATCAAATAGTTTTTCCAACTCTGCTGATGATTATTTTTCACGAAATATCAGATCAAGGTTATATACAATGTTATTTTTGTAAAAAATATGCAAATAACATTTATATTTTGTATTGGTTGATTAATTAAGTAATTATTTCATTAAGTTTTTTTTAAATTAATAAGCCATCAGATCTATTTGTCCCCCCTCTTTGATTGGCCTCCCTATCGGGTAAAAAGAAACAGATAACAAATCTTAGAAAAATAGTAAAAAAACACTTCTATATTTAAGAATTATTTGGAAATTTTACTGAACATAGTATGATAGCTGGTTATTCGATTCGTTTTATATGTTAGGATGTAGTTCATTTGGTTTAGGCAGTATAAACACTGAATCTGACACAAAAAAAATCCATCCAAAATCGCAATACAATCCATGACCAGTGTATCAAGCATGATTTCAGTTTTTTTCTTATTTATTCGGCAACCGTTGAAAATATCAAAATGCAGTTTTCTTCACGTTATTCTAGTCCACAAGACAATTCACCTGATGTTTAATTGAAGTTTCTACGTGTCCGGGAAGTCTGTGAAAAATTAAAAAAACTGAAAATACTATCGGATCTTTGGACCTCTCTCAACCCTATATATTTTCATGTTATGTTAGATTTTTTTATGGAGAAATATTTACTAAAAACTTTTGAAACAATTTAATGAAAGACATCTTCCACTTACGTCAGTTAATTTATTTAAATTGCAGATAAAAAAACTTTATGCTATTAAAATATATTTGTGCATGTAATTATAACAAAAATGCCCTTTGCACTCGGATGCTCCGGCTGCAAAATAGGGATTAATTCTGGAAATCGCAAGTGAAAATGGTTAAATGGCTCTCAAAACGAGAATAGAAGCAAATAATTACTGGTAATTACAAATTGGAAAGCATATAAACTATTCCGTATACAAATTTGTTAAATAAAACATCGGCAACGTTATTGTTTAACTATAACTAAGAAACAATAGTGAAAAAAGAATTGGATGTTCATACTCTTACTCTTACTAATTGTTATTTGGAGATGATTTTTTAAAACATTAACAGAAGTTTAGTACACAATATTTAAACTAAAAACTAAAAAATTAATTTTCGCTCTATACTTACATTAAAAAAAGATAAGTTTTCATTTAAAAGTTTGGACCCATAAAAACTCGATTACAAAAATCCATTACTCTAAAATTGTAGATTTTCTCCAATGAAAAGTGCTTTATCTATTGTACCATCAGCTTAAATTAAATTACCGCATCTGTTACAGAACTATTATGTTGTTGAAAAACGTATGATGGTTTAAATTGTGGCCAGATTGTTAATATGTCGACAATAATGAGTAGAGTGAAGAGATTGTAAATAAATATAATAGTGTGGGGAGAGAGAGTGAGTTTCCCTCGGCTCGATGTTCCGATATCTTTCTTCGCTTTGTTTGTTTGCCATCATGTAATTTATTTCAAGTACACGCCCGATTAGGATTTCGGGACATAAGGATAAGTGGATTGAAATTGAGATTCTATTAATTCGATGGGTTTTAGGATAATGTATCGCTTATTGCTTTATATATTATTATAAATTGTATGCAGTCTAGACCACATCAAGAGAAAAAAATCTTGTTTTTTATTTATGTGTCATATAAAAAATAGACAAATAGTTTATAGACATATATTTCATCTAATTATTTTTTTATTTTTGTTTGAATTGCAATCTGACTATTATTACATGAAGACATTCAAATAATGCTTGCCAAGGCAGCTATTGAACCTGGTACCAAATGTCTCAGGACCATTTTTTACCACAGAGCTACGGGCATCTCTTTGTTATCTGATTGTTATTATTAAATATCCATAAGAACTAATAAGAAGAACACCAGAATATTTCTCTTCTGGAATTTTGATAAAACTTCGCATGTTGATAAAGTTGATAGTCAAACCGAATAGTTTAAAATATTATAGGCCTATGAGAAGTGGTTTAAATATGTAACTATGATTTGACTACCATACCTCTATGCAAAGTTTTGTCAAAATCCCAGAGAAGTGAACCAGGAGTTCTCCTTGTACGACTTCTTTGTGTTTTGTGCTGCGCTTCTCCTGTTTTTTTAGAAGACAACCCAATAATAGTAACAATATATATAAAATCGTATTACATCAATGACAAGACATAAAACTTTTTGAAGACATATAATAACTTCTATTGCTTTTGGTTCTTAAAAAATTCTTTAATCTTTAAATCTTCAATTATCAAATATCAAACTATTTTTTTATGTAAGTGTGTTATATTGAATATGCCGAGTATGACATATAAATGTTAATTTAATAATTATTGAAAATTAAAATATTCAATGACTAATATTCAATGACTCTTTTGATAAGAGCAATTTAAACATATTGACTTTTCCAAATTTAATAATTAATATAAATATGTTATTGTAATAAATATTAATTAATTAATTTTCACGAAGTTTACAGTAATCATGTTTTTCACCTTGTAAAAGCAAAATGAAAATTCCTTACCATAAGGTTTTTTAATTTCAAAAATAACAATATAAGAGCTAATGAGTTTTTGATTTCAAGATGTTGCAAGATGTAGCAAGATGTTAGCAAACAATTTTTTATTATTTATAGTTGAAACATAATTGTTAATTAATGATGGGATATGAACAATACAACTGTTAACATTGAAAGACAATTTTTTTAGTTTTTTTCTAAGCTTGACCAGCATAGTTTAGTAGCAACAGCATATTCAAATGCAATATCAGTTTGCAATCATGTAATCATTTCCGTCAATCTAAAAAAAATATAGATTTTAATTATATTTCAAAAGTGCTTGAATGCTTAATTTCTTATTATGAATGTTTGTTTTTCAAAAGTATTTAATATACACTTATAACAATCCGTAAGGAACAATTGAGGGTCGGTGTGGAGTACTTTTGGCAAGTCTGCTTACATTGTTACAAGTAAATATAAGCACCCCTATTACAATCAATTTTATCTATGTAATAAATAAATGCAATCATTCATCACCCTTGGTTCAATGAGGGCAGTAAATGTTGCCAGTGCAAAGTTATGTCCAAACATAGTTAGTAGTAGTTTTAGGGTGCGGGTAGAGGTGTCTAAATGTGTATCACTAAATATCAGTTATTTTATTCGTCTATCCAGTCCCTTATCAACAAGGTGAAACATTTGCATAGCTATTGATATTTTTTCATGAGATTCAGAATGAATGACCTTAGATTCAATTTCTATGAACATAGAGGCCAATTCTGCCCTAAAATAGACCAATATTATGGCAAGACTATGTTACGTAGCATTTCTGATATAAAATGATACTAAAAACTGTCAAATTGGTATATGGTTGCTGTGCAGTCTGGCGTTTTACATGTAAAACCTAAGCTAGTAAAGGCATAATGTCATAAAAAGGATCTTATCAGAGGTGCACTTTTCTTATGTGTCTTGATAACACATGAGCGAAGTTGCATTTTATGTGTAAAACGCCTGATCACACAGCAAATACATAAAATTTTGACAATTTTTAGTACTGTTTTATATGAGAAATGCTACTTGACATAGCCTTGCCATAACATTGGTATGTTGCAAGACAGAATCTGTCCCATAGTTTGTCAAATATAAATAGTAAATTGACCAGGTTTCATTACATAGAACACTTATTATATTAAAGAACATAATTCTTATTGTACCTATATATCTGTTAATATTTCGAATGTACATGATTCCAAGTCCGCACATGTGTGAATTTAGCGCACATTTTTTATTCGCCTTCGGAAGGGTTTACGCGACCCTCCAGCTGAACAGTTAAAACAAGTGTCCCGAAACCCAGATAACATACCGAAATGTATGTACACGCCACCCGAAATATATACAGACTTCGAAAATGTACTAGGAAAAGGGTTAATAGTACATGTGTAGTCGACAGTAACACCAAGTAATAGAAGTCACATTGACAAATAAATTTGCGCGCTGATGGCATTTCGGAAAACACGTGCTTTTACGCACACAATATAGGTTAGATAATGAAATAGTTATTTTTCAAGTTTTTGAGTTATAAATTATTGTAGTAAAATTTATTTAGGAGCGACTAGGGAGTAACTCTGCAAAAAGAACTGTTATTCGCACGGAAATGCGTTACGCCACGAATGGTAATTCGTCATTGGCTATCGATGTGATCATTCTAAAGTCTAAACGATTTGATATGTTTGGCTGAGATCATTCTATAAGCCATTCTATACTTGCGATCATGTGATCATCATCAAATATTTCAAATTTTAAAAACAGTTTTAACTAACAATTAGTACATTAGTTATATTCTATGAGCTATTTTGATCGACATTAATAAAATATAATTGTATATTAGGGTGGTCCTTAACATGAACATTTTCGAATTTCCTTGCTCCCAATAGCTCAAATGGTTCCAAATTGATAAAAAATAATTGTCTGAAAGTTTTAGCCCTTAATATCAACTTTTAGATAGTGCGCAATTCAATCAAACTTTGTAAGGAAATAGCACGGAAAAAAATTTGAAAATTAAAAAAAAATTTTTTTAGCTATAGCTTAGCGACAAATGAATTAAAAGTGAAAATTCGTGTCATTTTTTATTGAAAATTCGACGCTCTACAACATTTTTGAAAATTTTTTCATGCTATTTTCATACAAAACTTTGATTGAATTGCGCTCTATCTAAAAGACAATATTAAGAGCTAAAACTTTCAGAAAATTGTTTTTTTTATCAATTTGGAACCATTTGAGCCCTTGGGAGCAAGGAAATTCGAAAATGTCTATATTAAGGACCACCCTATTATATATAGTAGTTACCTCAGTGCTATTTGATGCAATTTTACTAGGTCAAGTTAACATTTAAAACATGGCATCAAGCATCATGTTTTTTTTTTATTTTTTCCATTCTGGTGTATGAAGCAGCAGAGCAACGAGTAAAATTAAGGTGATTTTCTAATTTTTGATGATGATTAGTCAATGCTGTTTTAGTGATGTTCTTAATATATAGCACCTTCAGATAATCATGTAGAGTTTTATTACCAGGATGCACCTGTCACCATTCTAAGTATTTTTGATTGGGTCCGCTGTATCAATGCCACGTTAGATTTGCTCCAAATCAGCCCCAAATTTCTATTCCGTATGACCAGATATTTTTTACTTGAACAATAGTAAAGATTTACTTCGTGTGTACCTTACGCGCACTCTGTTTTATTGTATTATTATATTATTATAAGTTTTGGTTTTGCAAGGTTAAATAATTTCTCCAAAAATTCAAAATTCCATAACCTAACAGAATGCGCAAGTTTACGCTTTAATGCTCGCAGACAAAACAATTAGATTAACGGCGGTCGCATTATCAAACCGTTTTTCCCCTAGAGAATGATATGGGCTCAAAATACGAGTGACTTAGGGGTGCAGGTCTTTGGGATGAATAGCAAGTTGCGAGGTTATAATCGTTTTTGGTTGTTTATTACTGAAGAGAATAGTATTTCATGACTACAGCAGAATATAATAAAATATTATTATAAATTAATAGGAGACCAAATTCAAAGATATCATTGTATCAAAATTGGAATTGATGCAATTTCAATGCCTGTGATAAAAACCAGTTCGTCTATCATATAAATCCACCAGTTAAAGATTATATAAATAACTATACTTTATTATTTCATTTCCAAAATAATCTATCGCCGTCTATTTTCACACCTCATTGTACCTAAAAGTCGATTGACACATTCGAAATTGGCACCTTATGTTCTTAACAGTATTACGTATGTTTAGCAAATCTCCTGAGGCTGCTTTGAGCAGGGGGGCACATTTGCCACTCAGGTCCCTTCCAAGGGCGGATACTGGTAATGAGATTAAATCGAAGTGCCCCCAAGGGATGGATGATGAAGACTTGCGCATCAGCTTCAAATTCGCACTTGCCAAAAATGAAAAGATAAGTATAAAGGAAATACTGTTGAACAGTTTATGATCTTAAGTAGCATCCTAAAATATTATAGACCTACGAAAAGTGGATTGATCATAAAGTTGATCAAAATATAGGATAATTGTCCAAATGTAAATTTTATTCTTAAAATTAAAAAAGTGCTTAATCTCTTGACAATTAATTCTTATTGATTTAAGTCGATTCTGTATATATATCGGGTACATAGTTTTTGCAACTTTCTTTTGCAAGTTTGTCTATGAATTATGACAATAGTTCATATGAACATCTAGTATAATATCTTCTAATTGGATTCTAATTCTACTAATTCGTATAATTTATATTATCGTAATTTAGTTTCTTTCCCGAATTGGTTCCTGTGAAAACATCTCGTCCCTCGTCATGTCTGGTTTATCACCCGCTGACTTTTCCCTCGGAAAAACATCGATATAACCTTGTATTTCCATTAAAGATTCATCAGCACTAAGCTCAATACGCGCCCTTACCTTTATTATTTTCAGGAGTCGAGAAATACAAAATACAATCGGCCGGGGCGTGTTTCTTGATCGATTATTCGAACATTATTATACCACCAGGCTATTCATTCAATCGTATAATGAATTATTTTGGAATAGACTGCTCATGTCTATTAGGAGTTGAAGTATTTTAGATCACTTTAGTGCGATTTTTTAAGGTTTACAGGTAAAAAATTCCACCACAAATATCTCAAATACAAGTAAAGTTGAAAATTTCTTAACAACAATATTTGAAAGTAGAGGGTAAAATATATAAAACCAACCATCACCTTGATTCTTACAACTCTGCTATTGGGAGACAAACGGCAATGTTTGCCTTGTGGTTGGTCAGTGCCATTTCATCCTGCCTACGGAGTATAAAGGACCAGATGACAAATT
Organism: Ctenocephalides felis; assembly: GCF_003426905.1. Classification (NCBI taxonomy): domain Eukaryota; kingdom Metazoa; phylum Arthropoda; class Insecta; order Siphonaptera; family Pulicidae; genus Ctenocephalides; species Ctenocephalides felis. Next base: position 45,872,602 of record NW_020539725.1, on the reverse strand, counting down.
TTTGAAAAACCGCAAAAAAATACATTTCTACAGTGATTAATTATTAATGCATGTAACAATGTATTCGTTACTATTCAAAATTCAGATACTAATTATATTGTAAGAAAGTTCCAAGTGGTCTCAATATCTCAATTTTCTTACTAGGTTGTTTAACGACTTCATCACATCTCCACACCGAGTTCTCAACCCAAAAAACGCCGAAGAATTCTCGTAAATATTTTTTATCTTAGGGGAAGACGAAATCTCCCTTGGCAAGAATGTGAATCTTCAGCTTTCCGTGCAAAATGTCTTCATTAAAGCAGAAAAATAACGACTAACCCGCTTTAGAATAAGTAGAATCGAGTAGAGAAAATTAACTTGGAAAAGTAGAACTAAATTACATTCAACGTTTGAAAAATTTAAATTATAGGTTCGTGAATAGGATCTTTTTGTTTGTTACAAATTGTACTGTATTTTACTGAATTCTTGGACCAAGTCAATGATGATTAGTTGCTCATTAGTAGAGTCCTTACAATTTGTTTAAATTAAAGTTTGTATTATTATATAATAGTTATACATTCATTATATACATAGATTTAGTATTAGTCGATCTTTCTGTTTATTAAAATTGAAAAAAACTAGCTGTAAGTGGAATTCTGTCTTAAGGCAATTAGGGCATCGTGCCTTAAGGCAAATTGCTGGAACTTCCCGTACCAAAAATTATTATTTTTTTAAAAACGATTAACATTTTTGAAAAAAATTTACTTCGAAAAAATTAGATTTTTGAGAAACTAGGAATATGACAAAAAATCACTTTTTTTTTGAAAAAAAAATTTTTATTTGAAAAAAAAAATTTTTTTTTTAAAGAAAAATTTTTTTTTGAAAACAAACTATTTTTTTTGAAAAGAAAAATGTTTTCTTCATTTTGACATATTTTGGAAATTCTGAACTTTTTTTCAAAGCAATCGTACTGCTTGAACTGCATAGAGACGAATTGTCACAGCGCATGTGCCGCGCCGCCGTCTAACGCATAAACATTGGTACGGAACCCATAGAAATGTAAAAAAAAAATATACTTATTGTTAAAATTTCTATACAATATCTGATAATTTGATGTGCATATGTCTAATCATCATTTTTAACCGCCGAATGGCATTTTTTTTTACTTTTTTCATTAGATCTCCGAAACCGCTAGACCTGCCTTCATGAAAATTTGATCAACTCTTCATCTTGCCAATACAAGTAAAATGTTTTTTGAATTATTCAAATCGGACGCTCCGTTCTCTTAAAAACTGAGTTACCGTTTTCGGCACTTTTTGCCCCGTATCTTCGGAAGACCTAACTTCGCCAAAAACTAATCAGCACGTCTCCTTATCAGTACAAATCGAATGTTTTTTGAATTATTCAAATCGGTTGATCCGTGTTCCCGAAATCGTCGACGAAAATTTGTATCCGCACATACATACACACACATACATACATACATACACACACACACACACATACATCCATTTTTTCTAAGGTATGCCAAAATGTTCAGAAACCTCTGAAACGTAAAGATATATAAAAATTTTCATTTTCGATTTTTTTGCGATTACTATAACTTACCCTACGGGAAGTTAAAAATCAGTGGATTCTTTCCTTAAGTAGATGATAATCCTTTTGCTCGTCAGAGTCCAAGATGATTCGTTTGCTTGTCAGTAGAGTCCTAGGTGATCAGTTTGCTTGTCAGTAGAGCCCTTTTATGCGTTGCAAATTTGCACTAAATTTATTATCAAATTCGTCAAGATTAGTTTGTTGGTCACTAGAGTCTTACAAATTGAAATATTTTATTGAAGCTTTCCTCCAAGTCGATGCTGGTCAGTTTGCTAGTTAGTAGAGGTCTCACAACTAGTCCTAATTAAAGTTTCTATTTATTAGTATATATGAGTTATGCTTTAATTATTTTAAGATTTTCTGTAATAGTAACATGACTTAAACATTGAAAACGTATAAGTATAAAAATAAACTATTACCATCATAACCATCATAAGAATAAATTTCTCTATCTATCTCTCACTTGTCAATTTTAATAATTGTAGTGATTATATAATATGCTGTTAAATTAGTTATCAATCCAGTTCCAAAAGTAAATATATCCTAATTTTGTTCACAAACATTTCCCCTACAATTGTGATACGATCCATACGGTATGTGCCTCGTCGCGGTGCCAATGCTACTGTTTTAGAACTGAAAAAGTATCGATTGAAATAAAGTTAGGAAACGAAAACTAAATGATACAAAATCTGTCAGTTCTTCCGGTCAGAGGTCAAATGACAACCGGTATCTGAAGACAAGCGACAATCTCACAATATGGTTTGTTTCAGGAAATCAAGGAGCGAATGCACCTACATACATCTGTCAACAAAATTACATATACAAAATACACATCCATAAATAATTAAAAAAAAACTTGGGGTAAGTGGCATTTAGTGTTGAGATTAGTTGCAAAAACTTATCAATTTGTGTAAATAATCGAGTTAATAATGAATGATATTAAGCTATTTGGAGCAAATTTTCAGCTACTTCGAAAATAATGGACCAAAATAGACCTACGTTATGGCAACGCTTTGTTACAGTTCATTTCATATAAAATGGTACGAAAAACTGTGCGATGATGCGTTTTGCACTTAAAATCTAACTTCTCGCATGTGTTATTATGGCACATCAAAAAGGTGCACTTATGCTAAGATTCATTTTTGACGTTTGTAAATTTTCTAGGTTAGGTTTTATAACTGAAACGCTTGACTGCATAGGAAATACATAGCATTTTGACAGTTTTTCCTACGAATTTATATGAAGAAAAGGAGCGTAATAACAACTCTATGTTACGGTCTATTTTATCCTAGAATCGGCGCCTAAATATAAAAGATACAGTTGATTAAATATAAAAGATACAAAAATCAGCATTCACGTAATCATTCATGCCTACGAACAACGAACATCTAAGATAAGTCTTAATTATTTCAAACATTATGAACGTCAAACAAAAGATATTATTATTGTTTTATTTTTGTGTGTTTGTAAAAGTATATTTAACAAAATTATAACAGGTTGAACTAATGTAAGGAAATAAATTTACAAAATCCTGTTCAATGCATTCAACAATAGACTTCTATGAAGTCCATAATTCGTTTATTTCTAATCGAATATGTTCTTTATTGATCTAAATCTGCTGACTTGCCGATAAAAATATTCGTAGGTTTTGCGTGCATTCAGTATAAGTTTGTTAAAAATATCAACTGAATCGGAATAAACTCCAAAAGCACTCGCTCATCGGATGTACTCTTATTGTTACAAATTCACGTTGCACGTTTCGTTTCTTCTTTTTTAGATTTGCAGTGTTAAAATGATTGAAGAGGCGTAGAGATAATATATATTCTTGTGATTTTTTTTAGACAAAGTTAACAGAAAATTTTTGTAAAATCTTTTTTCTAGTATTGAATTTTACTATCCCTTTCTCTTTCCTATTTTGTGTTAGTTAAGATAGATTTTTTTATCTGTTTAATCTTCACCCGAAGAGGACAAGAAATACATGCCACAATAGTACCTACAAAATTTGTCACAACACTAATCAACGCACATTTTTGGAAACAAGTCATTATTATGACTGAGCTAAAATATCTACGCAAAACTAATTGCTGATAATTAACTACTAGTATTTAACTTACACCAAATAATCTGTATAAAATCTATCTGTATAAAAGAAACTGTTATTATTGACAAAAATCGAACATGAAAACTTACTTTTGACGTTCAAAAGCAATGATAATGTAGAACGCTGACTCAATGCAATAATGGAAACTTGTTTGAACAACCATTCTTCATCTTTCTCCCTTTGAACCCTATATAAAAATCAGTATAGTTTAGCTGTTATGACGACTGTCACTACCGTATCCTGGCACAACCGTACCCATTCTTGCTTACTATCTTTTTATATATGTGCTATCCAATTATCTTTATAACTGACTTCTTATTTTTTCTAACCTTGCTTCTTCTAAATAAAGAAATTCATATTCTACTTAATTTCAATCAAACAAATAAAATGACAATTCTATGTCAGTACCAGAGACTCAAACCGAGTATTCCTGGCGTGTGATTTGGATATGCTACTGACTGAGCTATTCCCGCCACTATCTATTTCTAAATCTAGTATTAATATTAACAAAGTACAAAATTGTAAGTGCCTTTCCACGTAAATTGTACTAAAGTACAATTGCTCATGGCGTTTCCAAGTAGTTTATTTTCTTTCCCAGTTACATCAATAGAGTAGAGGTTCTTGGTGCCGCCGCCACTGTCGATTTTCTCCCACTTTCCTCTGTTTTCCCTCCGTGCCGTCTACGGTGCATTTTCCATTGGCTGGCTCCTCTAATAACGCACTAACGACCAATATCTCCTTTCCTCTTATTTCTTATTTTCCATTTTCCGCGACATGAAAGAAAAGCCAAAGTCCTTCCCCTTGCCTATTGCCCGTCGGCTTGTTATTTTATAAACGATTTTTATAACTCAAACCGCGGAGTTCGGTATAAGAGCCAGTGGCTCTCAAACATTGTTTAAAGCCACAGCTATTTTAACAAGCAAAATGAATCTTCAAGAACATATAAAAATTAATAACACGTGAATATTTTTATATCGGTATACTTTTTAGCATCTTTATTATGTGCATTTATTATATATATGTGAATTTAGGTTTTATGTGTATAATACGTGATCCCACAACAAGTACATAGATTTTGGTCAGTTTTCATATGAACTTTATTTTTATTTTATATGAAGAAAAATTAAGTAACATAGCATAGCCATAACAAAGCTATGTATAAGTTGAAAATTGGAATCAAATTTAAATTTAAACATTAACAGATCTATAAACGCAATATAAGTAAACTTAAACTAGTTGTAAGTGGTATTTTTCCTTAAAGCAAGTTGCATAAACTTTCCCGACATGTGTAAAGTAAATAATCATCTTAATCAATATTCAGATTTATACAAACTAATAATGTGTGTAATAATATAAATTATATTGTATTGTTACAGCTCGTATGCCTCAAACGCGTGGCTCATTAACCTGAACTGCTATGAATTTTCATAATTGAACCATTTTTCGTCGGCCTCTAATATTTACTTTAACTCTATCGTCATGTTAAAACAGCCAAGTAACATTTTTTCAATGATTAATTAGCCCTGATCAACACTAGACTATTTGAATTCATCTAAGGGTTAAGGTAAAAAATCAACTCACACACATACATACACACACATCTTTAATTTCGCTGCCAAACTATTCAGAACGACTTAAAACGTTAAAAAAACAAAATAAGCAAGCTGGATTTTTTGCAAAAACAAACTTCTTCGGGAAGTTAATCAATATTTTTTTAAATTATTAAATAAGAACAACTACGCCATCAAACTCTATAAGAAATCTTGCTACTAAAATAATTTCACATAAAGATTACAGCCGTTTAGAATTATGTTTTTATTTAGATAACACGTATTTATAAAAAAAACCTCCAGCAAGTAGTATTTTTACACATATCCAATATTCTTTACTAACTAATCAATTATTATTATTATTATTATTACCCCCAGGTTGAGAACCGCTGATGGACAGTCCACAATGCAGACGCGCACACACAAATGAAAATGCGAAAATTCCAATTATAATATCACGTTGT
>NW_020539725.1:45850030-45865912 GCF_003426905.1 Ctenocephalides felis | reverse complement strand
TGATGCAATACACCCCACTAGTTAATTATGATTTGTCAGTAGTAATTGAATTTGATTTTTGAATTTATTATCAAGAAAAACATCTATTTTGGAAATTATTCAGTGTTTGTTGGCTAAATAATATAAAACAAAATCGTATTTGCTAAGTCATAAGTCAATTTTATATTCGGTTCCTGAAAATTTTATTTAAAATCAAGTTAACTGAAATAAACAATTTATGTATTTAATTTCAATATCATCAATAATGGGAAAATCTAAAGTAATTTGATAGAAAGCATGAATATAACCACTAACAAGATATTTAGCTCGTGAAGCTCTAAAATCAAATTACTATAGTGAAAGGATATACAACATCAGGGCTGTGCAACAATTTCAGTAAACTTTATATGAATATGAATAATATGAATTTGAATCGAGGCAATCTGTGGAAATCTATTATTGTGGAACAAAATATAAATATGAAACACTAACTAGTGTTTCAATCCTGTTAAAAAATTCAATTTCTACCTATTCTTTCTTATTAGCATTTCTACATACAATTTCATGTAAATACTTTTTTGGATTCAATTTAAATTTAAGTTTAAAGCGAAGGCAAAAGTAAAAATGAGATTCTCTTAATTTACCTAATTACTTGTTTTTATTTATTACATTTCATTCTATTACAATTTTATTACAGTTAATCACTTGTTTTGTTCATTTTCATTCAATTTTCTTTCCAAACTTCTGTTTCCCTGGTCTTGTACTTCGGCTTTCAGTTTTTGCATTTGCTCTATTTGCGTTTGTCATCAATCGTCTGCATTTTTCTTCATGCTAATTCTTTTAGTCCTTCTATCTTACCTTCGACGACATCGTGTAGGTGGAATTCGTTTGCAAAAAAATGTTTATTTATACATCTACAGGTATGACATGGGTATAACTAAAAATATTGTATAACCTTTGGCATTAAAATAAATTGGGCTATTGGAAATACATTTGTTCTAAGAATGGCGCTGATGAACAATATTTCTTGTTAATAAACAAACTTCGATATTTGTTTGTTTCATATATGTTATATATTTTTAAGTGGCTGATTTGGATTTCACAATATAATTAAAAAGTTATGTGTGGAATCTGAGACTCATCATATTATTTAAAGCAGTTCTACATTTAGCATCACTTATTTCGATGCATATACATTTGTAAATAGTAACATAAAAAACAGTAATTATTATTTTTAACTAAACGGTAAATATTAGTACAGCATTTTAAAAAATTTGGAATTTTGGATTTGGCTGCCAGGTCAACTAGTATATATATGAATATCTAATATGTTTCCGAAAAAATATGTAGTTTTCATCATCCCTGCTCGACTATTTCCTGTTGAGCTTTTATATGTTGTTATTGGAAAAGGAATTGGATTATATCGAACGGCGTCGCGCAAGTATTCGCGTTCGCCAGATATTCTATATTGGATTGGTTGCGAGCGATTAGTTCGTTAGGGAAATGGCATTTGATGTATGAAAGATTTCACGCGAAATGACATTTTTATACAGATTTTTTGTAATATTGATATAAACTAGGGGTGCATGGCATCGTGCCAAGGCAAATTGGTACCAAAACTTACAAACTTCCCGTACCAAAAATTAATTTTTTTAAAAAGATTCAATTTTGCCTAAAATCGATTTTTGAGATTTTAAAAAATTTGAAAAAAATTGACGTATTTGAAAAATTTAATTTTTTTATGCTTTTAATATACTTTAATACTTTGAAATTTTTGAACTTTTTTTCAAAGCAATCGTGATACGTTAGCTGCGTAGAAACGAAGTATAAAAGCGCGTGGGCGACGCGTCGCAGTATAACGGAATGAAACCCATAGAAAGTGTACTAAATTTGTTCTTATTATTAAAATATCCATAAAATATGTTATAATTTGATGTATATATGTCTAATGACCTTTTATCTAGATCTCCGAAACCGCTAAATCTGTCTTACCAAAAATTTCATCAGTTCTTCATTTCATCAACACAAATAAAATGTTTTTTAAATCATACAAATCAGATTCTCTCAAAAAATCAATTATCATTTTTGGCACTTTTTGCCACGTATCTTCGAATCGGCTTAAATACCAATCGAATGTTTTTTTTTTAATTATTCCAATCGGTTGATCGGTATCCGCACATACGCACTAGGGTTTATACAAAAACCGACATTTCAGAAACCGGTTTTCGAATTTTAATTTTACTGTAAAACCGGTTTTAGCCAGTTTTCGAATTTTATATAGAAAATAAATTTTTGCTCGAATATTTTGAAATTTATCCGCAACTTTAGTGTGATTTAAAGCAGTATTTGACTGAATTTATTTATTGTTCAATTTTATGGATAGTAAACCATTTATTTTTAACTCTTAATTAGTAGAGCTAAAAAATAATAGTTTATCTTGAATAATAACTTTGAAAATAATTATTAGTTATGCATGCATAATTTTCACATATAAGAATGAAAATATTTTTATGATAGTGAAAGGATAGTTTTCGAATAAATAAAAATAATACATTTTAAAATAAAAAACATTCATCAAATTAAAAAAGAAAATATTAGATACATGTTGATACATACTTGTTAATATCAGTTAGTTTTAAAAACAATTGAGCTAAACTGGGTATTGTTTGCTCCGATCAATTTTAATTAATTAATTTTAAACATTCTAACTGTTTTTTTATTTAATAAAATGTGATTTCAAAAAACTTAGAACGTCTATCGAAATGCTACTTAGACGTGTCCTTTGTTTACTCACAAAATTTCCTGAAACAGAAAATACTCTCATACTGAAATTATGAATTATGCTTAATTTTAATTTAATAATTCTAAGTTTTTTGTTCTTTTATTTGTGGCTTCTAGGACTTACAACTATTTTTTTTTTAAGTTTGAGTAGAGGAAGTTACTTCTTCAAGAAGAAGTCACATTGATTTAAATTAATATATACACTGGTATAAAAATCTAAAATAATATATACAAAACCTTTCTGGGAAGAACCATTGCACACTGATAAAATGTCAAATGCTTTTGAACCGATATGATTTCAAGAACCAAAACGCTTTCATCTATCTTTTATATTTGGCTTTATTTGTCATTTTCCATTTATACAGTGAAAACCGACTTTTTTCACTAAAGGTTTTCGAATTTCGTAATTTTCACCAAAAAACCGGTTTCTAAAACCGGTTTTTGAAAACCGGCAAACCCTAATACGCACACATACAAATATACACATGCACACACACACGCATACATATACATCCATTTTTTTCTAAGGTATGCCAAAATGTTCAGAAACCTTTGAAACTTAAAGATATGCAGAAAATTTATTTTCGATTTTTCTGCGATTACTATAACTTATTCTACGGGAAGTTAATGAATGTCGTTATTACACAATGCATATTTATCAAATATGGCAAATTTATGATTCTATGAATGCGTACTATGGTTTTATCAGTTTTTAAATTCTGGTTTGGGTTTCACGGTGAAATTATAGATATTCGAAAATAGTTTTTTAGTAGAAAATACCAATTTTTAATACCAATTTAAAATCAATATAAAATTTGGAAACATTTAAAATAAAAATCTGTTGCAAATCGAATGACGCGAACCCCTATGTCTGGCACTCAAAAATTATCGATAATCGACCTCTTTCTCCTCTGACACAATTTTTGCATTTGTTCAGTATTCTGCCTCACGCCTCATGATCTTCCCTCACCGGTGGAATTCAGGTGGCATCAGGGTGACTTTATTATAATTGACTAATCCTCTAGAATCATCCCCAAAGCGTTGAGGAATCCGTCCACGCATACTTCGACGAATTCCAGGGCTCGCCGGCAGTTAATTGAAATTCGAATGATTTATTAACGCCTATTAACAGAACGAAATTTACCAAGCCTCAGACAAACGTCGAACGCATTTTGAAAATTACCTATTTTACATAGCACACATATGTGGAGGAAAATGGATTAAAAGATTTCACAAAAAAAAGAAGATCGAGCTTCGTATGCATATTCTACTTTTTGAATTGATTAATATAAATTGTACTCATAGCTGGGCATTAACTCGTTAATCCGTTAATCGTTAATTAACGAAGTTAACATTTTGATTAACGGATTAACTTTTAAGTTAACTTTTAAAAATGTTAACGGGCACGTTAACTTCCGTTAAAATGCGAGACGTCCGTTAATCGTTAATCCAATGCCTACTATTTACCGCACGGCACAGCTTTAGCCAATGCCTTATAAACGGCATAGAGAAAAGATTTGGACTACTCCTGAATGATGAACAGTGCCAACTTGCCGCGGCATTTCACCCAAAGTTTCGGTTAATGTGGCTGGAAACGTATGACAGCAGTAGAGAGGAATGCAGAAACTATAAACTATTGGACAAAAAATTAGTTTTTTTTTTTGAAAAAAAAATGTTTTCTTTATTTTGACATATTTTGGAAGATCTGAACTTTTTTTTCAAAGCAATTTTACTGGTTTAGGACTGCATAGAGACAAAATATAAAGCGCGTAAGCGCCGCGTCGCTGTCTAAAGGATAAACATTGGTACGGAACCCATAGGAATGTAAATAAAATTTATACTTATTGTTAAAATCTCTATAAAATATCTGATAATTTGATGTGCATATGTCTAATCATCATTTTGACCGCCAAATGGCATTTTTTTTTACTTTTTTCATTAGATCTCCGAAACCGCTAGACCTGCCTTCATGAAAAATTGATCAGTTCTTCATAATTGTCAATACAAGTAAAATGTTTTTTGAATTATTAAAATCGGGCGCTCCGTTCTCTTAAAAACTGAGTTACCGTTTTTGGCTCAATTTTGCCCCATATCTTCGGAACGGCTAGACCTGCCTTTGCCAAAAACTAATCGCACGTCTTCTTATCAATACGAATCGAATGTTTTTTGAATTATTCAAATCGGTTGATCCGTGTTCCCGAAATAATCGACGAAAATTTGTATCCGAATACACATACATACACAAACACACATACATCCATTTTTTCTAAGGTATGCCAAAATATTCAGAAACCTTTGAAACGTCGAGAAATGCAAAAATTTTCATTTTCGATTTTTTTGCGATTACTATAACTTGCCCTACGGGAAGTTAAAAAAACTCTTTCCCTTTATTTAGAAAAAAATTCTTGTAAAAACAATATGCAATCATAAAAACGGAAAGTTGACCAATAGCGTTATCACGGTATGTGATAATTGTGCCATTTTCCTTATACACACGGAAGTGTGCATAAAACGCGCGAGGGGTTAAATTACACATTTGAATTATACAAGTATTTTGTTTTATTCATAACCTGTTAACTTCCAGAACCTAAACTAATAAGTTTTTTAAGTTCACTAACGCAACGATATAAAAATGTAATTTTACACATATTAACGGATTAACGATTAACGTTAACTTGCGTTAATTCTTCCGAAATGTAACGCTTTAACGTTTAACGAAGTTAACTTTTTTTGTAGCGGATTAACGATTAACGAAGTTAACTCTTTGATTAACGGTGCCCAGCTATGATTGTACTTATAAGCATATCAAAAATAGCGCTGTATAATGCCGTTAGTTTTGTATGCAATCAAATTATAATTTTCGAATTATCTTTCGATTTTTATAAAATTGTTTTGTAATGCCTAATTTTATTGTTTATCAAAATGTTTTTACGAAACTCAGTGCTTTTATAGAAAATTATTCAACAACATAAACTCCGCAATACTGCTCGATTATTCGCACATATGTGTAGAAATAAAGGGTGGAAGCTCATAAAGGACAAGGGGTACAATTCACACTGCACATTTTCATTTAATACCACATCAACTTGGGTGTGTTCATAATATAATTTAGTAAATTCGATATTGACAATAATGAATATAAATTACGTAGTGTAGAGTGGAGCCTAAAGGTCCGCGGGTAAAAAGTTCCAACTCTGATATTCCAAAAACATATAAATTAAGATTTGTTTTAACAATATTTGAAATTAGAAAGAAAATTGTTCCAATTTTTTTTTTGTATATCGAAAATAATTCAGATTTTAATTTTAATTATGGCTAGAGTTCGAAAGCTCACTTATATGCTTTAAATAAAAAAAATTAACTTTGTAATTCAGTTTATATAATTCTTATAAATAAATATTATAAAAAATATTTTTAGACGATATTACAGTATTCATAATAATCCATTTGAAAACATTTAATATTCTTCGAACATTTCGTTACGGAACCGGAGGTTACAGCAATTTGCCTTAAAGCGCTATGCCATACACCACTAGTTTAATTTTATTTATTTTGCATTGTAGCGATTGCTTCCGTAAAATCCCTTATTACACAATTAATATTACTTCTAATATTAAAAATACGACCATGGATCTATTTTCCCTCTGGCACTGAAAATATAGATGTTTCCACAGAAATTTTCATTCTTATTCAAAATTGTTAAACTGAAACAATATTTTGAGGGTTCTGCTTTTTGTGTATTATCGACAACACTACATCTGCACCCTGAGTTATCAACTTGATAAAAGTGTTGGGGAATTATGTGCTTGTCTAATTGAAATACTAACGCGCTTTATGTTCCGAATAAGACCTATGTTAAGCCACTTATAAAAGCGATAAAGTCCTATATTTGACACAGGCAAAAATAATAGAATATCTAATATTGAATCTTGATCAATTTAATATGATAATAATAATAAATTAATAGCAATTTGGATCAGATTTTCTGAAATGTGTACAAGTTTGCAAATTTTACTTCTAGGATCTACTACAATTTTTCGTGATAGGGTAGAGCGGAGTTTGAAGTTCCGTGCGTAAAACAAGTATAACATTTTTACCGATACTATTTTAATGTAGAAGACAAAAGATGTTTAACCAGCCATTACATACATTCTTATGATGTTACTATCAGGAGATGGACAGCCACAATGTCAAAATTTTGATCAAAGTTTTTTTTTTCTGTTTTTAGTTTTTTTTTGGTTTCAAGCACTATTGTTTAGTTTACGATACTTAAATAGTTATTTAAAATCTCCATTGTATTGTTAATTTTAAGTTAAATTCAACAGTGTTTCATCCCTTAACATATGGTATGGGTAAAAGGGACCACATCATTCTCTACATTGGCCAGGTGGAAAAAAATAATAAAAGAGCAAATGAAAAAGTAAAATAAGTTTAAAAAAGCAATATTACAAGAAATAAATTAAATTAATAGTTATTCGAACTCTCATGATAAATTCATCTGACAAAATTCTATACGAGGATTGTATACATTAATATCTTGTGTAAAATATTTGACCATAAGATGCGTATATCAAATAGAAGTTGTATGTACATTATTTGTATTAATTGTATTTCAAGAAACAATGAGGTTGAATGTAATAACTTAAGTAGAAATAACTACTAAAGCTGGATATATGACATCACTAACTATTCTAGTGTTCGAATTTTTCTCATCATGTTTATGATTATGATTCCCGAATTTGTTGTTCACCTTAAAATTAAAATGTATTGTATTGATCAAACAGTTTAGCTTCACGAAATAAATTATTTTGTGAAATGTCTTTAAAATTAAACATAAAACTAGTGGGGTGTGTCGCATCGTGCCTTAAGGCAAATTGCTGGAACTTCCCGTACCGTAATGAAATGTTCGTGGAATACTGAATGTTTTCAAATAGATTATTATAAATATTGTAACATTGTCTAATATTTATAAGAATTATATAAACTGAATTGCAAAGTTAAAATTATTTGTTTAAAATTTATTAGAACAATTGTCAGAATTAAAAATAAAATCTGAATTATTTTTCATATACAAAAAAAATAAATAAAAAAAAAAGTTGAAACAATTTTTTTTTTCAAAATCAATTATTTTGTTAAGACAAGCAGAAAGTTCTTTGAATCAATTAAATCGGACGCTTAGTTCTCTCAAAAACTGCCATTTTTTGCACATTTAGCTCCATATCTTCGAAATGGCTGGGCCTGCTTTTGCCAAAATCTGATAAACACTTCTCCCAATCATTACTAATTGCATGTTTTTTAGAACATTCAAATCGGTTGCTCCGTTCTCTCAAAAACTCGATTTCTATTATCTGCACTCTTTGCTCTTCATCTCCGTAACTGTGGACCTGCCTTTGCCAAAAACTAATCAGCTCATCTCCCTATCAATAGGAATCGAATGTTTTTTGAACCATTCAAAACGCGACTAGAAATGTATTGTAAATGTATTGTATCCATACATACACACACACACACACATCCATTTTTTCTGAGGTATGCCAAAATGTTCAGAAACCTTTAAAACGTCGAGAAATGTGAAAAATTTCAATTTCGATTTTCGGCCCATTACAATAACTTACCCTACGGGAAGTTAATAGTAGAATTTCTTGCCCCCTGGTTGTTTCTTATTGCATTCAAATCTTTATTGAGTTTTCACTATGCAGGTGTGGTTCCAAAATCGTCGTGCAAAATGGCGCAAAACAGAAAAATGTTGGGGCCGGAGTACTATTATGGCAGAGTATGGATTATATGGAGCCATGGTCAGGCATTCATTACCTTTACCAGAAACGATATTAAAGAGTGCAAAGGAAAACGAATCTGTAGCTCCATGGTTATTAGGTCAGTATTAATCAATTTTGATAAAAAACATAATAATGTTAGAATACAATACAATAAGAAATGAATAAATATATGGTGCATCCAAAAATACATTTTCTGAAAGTACGAGCACGGTACAAAATTTGTTAATTTCATAATCAAAGTTATTTCTATGCGTGCAATAAAGAATTTATAAACGTTAGTGAATATTTTTTATCTAAAATTTTGAATTGTTTGAAATTCTGAAATAAGAAGGATGACTACAAAGTTTGTGCCATTTTTACAACAACTGAGTTTTTTGTCTTTCTGGGCTTATCAAATACCTTACATAGTCCAGATTCCACTCTAAAATAATCATTTACTTATCTCCCAGGTATGCACCGAAAATCAATCGAAGCAGCAGAACATCTAAAAGATGATCCTGGATCTGGAGCCCCTGGGGGCGGTGGAAGTGGAGGTGCTGGAAGTGATCGTGAAGATAGTGCATCTGTGAGGACGGACGATGCAAGTGATACCAGCGGAGGCTCCGTTCGACAACAGCAAACACATCCACAAAACCAAACAGATGACCATTTTAAAAATACCAGTGCAATCCGAACACGGAGAGATGGTACCCCAAACGATGCATCACCGAGAACGAGTCCAGGACCACATAATATGTCTCCTAACAATATGAATCATAAAAGGAACAATAATTTGGTCGTATCAGAAGACCAACACGGTTTTGGAGGTGTGTCACCGGATGATCCAGAAGCGTTCAGGTTAGTTAACAAAAATTGTAATTGAAATATTACACCCGATTTCAGTGATTTCACACATTTCAAATGAGATCACTGGCTTTCTTTAGCTTCGTTCATCAAACAAATAAGTAAAATTATTTTTTTACCCTTGAGCAATATTTTGCAAAAGTGGCAATACTTTAATATTTGATATATTTATCTATAAAATAATAGTATTTTTTTAAATATTTTTGAGAATTTTGTGAACTAAGGCATAGATACAGAGTCGATGTATCGTGTTATTGTATGCAACTCAGATTTTAATAATAATATTAATATGTTAAACTACATCGCCAACTAAAAATTAGTAAAAAGAAACACTGTTACATAACACAAGCTCATGGTCACATTAAAAAGTTCAAATATTTGAAAAAAATAATAATTTTACATTACATAAAAAGTAAATGATAGTTTTACAATACTTGTTACAAATAATATATAGTAAAACCACTATTTTTACCACTGTAAATGGTAACATTTTTTTAAAAATATTATCTTATTGAACAATTGAAAAAACTGGCGGCTTAAGTCGTGTCTGCGCAAGTATCAGATTAATTCAGAGCGTTATTTTTGTTAAATACAAAGAAATAATAGTTAAATACAATTCTCCGAAGTTATTCCTCAAATTGAAAAATATTAAGTGTTCTTTAGCTTCATGAACACTTGAACAGTTCCATCGTCAGTTGTTTGCTTCCTGATCATTGATAATTTTATAAGTCAATTTGTTACCTTTTGAGATTATCTTTTAACTTGCCGTAGGGTAGTTATAGTAATGAAAATTTTTGCATATCTTCACGCTTCTGAACATTTTGGCATACCTCAGAAAAAATGGATGTGTGTGTGTGTTTTGTGGGTCCGTATTTTTTCCTTCACGTTTTCGAGCACACGGATCAACCGATTTGAATTTGATAGGGAGATGTGCTAATGAATTTTTTTTCAAAGGCAGGTTAAGTTATTCTGAAGCTACGGAAAAAACTGCCAAAAACGATAATTCAATTTTTGAGAGAATCGAGCGTCTGATTTGGATGATTCAAAAAACATTTTATTTGTATTGACGAAATGAAGAACTGATTAAATTTTTGGGAAAGCAGGTCTAGCGTTTTCAGAGAGATCCAATAAAAAAGTGAAAAAAATACCACTTAGCAGACAAAAATGATAATTATTCAAATGCACATTAAACACTTACATATTTTATAGATATTTTAATAATGAGAACAAATTTTGTTTACTTTTCTATGGGTTTCCATAATATTTCAAAGTATAACAAAAATAAATTTTTCAAAAAAGTCAATTGCTTTTAAAAGTTTTAAAAATTTCAAAAATCAACTTCTTTCAGTGCTCTATTTTAATTATTTAGATAATTTTATATTATAAATATGTGAAAAATTAAATAACTAACAAATTTTTCGTCCATTTTTGAGCATTTTTTACTCATGAAATCTTTAAACGCTCATAACTTCTGAACGATTCATCATAGGATATTGATGTTCCCAGTCGAAATATTCTAAATCAAAAGATCTTTAACCCAGTATAAAAAGTTTTGAGATGCCTCTTACCGTTCGCGAGATATACGCCAAAAACCGTTTCAAATTTTTAAGTTTGAAATAGTTAAACGCCTATATCTTGGAAAATATTCAACATAGGATCATGACGTATATGAATGAAATATGCGTATTTAAAATATGTATCATCTGGTGCAAAAATTTTTGTGATAGCTTCAACCGTTTCCGAGATATTTGCAAAAAACCATTTTTTTTAAATTCTATCGAAATATTAAAAATGCGTTTTTCTCGAAAACTATTGGAAGTGTGATCGAAATTTTTTAATGGCATTTTCCTGAGGTCACAAGGCACCTACGGTGCGAAAGCCATCGAAATCGGACGCAATTTTTTTCCCCCTCATCGGAACACAATTCATGACCCTAGGGTCATGGTATGATTTCAATTTTTTCTTATTTATTCGGCAACCGTTGAGAATATTAAAATGCCTTTTTTTTCACGTTATTCTAGCCCACAAGACAATTCACCCGACGTTTAATTGAAGCTTCTACGTGCCCGGGAAGCCTGTGAAAAATTAAAAAAACTAACAAATTTTTCGTCCATTGTTGACCATTTTTATTTTTCAGCATATTTATTTTAGTTTTCGATTTTCGGCCCATTACTATAACTACCCTACGGGAAGGTAAAATAATATATAAAAATACCTGTTTCAATTTAAGAAAAATAAAATTACAGTGATTGTCAATAAGAAGACAACTGATATAGACTCAATAAATGCCAAAGATTTGCTACTAATTTAAATGCACTAAATATTATACAGTTAGCATTAATTGCATTACTAATACATTCAACATACTAACATAAAATTAGTATACTATGGTTTATACAAAAGCCGACATTTCAGAAAACCGGTTTTCGAATTTTATATAAAAAAATAAATTTTTGCTCGAATATACTGTAATTTATCCGCAAATTTAGTGTAATTTAGAGCAGTATTTGACTGAATTTATTTATTATTAATTTTATAGATAGTAAAAAAATTATTTTAATTTAATTAGTAGAACTAAAAAATAATAGTTTATCTTGATTAAATAACTTTGAAAAATAATTGTTCGTTATTCCATGCATCATTTTCACATATAGAATGAAAATATTTTTATGATAGTGAAAGGAAATTTTTCGGATATTTATTTCGGATAAATTAAAATAATACATTTTTAAATAAAAAACATTCATTGAATTAAAAAAAAAAATTTAGACACATGCTGATACATACTTGTTAATATCAATTTTAGTTTTAAAAACAATTAAGCTAAACTCGGGTGTTGTCTGTTGTCTGTTCCGAGCAATTTTAATTAATTTCAAACATTCTAATTGTTTTTTTTTTGTTTAATAAAATATGATTTCAAAAAACTGAGAACGTCTATCGAATTGCTACTCAGACGTGTCCTTTGTTTACTCACAAAATTTCCTAAAATAGAAAATACTCTCATACTTGCGACCAAATTATGCTTAATTGTTTTTAAAGCCTGCTATAATAATTCTAAGTTTTTTGTTCTTTAATTTGTGGCTTCTAGGGTTTAAAAATCTTTTTTGTAGGTTTGAGTAGAGGAAGTTACTTCTTCAAGAAGAAGTCACACTGATTTAAATTAATATATACACTGGTATAAAAATCTAAATTATTATGTACAAAACCTTACTGGGAACCATTGCAGATTGATAAGATATCAAATGCTATTGAAACGATATGATTTCAAGAATCAAAACGCTTTCATCTATCTTTTATATTTGGCTATATTTGTCATTTTCCATTTATAAAGTGAAAACCGACTTTTTCACTAAAAAAACGGTTTTCGAATTCCATAATATTTGCCAAAAAACCATTTTTTAAAACCGGTTTTTGAAAACCGACAAACCCTAGTATATACTACTACAAATGCAATAGAGATGTAAAATAATGTTGTACGCATGCACATACTACATTCCTCGAACTTGCCGTTATAAAATCGCACAGGCATTTTTTCTACAGGAATAACTCGATCGCCTGCCTACGAGCCAAAGCGCAAGAACACCAAGCGCGACTGCTCGGAGGCGGACTGCTGCTCCAGGTGCGGTCATTAGCTGGCATGCAGGCGGGACTACCCGACGACAATGCGAATAGCATTGCGAATCCTAACAGAATGGACAGGCCTGGTGTTGAAACATTGTTTTAAAACATTTAAAGAATCAGGTATTAAGATATAATTGTGATAGAAGAAGAATATATTAATGTGTGCAACGAGAAATTTGTATCGATTGATCATTGTATCATCTTAAATGTTTAAAAATTGTAGAATACTAATTGATAAATAATTTAAAACAGATAATAAACAAAAAAAATCAATCATAATAAATTTTTTTCTAAAATTGAGCAATTATGATGTGAATAAAATTAAATAAATTAAATTTATAAAATCTGATACTATGTGATCTTTTTTTAATAAATGGTGATGCAAATTTCGTGGGTATTTGAGTTTTAGTTCACGTGCTAAAAAAAGTTATTGAATTATCAGATTACTACATATATACATATATAATTTTAATTGAATATACTAGTATTTAATTAAGACTCCATATAGCATCAAATCAGAATGGTAAGTGATATGGAATTCAGATACAATCTATATTATTTGGCATATTCAATTCGAATTCTCCTGAAATCATTGTATTTTATTCAATTGCTATTACAATTGTTTTATTTGAACAAACTATAAAAGCTGCTTATTTTAGTAGTTATTATAGCCAATTTTTACATTGAGAATACGACAGAATTATATTACTATAATTTCTTTGCCAAATCTGATCATAGTATCAAACTTATAAACCAATATAAAAGAGCAACTTTGTAGTATATATATATACTACAAATTATATTGACTGATTCAGTGATAATAAGAATTGACACGATACTGAAAATAATAATTTTATTGTATATAATTTTGAGAAATCATTGTATCATTACCTTTTGGTAAGAAAACTTTCTTTTAATTCAATATACTTTTCTTAAGTATGTAAAGTGCGTATAGTTTTAATTTTTGGTTGATGCATAAATACATTAATGTATAGCTGTGTAGAATATAATGTTTAAAAGTGTATATCTGATATTATACTTGTTAGAATGATTAAAAGACTGTTTCTGATTTACTTATTACCGTAATAAAAAGCTGAAAAATACGCAATTTAGAACTCTATAAGAATATATTTCTTTTTGAAATAAATAAAATATGTAAATATGTTTCAATACAACCTTTCACGATATGTAATTAAATTAAAATTATTCACTCATGTACCATCATAATATCTCTGAGTTTTAAAAACATATAGCTATTTAATAATTTATTAATCATATATGTAGTGTAAATATAAGAAATGTAAGACAAATTTATGGATATAAAATGATTTTGAACTATATATACTTTTTGGGCCTGAATTTTACTTGGCCTTAGTGAATTTTGTGGCCTCGTTTTATATAAAAGTCGATTTAGAAGTTAATTGACATACTGAGTAATACAACTATTTTAAGTTTTATATAATGTACAGAAAATTTGTGAAGTAAACACTTGTCGTGCAATAGTATAAATAGTACATAAATAATAGTTTCTTGAGAGCAGAATCATAAACAAAATAATGTCTTCAGTTTTGGAGGACTTAAGAACAATATAATAGTATTGAGAATGTATTTTCCATTTATAGAAAAGTAAATGGACTCACATCCAATGAAAATTCCGAATTAGTAATAATCATTATTTTCAATCATTATTGGCACGAACAACTGTTCTTCTGGCAATCGAGTAGTTGCTTTAGTTCCAGTACTAGAATTATGTCTATACTATAAATTGATTTTAATAGATACAACTTTTGGAAAGATTTTCATTTATAATATTCTTTGATTTATTATTAAAATTATAACTTTGTTTATTAAAGCAAATATTGGATTCGATTTGATTCAGCATAATGTATTATAACAAACTAATTGGCACTAACAATAAGAAATTTACGTAAAAATTTGCTAGAGTGGCAGAAAATTTTGGAAAGGCCGACTAAATAGTTAAATTAATCATTAAACCTAACAAATTCCACATTGAAAACAATGAAATAGATGTTAAAATTCCACTTAAAGTTTATAAAAGTCGTACCATTGTGAAATATTAGTATATGTATCTATAAATATATAAATATATATTATAAAAATAAATCTATGCTGTATGATATCAAAATAAACTAAACTATTTAGAAGAATAGTATTCCCATACTGACCCAATTTTATCTTCCAATTAACATGGTTAGAATTCGAGTTTTTATCGATTCGTAAATTTTAATTTTAGTTTGAAAATCCGTGGTCGAATTAATTATATATTAAGAAACGCTCTGTTTATTAAGGTGAGGTGACGCGACGACACACGAAAAAAGACGACCGGTCTTTTCTGAGCACCACGATGGTCCAGTGGTTAAAGCCGCTGCCCGCCACGCAGAGGGACCGGGTTCTATTCTCGGTACAAATTTTAAAGTTGTTTAAGTAAAATTATACGTATAAGATAATAATAATAAATAATATTATGCGTGTAGGCGGTATGGGGGTCTGTGGGAGTTCAGTGTATTCTGTGTGTGATGGAAATAAACAACGTAAAGAAACTTATGATATGTAGAGATTACATATCGTATAAAAAACCAAAATTTTTTTGACCAAAATTTTTTTGAGAAAAAATTTTTTTTCCAAAATTTTTTAGACCAAAATTTTTTTGAGAAAAAAAATTTTTTGACCAAAATTTAAACGGTTTACAAAGCTAGATAGCTACAAAGTTTACTACATATGCGATAGATGTCGCGCCCATAATTCATTCATATGCATTTTTCAATAGCACATTCAATATAAGAAATGCATGTGCCTATGCGGGTATTAGAACTTCGGTCACCAAATTTTTTTCCAAAAAACATTTTTCCCAAAAATTTTT
>NW_020539725.1:45832827-45849030 GCF_003426905.1 Ctenocephalides felis | reverse complement strand
TTTCCCCGAAAAATATCCCCACAAAATTCCCCCGAAAAATTTCCCCGAAAAATATCCCTACAAAATTTCCCCGAAAAATATCCCCAAAAAATATCCCCTAAATATTTTTTGGGGATATTTTTCGGGGAAATTTTGTGGGGATATTTTTCGGGGAAATTTTTTAAGGATATTTTTCGGGGATATTTTTTGGGGATATTTTTGGGGATATTTTTGGGGAAATTTTTTGGGGAAATTTTTTGGGGGAAATTTTTTGGGGATATTTTTTGGGGATATTTTTCGGGGATATTTTTTGGGGATTTTTTGGGGAAATTTTTTCGGGGATATTTTTTGGGGATATTTTTCGGGGATATTTTTCGGGGATATTTTTTTGGGGATATTTTTTTAGGGATATTTTTTTAGGGATATTTTTTTGGGGAAATTTTTCAGGGGATCTTTTTGGGAAAATTTTTCGGGGATATTTTTTGGGGATATTTTTCGGGGAAATTTTTTCGGGGAAACTTTTTGGGGATATTTTTTTGGGGAAATTTTTTGGGGATATTTTTGGGGAAATTTTTTCGGGGATATTTTTTGGGGATAATTTTCGGGGATATTTTTCGGGGATATTTTTTTGGGGAAATTTTTTGGGGAAATTTTTTGGGGAATTTTTTTGGGAATATTTTTTGGGGATATTTTTTGGGGATATAAGCATTGGTACGGAACCCATAGAAATGTTAACAAATTGTATACTTATTGTTAAAATCTCTATAAAATATCTGATAATTTTGATGAGCATATGTCTAATGATCATTTTTGACCGCCAAATGGCTCATTTTTTTACTTTTTCCTCCATATCTCCGAACTGCTAGACCTACCTTCATGAAAATTTTATCGATTTTTCATCTTGTCAATACAAGTGAAATGTTTTTTGAATTATTCAAATCGGACGCTCCGTTCTCTCAAAAAACTGAGTTACCGTTTTCGGCACTTTTTGCCCCGTATCTTCGAACGGCTAGACCTGCCTTCGCCAAAAACTAATCAGCACGTCTCCTTATCAATACGAATCGAATGTTTTTTGAATTATTCAAATCGGTTGACCCGTGTTCCCAAAATCGTCGACGAAAATTTGTATCCGCACATACATACACACACATACATACATACACACACACACACACATACACACACACACACACACACACACACACATACATCCATTTTTTCTAAGGTATGCCAAAATGTTCAGAAACCTCTGAAACGTAAAGATATATAAAAAATTTTATTTTCGATTTTTTTGCGATTACTATAACTTACCCTACGGAAAGTTAAAAAATTTTGGAAAAAAAAATTTTTTTCAAAAAAATTTTGGTCCAAAAAATTTTGAAAAAAATTTTGGTCAAAAAAAATTTTGATCAAAAACATTTTGGTCAAAAAAATTTTGGGAAAAAAGTTTTTGGTCAAAAAAATTTTGGTCCAAAAAAATTTTTGGAAAAAAATTTTGGGAGAAAAAATTTTTGGGAAAAAATGTTTTTTGGAAAAAAAATTTGGTGACCGAAGTTCTAATACCCGCATAGGCACATGCATTTCTTATATTTGAATGTGCTATTGAAAAATGCATATGAATGAATTATGGGCGCGACATCTATCGCATATGTAGTAAACTTTGTAGCTATCTAGCTTTGTAAACCGTTTAAATTTTGGTCAAAAAATTTTTTTTCTCAAAAAAATTTTGGTCTAAAAAATTTTGGAAAAAAATTTTTTTTCTCAAAAAAATTTTGGTCAAAAAAATTTTGGTTTTTTATACGATAATTATACGATATGTAATCTCTACATATCATAAGTTTTTTACGTTGTTTATTTCCACCACACACAGAATACACTGAACTCCTACAGACCCCATACCCCCTACACGCATAATATTATTTATTATTATTATCTTATACGTATGATTTTACTTAAACAACTTTAAAAATTGTACCGAGAATAGAACCCGGTCCCTCTGCGTGGCGGGCAGCGGCTTTAACCACTGGACCATCGTGGTGCTCAGAAAAGACCGGTCGTCTTTTTTCGTGTGTCGTCGCGTCACCTCACCTTAATAAACAGAGCGTTTCTTAATATATAATTAATTCGACCACGGATTTTCAAACTAAAATTAAAATTTACGAATCGATAAAAACTCGAATTCTAACCATGTTAATTGGAAGATAAAATTGGGTCAGTATGGGAATACTATTCTTCTAAATAGTTAAGTTTATTTTGATATCATACAGCATAGATTTATTTTTATAATATATATTTATATATTTATAGATACATATACTAATATTTCACAATGGTACGACTTTTATAAACTTTAAGTGGAATTTTAACATCTATTTCATTGTTTTCAATGTGGAATTTGTTAGGTTTAATGATTAATTTAACTATTTAGTCGGCCTTTCCAAAATTTTCTGCCACTCTAGCAAATTTTTACGTAAATTTCTTATTGTTAGTGCCAATTAGTTTGTTATAATACATTATGCTGAATCAAATCGAATCCAATATTTGCTTTAATAAACAAAGTTATAATTTTAATAATAAATCAAAGAATATTATAAATGAAAATCTTTCCAAAAGTTGTATCTATTAAAATCAATTTATAGTATAGACATAATTCTAGTACTGGAACTAAAGCAACTACTCGATTGCCAGAAGAAAATTTGTGCGTGCCAATAATGATTGAAAATAATGATTATTACTAATTTAGGAATTTTCATCGGATGTGAGTCCATTTACATTTTTCTATAAATGGAAAATACATTCTCAATACTATTATATTGTTCTTAAGTCCTCCAAAACTGAAGACATTATTTTGTTTATGATTCTGCTCTCAAGAAACTATTATTTATGTACTATTTATACTATTGCACGACAAGTGTTTACTTCACAAATTTTCTGTACATTATATAAACTTAAAATAGTTGTATTACTCAGTATGTCAATTAACTTCTAAATCGACTTTTATATAAAACGAGGCCACAAAATTCACTAAGGCCAAGTAAAATACAGGCCCAAAAAGTATATATAGTTCAAAATCATTTTATATCCATAAATTTGTCTTACATTTCTTATATTTACACTACATATATGATTAATAAATTATTAAATAGCTATATGTTTTTAAAACTCAGAGATATTATGATGGTACATGAGTGAATAATTTTAATTTAATTACATATCGTGAAAGGTTGTATTGAAACATATTTACATATTTTATTTATTTCAAAAAGAAAATATTCTTATAGAGTTCTAAATTGCGTATTTTTTCAGCTTTTTATTACGGTAATAAGTAAATCAGAAAAGTCTTTTAATCATTCTAACAAGTATAATATCAGATATACACTTTTAAACATTATATTCTACACAGCTATACATTAATGTATTTATGCATCAACCAAAAATTAAAACTATACGCACTTTACATACTTAAGAAAAGTATATTGAATTAAAAGAAAGTTTTCTTACCAAAAGGTAATGATACAATGATTTCTCAAAATTATATACAATACAATTATTATTTTCAGTATCGTGTCAATTCTTATTATCACTGAATCAGTCAATATAATTTGTAGTATATATATATACTACAAAGTTGCTCTTTTATATTGGTTTATAAGTTTGATACTATGATGTTCAGATTTGGCAAAGAAATTATAGTAATATAATTCTGTCGTATTCTCAATGTAAGAATTGGCTAAAATAACTACTAAAATAAGCAGCTTTTATAGTTTGTTCAAATAAAACAATTATAATAGCAATTGAATAAAATACAATGGTTTCAGGAGAATTCGAATTGAATATGCCAAATAATATAGATTGTATCTGAATTCCATATCACTTACCATTTTGATTCGATGCTATATGGAGTCTTAATTAAATACTAGTAAATTCAAATAAAATTATATATGTATATATGTAGTAATCTGATAATTCAATAACTTTTTTTAGTTTTCCTGGGTGCACGTGAACTAAAACTCAAATACCCACGAAATTTGCATCACCATTTATTAAAAAAAGATCACATAGTATCAGATTTCACAAATTTGATTTATTTAATTTTATTCACATCATAATTGCTCAATTTTAGAAAAAATGTTATTATGTTTATTATCTGTTTTAAATTATTTATCAATTAGTATTAAATGGTATCTACAACATTTAAGATGAGACATTGATCAATCGATACAAATTCCTCGTTGCACACATTAATATATTCTCCTTCTATCACAATTATATCTTAATACCTGATTCTTAGAATGTTTTAAAACAATGTTTCAACACCAGGCCTGTCCATTCTGTTAGGATTCGCAATGCTATTCGCATTGTCGTCGGGTAGTCCCGCCTGCATGCCAGCTAATGACCGCACCTGGAGCAGTAGTCCGCCTCCGAGCAGCCGCGCTTGGTGTTCTTGCGCTTTGGCTCGTAGGCAGGCTATCGAGTTATTCCTGTAGAAAAAATGCCTGTGCGATTTTATAACGGCAAGTTCGAAGGATGTAGTGTGTGCATGCGTACAACAATATTTTACATCTCTATTGCATTTGTAGTAGTACATAATATATCAATTTTATGTCAGTATGTTGAATGTATTAGTAATGCAATTATTGCTATATGTATAATATTTAGTGCATTTAAATTAGTAGCAAATCTTTGGCATTTATTGAGTCTATATCAGTTGTCTTCTTATTGACAATCACTGTAATTTTATTTTTCTTAAATTGAAATAGCTATTTTTAACTTTCCGTAGGGTAAGTTATTGTAATGGGCCGAAAATCGGAATTGAAAATTTTTACATTTCTCGACGTTTTGAAGGTTTCTGAACATTTTGGCATACCTCAAAAAAAATGGATGTGTGTGTGTGTATGTATGGATGGATACAAATTTCCAGTCACGTTTTCGGGCGCACGGATCAACCGATTTGAATGGTTCAAAAAACATTCGATTCCTATTGATAGGGAGAA
This sequence comes from Ctenocephalides felis, assembly GCF_003426905.1. Classification (NCBI taxonomy): domain Eukaryota; kingdom Metazoa; phylum Arthropoda; class Insecta; order Siphonaptera; family Pulicidae; genus Ctenocephalides; species Ctenocephalides felis. The sequence goes on along the minus strand of NW_020539725.1, from coordinate 45,844,057 downwards.
GAGCTGATTAGTTTTTGGCAAAGGCAGGTCCACAGTTACGGAGATGAAGAGCAAAGAGTGCAGAAAATAGAAATCGACTTTTTGAGAGAACGGAGTATCCGATTTGAATGATCTAAAAAACATTCAATTAGTAATGATTGGGAGAAGTGTTTATTAGTTTTTGGCAAAGGCAGGCCCAGCCATTTTGAAGATACGGAGCTAAATATGTAAAAAATGGCAGTTTTTGAGAGAACTAAGCGTCCGATTTGAATGATTCAAAGAACTTTATGCTTGTCTTAACAAAATAATTGATTTTGGAAAAAAAAATTTTGTTTCAATTTTTTTTTTTTTTTTTAAATTTGTATATCGAAAATAATTCAGATTTCATTTTTAATTCTGACTATTGTTCTAATATACTTTAAACAAATAATTTCAACTTTGCATTTCAGTTTATATAATTCTTATAAATATTAGACAATGTTACAATATTTATAATAATCTATTTGAAAACATTCAGTATTTTTCGAACATTTCGTTACGGTACGGGAAGTTCCAGCAATTTGCCTTAAGGCACGATGCCACCCACCCCACTTGTTATATATTATTTTAACTTCCCGTAGGGTAGTTATAGTAATGGGCCGAAAATCGAAAATTAAAATAATTTTTTTGCATTTCTCGACGATTTGAAGGTTTCTGAACATTTTGGCATATCTCAGAAAAATTGGATGTGTGTTAATAAGTACGTTCGACTTGGTAACTATTATCTAAAGCAAAGTTGATCCAAGACTGAATTCTATATAGTAGGTATGACTAAAGCTATAAGTCGTACGACTAATGTTAGAGTAAGAGTAAGAGCCTTAATCGTATCGTAGCACATTTTAACTAGTGGTGTATGACATCATGTCTTAAGGCAAATTGCTGGAACTTTCCGTGCCGTAATGAAATATTCGAGAAATTTTAAACGTTTTCAAATATATTATTACAAATACTGTAACTTTCATTATTTTTGCTATCTTGTTATATCTCTGCAAATGGAATGTATACATAAATCAATTCATCTCCAGAACATTAACAATCGTCATTTCATTTCGAAAACAATTTCAAAAAAATAATTGCCTAATTTACACAAAATTGAAAAGTGCTCCCTATAGTCACAGTCTAAACGCATTTGCAAATAATTCTGTGCGACATTTTCACTTATTCTGTGCTTAGCATGGCGGCATTTTCACATTTTTCAATAGTTTTCACCGAATTGGAAAAGTGCTCCAGTACATAAACAGTCTAAACGCACTTGGGTATACATTTGTACCAGAGCGGCGCTTAGACTGTGCTTAGCTTGGTTAATTTTTTGAATTTTGTATCCAAAACTACAAAAATATTTTATGGAAAATAAAAAAAGATGTAGTAATTTTTTTATACTCAAAAGCAATAGTTTTGTCAATACAAGCAGAAAGGTTTTTAGATCATTCAAATCGGACGCTTAGTTCACTCAAAACCTGCCAATTTTTGCAATTTAGCTCTGTATCTTCGAAATGGCGGGATCTGCCTTTGTCAAAAACTAATCACCTTTTTTCCCAATCATTACAAATTGAATGTTTTTTAGATCATTCAAATCCGATACTTCGTTCTCTCAAAAACTCGATTTGTATTTTCTGCACTCTTTACTCCGCATCTCCGTAACGGCTGGACCTGCCTTTGCCAAAAACAAATCAGCACATCTCCCTATCAATAGGAATCGAATGTTTTTTAAACCATTCAAATCGGTTGATCCGTGTGCTCGAAAACGTGAACGAAAAAATGCGGACCCACAAAACACACACACACATATACACACACATCCATTTTTTCTGAGGTATGCCAAAATGTTCAAAAACATGAAGATATGCAAAAATTTTCATTACTATAACTACCCCACGGTAAGTTAAAAAATAATCTCAAAAGGTAACAAATTGACTTATAAAATTATCAATGATCAGGAAGCAAACAACTGACAATAGAACTGTTCAAATGTTCATGAAGCTTAAACTTACTATTTTTCAATTTGAGGAATAACTTCGGAAAATTGTATTTAACTATTATTTCTTTGTATTTAACAAAAATATAATTTTACTTATTTGTTTGATGAATGAAGCTAAAGAAAGCCAGTGATCTCATTCGAAATGTGTGAAATCGGGTGTAATATTTCAATTACAATTTTTGTTAACTAACCTGAACGCTTCTGGATCATCCGGTGACACACCTCCAAAACCGTGTTGGTCTTCTGATACGACCAAATTATTGTTCCTTTGTGATTCATATTGTTAGGAGACATATTTATGTGCCCTGGACTCGTTCTCGGTGATGCATCGTTTGGGTACCATCTCTCCGTGTTCGGATTGCACTGGTATTTTTAAAATGGTCATCTGTTTGGTTTTGTGGATGTGTTTGCTGTTGTCGAACGGAGCCTCCGCTGGTATCACTTGCATCGTCCGTCCTCACAGATGCACTATCTTCACGATCACTTCCAGCACCTCCACTTCCACCGCCCCCTGGGGCTCCAGATCCAGGATCATCTTTTAGATGTTCTGCTGCTTCGATTGATTTTCGGTGCATACCTGGGAGATAAGTAAATGATTATTTTAGAATGGAATCTGGACTATGTAAGGTATTTGATAAGCCCAGAAAGACAAAAAATCAGTTGTTGTAAAAATGGTATAAACTTTGTAGTCATTCTTTTTTTTCAGAATTTCAAACAATTCAAAATTTTAGATAAAAAATATTCACTAACGTTTATAAATTCTTTATTGCACGCATAGAAATAACTTTGATTATGAAATTAACAAATTTTGTATCGTGCTCAGAAAATGTATTTTTAGATGCACCATATGTTTTAACACCATTTATTCATTTCTTATTGTATTGTATTCTAACATTATTATGCTTTTTATCAAAATTGATTAATACTGACCTAATAACCATGGAGCTACAGATTCGTTTTCCTTTGCACTCTTTAATATCGTTTCTGGTAAAGGTAATGAATGCCTGACCATGGCTCCATATAATCCATACTCTGCCATAATAGTACTCCGGCCCCAACATTTTTCTGTTTTGCGCCATTTTGCACGACGATTTTGGAACCACACCTGCATAGTGAAAACTCAATTAAGATTTGAATGCAATAAGCGGGATGAAAAGAAACAACCAGGGGGCAAGAAGATCTACTATTTTATGTTTAATTTTAAAGACGTTTCACAAAATGAATTATTTCGTGAAGCTAAATTGTTTGATCAATACAATACATTTTAATTATGAAGGTGAACAACAAATTCAGGAATCATAACCATAAACGTGATGAAAAAAATTCTTTCCGAACACTAATAGTTAATGATGTCATACATCCAGCTTTAGTAGTTATTTCTACTTAAGTTATTACATACAGTCTCATTGTTTGTTGAAATACAATTCTCGTATAGAATTTTGTCAGAAGAATTCATCATGAGAGTTCGAATAACTATTAATTTAATTTATTTCTTGTAATATTGCTTTTTTAAACTTATTTTACTTTTCCATTTGTTATTTTATTATTGTTTACATCTAGCCATTGCAGAGATTTATGTGGTCTCTTTTACCCATACCATATGTTAAGCTATTCTAGAGGTCATATGAAACACTGTTGAATCTAACTTAAAATTAACAATACAATGAAGATTTTGCCTTTTAAATAACTATTTAGGTATCGTAAACTAGACAATAGTGCTTGAAATAAAAAGAAACTAAAAACAGAAAAAAATACTTTGATCAAAATTTTGACATTGTGGCTATCCATCTCCTGATAGCAACATCATAAGAATGTATGTAATGGCTGGTTATACATCTTTTGTCTTCTACTTTAAAATAGTATCGGTAAAAAATGTTATACTTGTTTTACGCACGGAACTTTAAGCTCCGCTCTACCCTATCACAAAATATTGTAGTAGATCCTAGAAGTAAAATTTGCAAACTTGTACACATTTTAGAAAATCTGATCCAAATTGCTATTAATTTATTATTATTATCATATTAAAATTGATCAAGATTCAATATTATAAAATTCTATTATTTTTGCCTGTGTCAAATATAGGACTTTATCGCTTTTATAAGTGGCTTAACATAGGTCTTATTCGGAACATAAAGCGCGTTAGTATTTCAATTAGACAAGCACATAATTCTCCAACACTTTTATCAAGTTGATAACTCAGGGTGCAGATGTAGTGTTGTCAATAGAACACAAAAAGCAGAACCCTCAAAATATTGTTTCAGTTTCACAATTTTGAATAAGAATGAAAATTTCTGTGGAAACATATCTATATTTTCCGTGCCAGAGGGAAAATAGATCCATTGTCGTATTTTTAATATTAGAAGTAATATTAATTGTGTAATAAGGGAATTTACGGAAGCAATCGCTACAATGTAAAATAAATAAAATTAAACTAGTGTATAGCATAGCGCTTTGGCAAATTGCTGTAACCTTCCGTTCCGTAAAGAATTGTTCGAAGAATATTAAATGTTTTCAAATGGATTATTATAAATACTATAATATTGTCTAAAAATATTTTGTATAATATTTATTTATAAGAATTATATGAACTGGATTACAAATTTAATTTTTTTTATTTAAAGTTTATAAGTGAGCTTGCGAACTCTAGCCAGAATTAAAATTAAAATCTGAATTATTTTCGATATACAAAAAAAAAATGGAACAATTTTCTTTCTAATTTCAAATATTGTTGTTAAAAAAATGTTTAACTTACATGTTTTTGGAATATCGATGCTGGAACTTTTTACCCGCGGACCTTTACCCTCCGCTCTACAGTACGTAATTTATATTCATTACTGTTAATATCGAATTTACTAAATTATTATTATGAACACACCCAAGTTGATGTGGTATTAAATGAAAATGTGCAGTGTGAATTGTACCCCTTGTCCTTTATGAGCTTCCACCCTTTATTTCTACACATATGTGCGAATAATCGACCAGTATTGCGGAGTTTATGTTTGTTGAATAAATTTCTACAAAAGCACTGAGTTTTGTAAAAAACAGTTTGATAAACAATAAAATTAGGCATTACAAAACAATTTTATAAAAATCGAAAGATAATTCGAAAATTATAATTTGATTGCATACAAAACTAATGGGCATTATACAGCACTATTTTTGATATGCTTATAAGTACAATTTATATTAATCAATTCAAAAAGTAGAATATGCATACGAAGCTCGATCTTCTTTTTTTTGTTAAATCTTTTAATCCATTTTCCTCCACATATGTGTGCTATGTAAAATAGGTAATTTTCAAAATGCGTTCGACGTTTGTCTGAGGCTTGGTAAATTTCGTTCTGTTAATAGGCGTTAATAAATCATTCGAATTTCAATTAACTGCCGGCGAGCCCTGGAATTCGTCGAAGTATGCGTGGACGGATTCCTCAACGCTTTGGGGATGATTCTAGAGGATTAGTCAATTATAATAAAGTCACCCTGATGCCACCTGAATTCCACCGATGAGGGAAGATCATGAGGCGTGAGGCAGAATACTGAACCAATGCAAAAATTGTGTCAGAGGAGAAAGAGGTCGATTATCGATAATTTTTGAGTGCCAGACATAGGGGTTCGCGTCATTCGATTTGCAACAGATTTTTATTTTAAATTTTTCAAAATTTTATATTGATTTTAAATTGGTATTAAAAACTGGTATTTTCTACTAAAAAACTATTTTCGAATATCTATAATTTCATCGTGAAACCCAAACCAGAATTTAAAAACTGATAAAACCATAGTACGCGTTCATAAAATCATAAATTTGCCATATTTGATAAATATGCATTGTGTAATAATGACATTCATTAACTTCCCGTAGAATAAGTTATAGTAATCGCAGAAAATCGAAAATAAATTTTCTGCATATCTTTAAGTTTCAAAGGTTTCTGAACATTTTGGCATACCTTAGAAAAAAATGGATGTATATGTATGCGTGTGTGTGCATGTGTATATTTGTATGTGTGCGTATTAGGGTTTGCCGGTTCTCAAAAACCGGTTTTAGAAACCGGTTTTTTGGTGAAAATTACGAAATTCAAAAACCTTTAGTGAAAAAAGTCGGTTTTCACTGTATAAATGGAAAATGACAAATAAAGCCAAATATAAAAGATAGATGAAAGCGTTTTGATTCTTGAAATGATATCGGCTCAATAGCATTTGACATCTTATCAGTGTGCAATGGTTCTTCCCAGAAAGGTTTTGTATATATTATTTTAGATTTTTATACCAGTGTATATATTAATTTAAATCAATGTGACTTCTTCTTGAAGAAGTAACTTCCTCTACTCAAACTTAAAAAAAAAATAGTTGTAAGTCCTAGAAGCCACAAATAAAAGAACAAAAAACTTAGAATTATTAAATTAAAATTAAGCATAAATCATAATTTCAGTATGAGAGTATTTTCTGTTTCAGGAAATTTTGTGAGTAAACAAAGGACACGTCTAAGTAGCAATTCGATAGACGTTTTAAGTTTTTTGAAATCACATTTTATTAAATAAAAAAAACAATTAGAATGTTTAAAATTAATTAATTAAAATTGCTCGGAACAAACAATACCCGAGTTTAGCTTAATTGTTTTTAAAACTAAAATTGATATTAACAAGTATGTATCAACATGTATCTAATATTTTCTTTTATAATTTAATGAATGTTTTTTATTTTAAAATGTATTATTTTTATTTATTCGAAAACTATCTTTTCACTATCATAAAAATATTTTCATTCTTATATGTGAAAATTATACATGAATAACTAATAATTATTTTCAAAGTTATTATTCAAGATAAACTATTATTTTTTAGCTCTACTAATTAAAATTTAAAAAAAAATGGTTTACTATCCATAAAATTGAACAATAAATAAATTTAGTCAAATACTGTTATAAATCACACTAAATTTGCGGATAAATTTCAAAATATTCGAGCTAAAATTTATTTTTTATATAAAATTTTAAAAACGGCTACAACCGGTTTTATAGTAAAATAAAAATTCGAAAACCGGTTTCCTGAAATGTCGGTTTTTGTATAAACCCTAGTGCGTATGTGCGGATACCGATCAACCGATTGGAATAATTAAAAAAATATTCGATTCTTATTTAAAAGGTCGAGCCGATTCGAAGATATGTGGCAAAAAGTGCCAAAAATGTTAATTGATTTTTTGAGAGCATCTGCTTTGTATGATTTAAAAAACATTTTATTTGTGTTGATGAAATGAAGAACTGATGAAATTTTTGGTAAGGCAGGTCTAGCGGTTTCGGTCATTAGACATATATACGTCAAATTATAACATATTTTATGGATATTTTAATAATAAGAACAAATTTAGTACACTTTTCTATGGGTTTCATTCCGTTATACAGCGACGCGTCGCCCACGCGCTTTGATACTTCGTTTCTAGGCAGCTAACGTATCACGATTGCTTTGAAAAAAAGTTCAAAAATTCCAAAGTATAAAAGTATAATCAAATTTTTTAAATACGTAAATTTTTTTCAAAATTTTTTAAAAATCTCAAAGATCGATTTTTGGCAAAATTGAATCTTTTTTAAAAAAATTAATTTTTGGTACGGGAAGTTCGTAAGTTTTGGTACCAATTTGCCTTGGCACGATGCCATGCACCACTAGTTTATATCAATACTACAAAAATCTGTATAAAAATGTCATTTCGCGTGAAATCTTTCATACATCAAATGCCATTTCCCTAACGAACTAATCGCTCGCAACCAATCCAATATAGAATATCTGGCGAACGCGAATACTTGCGCGACGCCGTTCGATATAATCCAATTCCTTTTCCAATAACAACATATAAAAGCTCAACAGGAAATAGTCGAGCAGGGATGATGAAAACTACATATTTTTTCGGAAACATATTAGATATTCATATATATACTGTTCACGTTGCCCTGAACCCTCGTCTGCAATTCAAAAGTTCCAAATTTTTTAATATGCTGTACTAATATTTACCGTTTAGTTGAAAATAATAATTACTGTTCTCAATATTACTACTACAAATGTATATACATCGAAATAAGACATGCTAAATGTATAACTGCTTCAAATAATATGATGAGTCTCAGATTCCACACATAACTTTTTAATTATATTGTGGAATTCAAATCAGCCACTTAAAAATAAACATCTATCAAACAAACAAATATCGATGTTTGTTTATTAACAAGAAAATATGTTCATCACCGCCATTTTTAGAACAAATGTATTTCCAATAGCCCAATTTATTTTAATGCCAAAGGTTATACAATATTTTTAGTTATACCCATGTCATACCTGTAGATGTATAAATAAATATTTTTTTGCATAAGAATTCCACCTACACGATGTCGTCGAAGGTAAAATAGAAGGACTAAAAGAATTAGCATTAAGAAAAATGCAGACGATTGATGATAAACGCAAATAGAGCAAATACAAAAACTGAAAGCCAAAGCACAGGACCAGGGAAACAGAAGTTTGGAAAGAAAATTGAATGAAAATGAACAAAACAAGTGATTAACAGTGATAAAATGGTAATAGAATAATAATAAATAAAAACAAGTAATTAGGTAAATTAAGATAATCTCATCTTTACTTTTGCCTTCGCTTTAAACTTAAATTTAAATTGAATCCAAAAAAATATTTACATAAAATTTACATAAAATTGTATGTAGAAATGCTAATAAGAAAGAATAGGTAGAAATTGAATTTTTTTAACAGGTTTGCCGATATTGCCAATTATATTATGTTACTCGTTAGTATTTCATATTTATATTTTGTTCCACAATAATAGATTTCCACAGATTGCCTCGATTCAAATTCATATTATTTACATTCATATTAAGTTTACTGAAATTGTTGCACAGCCCTGATGTTGTATATCCTTTCACTATAGTAATTTGATTTTAGAGCTGCACGAGCTAAATATCTTGTTAGTGGTTATATTCATGCTTTCTATTAGGGAATGCAATACCGGTTTACCGGTATACCGAATTACCGGTAAACCGCTTAATTTTTCGACGGTAATTTTACCGGTAAATAACTTAAAAATACCGGTATTTTCGATATTTTTACATGGCGCTTGTGGATACATGTTACATATGTACATGTTTTAAATCCCATGATCGCTGACAAGAAATATCACTTCACGCTGTTGTGTTATATAAACATGTGTCAAAATATTATCTCGACTCGTCATTAAACTGAATATTTATTACTTTTCAAAGGGCTTCATATTTCAGTATTTCAATAAATAGAACGGACTAATCAATAATGATGTTTTTTATCTTATATAAAAAATGTAACGGATTTTTAAAGTGACATGGGCTTACTAGTGGGTAATACATACTAACTTAATACATGCTAATCATAATTATCGAAAGTATTTTTATTAAAAAACAATTTTATTTATCAAACAACCTGAAAATATAAAAAAAAATTAATATATTTCACGTACAAAGTGTCGCATTTTGAGAATAGTATAGGATCATTATATTGTTTTAAATAAAGTTTCGTATATTAATTTAGTATCAAAATAACTTGTGTAAAATATTGATTTTGATAAAAAGTACTCAATAGTCAATATTGAGTAGTATTAATACTTTTGTACCTGTTATTTTAGCAACGATTATTTTTTCAGCACTCGATATCGATAATTTGTTTCGACTCTTCTAGCACTAGTTATATAGTAACACGGAGAAACATTATTTTTTTAGTGTATTTACTTATTTAAATTTATTCGGGGAACTACTATTTTCTTTAGGCATTAATTCGGGAATTATTTTTCTTTGTGGAAGTTACTAGAGTGCCAATTGAAATATCGTCTAATAGAACTCCACAGCCGCCATTTGTTCATTGCAAAGTGTTTTGTCAGTACGTAGATACAAATTGAGATCGAAAGTTGTTTAGTTATATTAATTTAGTGAAATAATTGTTTTAGAATAGATTAGTAGTTCAGTGCAAAGTTATTTTTCAACGCGTAGATACAATTTTGTAGTGAAGTTTGATAAATTTGTGCTTGTGCAAAATTATAAATTGACTAAATTAATTATTTGAGAATATATTTTTTTAATTCAGTGTGGAGTGTTTTTCCAATAAGTGAAGTTTTAAGTAATTTTAGGAAAGTTTGTTTACTTCGTGCTTGTGGAAAATTATTAATTTTAAAACAATTGTTTTTCAATCAAAATATGAATTCAGAAACCAATATATTTCAAGAACATAAGAAAGGAAACGAGGTGAATCCTGTGTGGCATTATTATTTAGTTGCCAAACAAGGACAAGTAGCAAAATGTGTTAGGGGGTACATCTAAAACTTGCATATGAACATTTATTAACAATACCGCCAACAAGCGTGGAGTCGGAAAGAGCTTTTTCAGCTGCTCAACATATAAATACCAAAATAAGATCGAGATTAGACGACGGTACGTTAGATCATATTTGTTTTTTAAAATCTTATTTTAGTTCGCATAAGTATTATAATAAACTATTTTTTTCATGTAATTATATTTTATTAATTTTTATATTATTTTGTTACATTATTATTAAAAATAAATGTTTTGTTGTTCAATTGTTCTTTTATTCTTTGGTTTTTATTATTATTATTTTTTATCTTTATTAGGTCTGTTTTTTATATTTGTATAAGTAACTTTCAATTTTGTTTACATTTTTTAAAAATAATCTTATTACCGGTAATTTACCGGTTTACCGGTTTTAAAAGTCGAAAATATCGAAATACCGGTAATTAAATTTTTGATCGGTATTGCATTCCCTACTTTCTATCAAATTACTTCAGATTTTCTCATTATTTATGATATTGAAATTAAATACATAAATTGTTTATTTCAGTTAACTTAATTTTAAATAGAATTTTTAGGAACTGAATAGAAAAATATGACTTGGCAAATACGTTTTTGTTTTATATTATTTAGCAAATAAACACTGAATAATTTCCAAAATAGATGTTTTCCTTGATAATAAATTCAAAAATCAAATTCAATTAATGCTGGCAAATCATAATTAATAAATACATTTTATCAAACTATCAAAATATTTTTTTTCTTATTTTACTTTACAAATATAATTTTTGATATATTTTTCGATGATAATCTATGTAGAAGTAAATAGAGCAAAACTTGCCATATTTTATGGGCTATATATTTCCCCAAATTATAAAGCAGTAGTACGTAATTTAAATTGTTGGAATACCCAGATT
>NW_020539725.1:45796453-45832727 GCF_003426905.1 Ctenocephalides felis | reverse complement strand
GTATATAATGTTTGTTATTTTTGTGTTTTGTGATCTTCTTAAATTTAATACTCTCTAATGGAAAGTTTATAATCAAATAAATATTTTTTTCATTTAATATTTTGTCGATGCTGAAAAAGCTTTGTAAACAGCGCGCCACAACGGAAGAAACTTGCTCTAGTTCTCAGAACTTGTCAAACAGGCATATAAAACGTCTATGTCATAGATAAGGAAATGTCTATGTATTATGCATTTGTAGGTAGCCGTAGGCCGTAGGTAGCATATAGGACTGTAAGTGTCAAATCTTAAGTATAAATTAAATCATTTTTTATATTTTTAAGTTAATGATTTATTTTATTAGTAGTATCGAATTTTGAATTTAAGTTTTCAATAATTAACAAAATCTTTATCTTAATTGTGCAAAAGAAAATAACTTTAAAATGGAGAAACCTCAAAAAATGCCTAAAGTGGCTAAAGTTAAAAATAAAGCTCCAGCAGAAATTCAAATTACTGCTGAACAATTATTGCGAGAAGCTAAAGAACGTGATTTAGAAATATTACCTCCACCACCTAAGCAAAAAATCTCAGATCCAGCAGAACTTCGAGACTACAGCACAGGAAAAGAAAAACTTTTGAAGATAATATTAGAAAAAATAGGATAGTTATTAGCAACTGGATCAAATATGCACAATGGGAAGAATCGCAGAAAGAAATTCAACGAGCTAGATCTATTTATGAAAGAGCCCTTGATGTTGATCATAGAAATATTACAATATGGCTAAAAATACAGAAATGGAAATGAGAAAACCGCCAAGTAAATCATGCACGAAATTTATGGGATCGAGCCGTAACTATTCTGCCCAGGGCTAATCAGTTCTGGTACAAGTATACTTACATGGAAGAGATGTTGGAAAATGTAGCAGCAGCCAGACAAGTTTTTGATCGTGGATGGAATGGCAGCCAGATGAACAGGCTTGGCAAACTTACATAAATTTTGAGTTACGTTATAAAGAATTAGATAGAGCAAGAGCTATTTATGAAAAATTTGTTATGGTTCATCCAGATGTAAAAAATTGGATAAAGTATGCAAAATTTGAAGAGTCTCATGGTTTTATAAATGGAGCCCGTTCAGTGTATGAAAGAGCTGTAGAATTCTACGGTGAGGAATATCTTGAGGAAAAGTTATTTATTGCATTTGCAAGATTTGAAGAGAATCAGAAAGAGCATGATAGAGCTAGAGTTATATATAAGTATGCATTAGATAACATTCCAAAAGAAAATACAAAAGAGTTATACAAGGCTTACACAATTCATGAGAAAAAGTTTGGTGACCGAAGTGGTATAGAGGATGTTATTGTAAGTAAACGTAAGTTTCAGTATGAGCAAGAAGTTCAAGAAAATCCAACAAATTATGATGCTTGGTTTGACTATCTGCGTTTAGTAGAAAATGAAGGCAATATTGAAGTAATTCGTGAAACTTATGAGAGAGCAATTGCAAATGTTCCCCCAACTAAAGATAAACATTTCTGGAGGAGATACATATATCTATGGATAAATTATGCAGTCTTTGAAGAACTTAATACTTCTGATTTAGAAAGGACTAGACAGATTTATCGAACTTGTCTGGACTTATTGCCTCATAAAACATTCACATTTAGCAAAATTTGGTTGTTATATGCTCAATTTGAAATACGCTGTAAAAATCTCCAACAGGCTAGAAAAACGTTAGGTATGGCCTTAGGCATTTGTCCCAGAGATAAACTTTACAGGGGTTATATAGATTTGGAAATCCAACTTAGAGAATTTGATCGGTGTCGTATATTATATGAGAAATTTTTGGAATTTGGCCAGAAAATTGTATAACTTGGATGAAATTTGCAGAGCTGGAATGTCTTTTAGGTGACATTGAACGTTCTCGTGCAATATATGAACTGGCTATAAATCAGCCGCGGTTAGATATGCCTGAACTTTTGTGGAAAAGTTATATAGATTTTGAGTTTTCTCAAGGTGAAATTGGAAAAGCCCGATTGTTATATGAGAGATTATTAGAGCGAACAATACATGTGAAAGTATGGATGTCTTATGCTAAGTTTGAAATGAGTAGTGATGATACTGATAATAAATTAGAATTAGCAAGACAAGTATATGAACGAGCAAACAATAGTTTACGAAACGCTAGTGAGAAAGAATCTAGAGTCATGCTTTTAGAAGCCTGGAGAGATTTTGAGAAAGAAAATGGCGATGAAGAAAGTATAAAGAAAGTAAACGAGAAAATGCCTAGAAGAATCAAGAAACGTCAAAAAATCACTTCAGAAACTGGTGCAGATCATGGATGGGAAGAAGTTTTTGATTACATATTCCCTGAAGATGAAACAGTCAGACCAAATTTGAAATTGCTTGCTGCGGCTAAAAATTGGAAAAAAGCACAACTAGAAAAAGAAAAGACAAAAGCTACTGAACCAGAAGAAACAGTGGCACCTACAAGCGGTACTAGTAATGCTTTAGAATCTGAGAAAATAACATCAGAGAAAGAAACTTCAGATTAAGAGAATAGTTACTTTTATATAAAATAATCATAAATTTCGTAATTGATTGACCGATAAGTCAGTTATCAATTTACTTATTAAACATTTGTCTCAACATCTTCATCTTCAATCAACATCTTCTGGTCTTACTGGTGTAGTTAATGGTATCATTGATTTTTTAGTGATATCTCGTGTACAAGATTTTCTCATGTCTGTTAAAATGAATTATGAATTAGAATACATGTATAATATTTTTTTAATAAAATGAATTATACAAGATAAATTACCATATGCATTTTCCTCCGGATCCCCAGAATAATATTCTAAGACAGTACGGTAAACAATGTATCCAAGATTCTTATACATATTTATTGCTACTTCATTACTAACTCGAACAAACAGGTCAACAAAATATGTATTTTTCTGTAACAAAACAAGTTTGGCATAATTATTGAGGCAGTTGAGAACTACAGACCAATCATCAGCATTTCATATCAAAATATATTGAGTAATATTAAGTTGATACTAAATTTATTCAAAATTTATATAACTTATTAAAATTAAAATATTTTTTTGATATTACGCCTAGTTTATTGGCTTCAATCAAAACTTGTATTGAATATTTCAGAATCTTCAGTTAAAATTGTGCAATGTTGATGTAGATCACTTCTTCATAAGAATACTTTAAGGATTATGTATATATAGTATATAGTGTTTTATATGAAGCTATATTAGCAAAGACAATAAAAAGAGGAAATGAATTATTGAAAAAAAATTGAATTATATTACTATTTGCCCTCATAACATATACCTTTCTGATACATCTTCTAAGAAATTCATTAATTTAGCTGCTAAGCCAAGTCTACGAAAATCTGGGGAAACAGTTAGGGCTGTGACATGTCCATGCCAATTTTCTCCATGACCTTCTGCTTTGCCCATTACTTAAAAAAAGAAACATGTGTATAATATGAAAATTACAAAAAAGGAAATAAAGGCATCAATAATAATATAAAGAACATAGTACTGTTATCTACTTCGCACACTCTAAAGTTAGTTGATACAAAATAAATGAGGCATTGTTTATAAGTGTGAAAACTGTATAGTTCAAATTTTACCAAACAAAATTGCTAATAAGTATTTCTTTTCTACTTTTTACAATCTCATACTTAAGTGTGAAGTGAAACATTTTTGATATAGCCATTTTAAATATCTTCAAATGATGAGCAAATGATTGAATAGGTACCAAAATATTCCACAAAAATTTCAATTAGCTCAAAAATAACACCTAAGCTGGTGTGATAATAATGTAGTGAAATGCATTAATTTTAGTTTCTGAGTTTTTTGCACTTCTGATTTTATAACAATTTTTTCCGATTAAATAAACTTAGTTTTCATGACCATACATTCAATTAAAATAATTAGTGTATACTAACTATATCCCATTATTTCTCCGTTTGGGGACTCAGCAACTTGAAAATACTCTGGCCAATGCGCTAGATATTGCATGTAGAATGAAAGTCCATATGTTTCTGTTAGTGGATCTAAATTTCTAAACCAAAATATTATAGCATAATTAAAATTTCATGTTACTATTATAATATCAATAACCTAAAATTAATACTCACACATTATTAAAATTAAACATATCATTGCAAGTAAACGGTCTTAATGTAGTCATATTAATTTTATTGCAAAAGATATCAGAAGGAATTTAATTAACAAAAGTCACGCCTTTAATGAAGTAAAATATTCAGAGAAAAAATAAAACGAGTTACTAATATTTCTACTTCTGTTCCCGAACTGTAGCAAGAAATATTATTTTACATATGTCAACTGTCATTTTATCCCAAACAACAGAAGACATCGGATTTTTAGATATGAAACTCATGTATAAAAGAGTTAAAAGCTGCTGCAGGCCATTTTGGCTGTTTGGATTCAAAATATTAAATAAATAGATTGGTTATATACATAGATATAAATATATATTATACATAAATTACAAAACATACATAAATATTATAAGAGAAATAGCCCTTGCCAGGAATTCTTACACAAATTCAAAATCATCTGAAATCAAAGAAATTCTAATAAAAATATATAAAATATAGATAGGCCAATCGTTGAGTTTCTTTGTCACAGCTCATTTAAAACAACTTATGAAAAACAATTATGATTATCTGATTAAACTGAGAAAGAATAATTAGATTATTATTTTATTCTCAAATTGTGTTAAGACTATCCATTGGGAAAAAAAATTTACAATTACCCACAGCTGTTTCAATAAATTGTAACTGAAAAATAATGAATATGAATAATGAAATATGAATTAAATAAATTTATATTTAATAAGAAGCAATGTCTTTACATTTATATGCTATATATAATCACAGATTATTTTTCTAATCAACCTTATGATAAAATAATAAAATATATTAGTTTAAAATAGTCTTACTCTTCGTATAATTGTTAAAAACAATATTATTTATGATTTAAAATTAAAATAAAGTATATCTACATTATTATCATTTAATTGATTATTCACCATTTTTTGGATATTCAAATGGTTCTCTAGGAAGTTCCAATAATTCAGCTACTGTGGGGCGATCATATGGATTATGAATAAGACATCTTTTTGCTGTCTAAAAGTAAAGTGATCACTTTTATTAAATATAAATATAAAATAAATGTATATAATTATTATCATTTGGACCTACTTTTACGAGAATTGAAGGGTATAAGTCTAATTCTTTAAAATCTATTTTCCAATCAGGATCTATTATTGCAGCCATTTTCATCATTGGCCTCGTAATGTGGCCAAATGGTGTTTTACCATAAAGTAAAAGATACAGTATGCATCCCAATGACCATACATCAGATTTATACGAAATCTAAAAAATGTATTAAAATAAATAGAATGTTGATTGGAATTTTTTCATCTGCAGTTCCAAAAATCTATATAAATACCTTAATATTGGGCATTTTTCCAGAATTCTGCATATCAACAGAAGATGAATCATGGAGTGCTTCAGGACTCATGTAATTAAAAGTACCAGTTTGTACATGCTTAATAATACTGGTACAATCAGATCCGATAGTAGATGCAATACCAAAATCTATTAATTTTAGGCGATTTCCAACTTTTAAAAAATTTGCTGGTTTTAAATCGGAGTGTATAACACCTTAAAAAAATAAAACATTTCTGTTACATATATATATATATATATATATATATATATATACAGTTACTAATGCAGATAATGCAATATTAGTAAACATGTAACTTGGGCAACCAACCATTTTTGTGTATAAAATTTACAGCTTCCAGCATTTGCAGCCAGTATTTGACTAACAATACAATAGAAAATATAGGATACTTGTTTGCAACAGTTGATGTTTTGATAATAGTGCTAAAATCTGTCTCTCCACACTCCATTACTACATATAACATATTTTCTTTAGTGACATGAGCATAATGAAACATCTTTATTACTACATCACTGTTTTGTAATCTAGATAATAGTTTAACTTCATTGAGAAACCCTTGTACTAATTGTTGATCACCATTTAGTTTTACTACTTTTATAGCCATTTTGTTTAAAGTTGTTTCTTGGGTAGCTAAATGGACCACACATGAACCACCACTACCCAATTTTTTACCAATAGTGTAAGTAATATTATCAAATGTAATTTTACTAAGCTCACCATTTACATTTTCAACATTACAATTGATATTTGTGCATAAGGACTTATCAGTATTATTGCTTACAACTTCAGGAATTTTAAAATTTATATTATTAAACTCTTCACAAACTTTTTCAACTTCTTTTTCTAATATTGGTTTGAGATTACATTTTGATGATATAGGATCTTCATTGTTCAATTGATATATTCCGGTTACTCCATTATCACTACTACTTTTATTATGTGCTGCATCCTTGAATAGCAAAGACTGTATAAACCCATCATTTTCTTTAATAGATTTAAAGCGTTTTTCATTTCGTGGAATTATTTTTTTACTTGAATAAACTACTTGTGGGGGAGAAAATAATAGCTTTTTAACATCTTTCACGCCTTCGTCTAATCTATTTTTTTTAAGATATGAAGCACTCAAAACTTCATTTTCTTTATTTACATCGTTTTTACCATTAGTCTTGATAATACTACTCTTAACACTTGGTGTACTAAATTCATTAGTTCTATTTATAGAACTCTCAATGAATTCTTTTGTACAGCTATCAGTGATTTTTCTATCAATTTCACTTATATCAAATTTTGATACACGATTTTCAACTTTAGGTGTAAATCTACCACTTTTATTAACAAAATATCCTTGTGTGTATTTTGATTTTAATTGCTCTATAACTTTTTTCGAATCTGCTGCATCGCCGGAATCATCTTCCTGAAAATAATTAGAAACAACATATATTAATTCATTACGGTATCACAGGATAAGATAACAACTTATAGTTTACCTCTTCATCTTCATCTGATAAGTTTAAATCACATCTGCGAACGGGCATCAAGGCACTGAAAAAGATTGTTTACATATTTGACAGCGCTAACAGAATGTTCATAATTTAGAAAATACATACGTTTTTGGACTTGAGGGAATCATGCCAAACGCAATTTAACACTAAAATCCAATGTTTATTAGGCACTTAAAAAACTTTCTGATTAGAAATCTTTAATATTGGATAAATATAATGATAAATTATAAATAATGATAAAAACGAAACAAAACGAACCAAACAATGCCACAGATATATAGAAGAAGATAAAAGATGTCAACATTTGTTACCAACATAGGCCAGCAAGAAGGAACAGTGCCTGCAACATTATGAATAATATACTAGACAATATAATAATACTGGATAATATATACGAATATATAATGAGCACCATAGATAAATAAGCACAGTTAAATAAACATAATGAGCCTAGACAATATACTAATAATTAGTAAATAAACAACAGAATCCTAGTTATAGTTATAACAATTAGATAAGGTTTTTGAGTAAAGTATGAAAATATATTCTAGTTTTTTTTTTATATCTTGATAATGTATTTAGATAACAAAATAAGAATAATTATAAAAATTATAATTTCACGATATACAAAAATGAATTGAAAATAATAATAATAATAATATTAATTTGAACAATCCTTTTCTTAATGATCTATATGTTTGTATTTGGTACAATTTTTACATGTAAATGCATAGGACAAGAAAAAAATGGTTTGTGACAATTTGGAATATAGAAATTTATTTGAACAGAGATAATTTTCGTCCGCTTGGCATTTTTCCATCTTCATTTAATAAAGCCATTGCAATATCACTTAATTCTGGCAATTTTTTAATATCTCCTCTTGCAGCTACAGCAGGTGGAGAACTCAAGAATCTCCTCGCTACCCGTATTATATCTTCAGCTTGAATGTTTTCTATAAATTGGAATATTTATTTTTATTTATTATTCATAATGTGCCTGCCTATTATATATATATATATATATATATATATATATATATATATATACATACATACATACTGGAAAGTAGGAGATTGACATGATGATAGCTTACCTATAGCTTCAATAAAATATTCAGGCCTTTTTCTCATGCCAGTTGCTAGTACTTGTCTACCTATATCTTCAAATACCACAGGACGAGCTTCCAAATTCATCAATAACATTGATTGAAGTTGTGTTTTTGCTCTCTTTTTCATAAATAATAAAATAGCTGGTTAGTAAAATTTAAGAAAACTCATTTCATCTCAAACAAATATTTGTCTAAAATTGCATTTTTTATGTTATTTTAATATTCATAATGTATTTTAAATATTTTCACAGACCAGTGCAGTTGGTTTTTAAATTTCTTTTAATTGTATGATATTGAATTTTATAAATCACACTTAAGTTTCTGTGAAAGTTATTTTTTTAACTTTCTGTTTTTTCTTTTTAAGTTTCTGTTTAAGTTAATTTTATTTAAAATTTATTTCCATGCTGTAGATATCTTCAGAATAATTATTAATATTGTTAATTATTACCCTTAGTTCTTGAGCCCCTGGAACTGTAGACATGGCAACTAGTTCTCTGCAGAGCACTTCTGTTACCCCCCGTATATGTGTTGGAGGTGCGCTGGCATGAATGCAGAATAGACCGGTATCAGCATAAGCATGGTTAAATGCTGTTGCACTGTACATCCAGTGATATCTAACAGAGATATAGTCAAAGTTAATGATTTATTGAAAAATTGAAAATTAATTAAACTTATTTTAATTTTTTTAAATAATATACCTGTTTAGCACATTTGTATATAACCTAGTATACATTCCTTTACCAGGTCCCCCAGCACTAAAAGATCCTCCACCACCCATCATCATATTTAAAACACAAGCTGCTATAAAATCAGAGTCCTGATGTGAGCATCCTCTCAATCCTAAAACCACATGAGCCAGTTCTGGTAAACCTTCAGCAGCATACATTGGTATTTCACATGATTCCTAGATTTATGAAATTGTGTAAGTTCCATATTGCAATATAATTTTACTCTGCATCAATAATATAATTTAATGAATATAATATAAATTGTTTGTGTGCATAATACAGTTTGTAAAATAAATTAATCAAAGAAGAAATTACCTTGATAATTCCACCTGTATATTGTGCTGTAGAACTATCAATTTGTAATGATCGTGAAGATTCAATATTTTCTTTGTCCCAAATAGGTTCTGATTCAACAAAGTATTTATTAACCATTTCTACAAGGCTTTCATGTGGTACCTAAAATTTCTTATGAAATAAATATATGATTTGAAATAGTATAATATATTATAACTATTGGTTACCCCAACTCCAGCAACAACCATTCTCTTAGGAGTATGATGATGTTTTAGATATGTTAACAAAACATTTCTATTTAATAATTCCGCATTTTGTTGTGGACATAATTTTGGCAAACCCAATGTGTTATCTCGATATGCAGCCTGCAAAATAATTTTAATAATAAACTTGATATGCAATCCAAAGATAGTTGCTTAATTTTATTTAGCGTTAGTTATTATTATCATACTGCATGAATCATATCCATAAGCTTGACGTCTTGCTCTGGACGCATTGCTAGTGATTCCAATTCAAATAAAACAGCTTGTCTCGCCATGCTGACTTCTGTTGCATCAAGACGAGGTCTCAACACAACTTCTGACAAAACCTGGTACAATAAAAATGTAAAAAATATAGCTTAATTTAAATATTGAAGAATGATTACACAGTTAGGAAATTACACTACAATAAATAGTCCATAAATAAAATTATGCTAATTTTGTCCAACATAAAGATTCATGAACAGAAATCACCTACTATTATATTAATATTGGAATACAAAAAATATAATAAGTGTGAATAATCTCAGAACAATTACTTAATAAGTAAGCCTTTACAGTGTTCATAAATAGTTTTCACCTTAGTCACAGCTTCTAATCCACGATTTTCTGCACTGGCTGCGTATACAAAGGTATCTCTGGAGCTTTGGCAGTCACAAATTCCTCCATGTTCTTCTAATGCCCGTAAAATGCTGTCTTTATCTGGATATGCTACTGTCGACTGGCAAATGAATAAGATTTGAAATTATTTAACAAAAACCTTACATGAAATAAATACTTACATGAAAAGCTAGTTTCTCCAAGAAATGTGAAACCCCACTTGGATATGCAATTTCATATCTTGGACCAGAATCTATAACAACTGTAAAAATCCAAGATTATATAATGATTTATTATCATTTAATCATTTATCTAAATACATAGTACAGTTTCTATTTTACATAAATATACAACTAAATATTAATTAGTTGCAAGTGGCACATTACCCTTATGCAAATTGCACAAACATCCTGACATGATGAATTAATCGACTTATATATATATATATATATATATATATATATATATATATATATATATTTAGGTTTAATCATTTCAATCAGAAAAAATATAAAAACAATTATCTTACCTCCAACAGTAAAGAACTGGCCAAATCTATTTTCTGAAGCCACTCGTAAACCATTGCTGAGTGTAGTAACTTTTGTATTATGATGTTCAGGTAATAAAGTAGCATATTGGGGATCTGGAAGACCTGGTAAAGGCACTGTCAAAGGGGGTAAAGGTGTTACAATTTTAGCAGACGGACTATTAACCGTCGAAGCAGCGCCCGGAGTATCATGTAAAGTGGTCTTACAGTAATTGCGTATGCTAAATAGAATAAAACAGCATGAGTACTGTATTAAAGAATTTGAGGTTATATCATAATCTTACCATGACTTTCCCGACAAAAATCTTTTAGCTAAGATTTTTAAGTCCAAATGAAGCGACATATTCAACTAATATTGAAAAATGTTAAAGACAGCATTTACTCGACGGTTTTATTTCATATCACCAATGCAAATTTTTCATTAAAGATTAATATAAAGTATTTTTAATGTGTGATAACTTATAAAACTTCATAATTTAAAACTATTGTCTGCGAAAAAGATTTTCTTATTAGTTCGCTAAATAAATTAAAAACGCTTTATTAAAAACCCATGAAACCTATACCTAACCCACAAATACATACTTAGATCGAAGAGTTGTCAAAACGCGTGGTTCACGATTTCACTAATCAAAAAATAATAGAAACAACAATTCGGTAAAATAATCAACTACGAATTACTTTACGTATCTTTATTAGTAATTTACATTCTGTTTTATCTTTTGGAATTTTATATTACAAATTATTAAATTATTAGAAATCCTTGAAAACTTATAGAAATCGATAGATTATATAAATAATAAAAATCAGGTATATGCATATTTCATTTTTATTTGTCATAAAATCAATAGTCCTATAAATTTGCTTATTAATTTATTACAAAAATTTAGGTTTATTCTCTCATTTTCATTTTGTCCTCAAAATAATTCACATAAAATGTACGCAGAAGTGTCTAGTCTGCGCTTCACTGCTACGTTTATATTGCACAGGGCCGCATTTTGCTACAGATTCTGAATTTTACTAATAAACTTCCCGTAGAGTAAGTTATAGTAATCGCAAAATCGAAAATGAAAATTTTTATATATCTTCACGTTTCGAAGGTTTCTGAATATTTTGGCATACCTTAGAAAAAATGGATGTGTTTGTGTGTGTGCGGATACAAATTCTCGTCGACGATTTCGAGAACACCGATCAACCGGTTTGAATAATTCAAAAAACATTCGATTCGTATTGATAATGAGCCGTGCTGACTAGTTTTTGGCGAAGGCAGGTCTAGCTGTTCCGAAGATACGGGGTAAAAAGTGCCAAAAACGGTAACTCAGTTTTTGAAAGAACGGAGCGTCCGATTTTAATAATTCAGAAAACATTTTACTTGTCTTGACTAGATGAAGAATTGATCAAATTTTTGGGAGGGCAGGTCCATCGGTTTTGGACTCTCAATAAAAATAAGTTAAAAAATGTCATTTGACGGTCAAAAATGTTTATTGGACATATGTACATCAAATTATTAGATATTTTATAGAGACTTTAATAATGTGTACCGTTTTGTGTAATTTGGGTTCCGTACCAAGATTTTTAATTACGTTACGGGAAGTACCAGCAATTTGCCTTAAGGCATAATACCATGCACCCCACTAGTTTCGTTAATTATTTTATGTTATCAATTTATTTTATGACAATATCATTATATTTTTTTACTTAAAAACAATATTGGCGTTCGGATTACTAATTATATCGCCGGTAAATGATGCCCTAATTGCGAGGCACAAACAGCATTTTCATAAAAAAATGTTCTAAATTCTTGTATATGTTATCAAATTTATAAATTATTGAAAATCCTCTGGACTTCATTCATTACATACATAATTTACACTTACAAAAATATCTGATACAAAAATTTACTATATTCACACATAATATTTGAAAAATAAACTAATTACAAATTAAATAAATGATGCCATTCATAAAAAAAATACTGTAATTTTTGTATATTTATACCGCTATCTTACCCAGTACCTTTCTTCTTTAGTTAAAGTTTGTTTCACTTTTTCTAAAACTCTTACTGCATTTTTAGTTTCGTTCGCTGTATAGTTACCTCCGTTTTCAAAAAATCTAATAACATAAAAAAATTAGTAACATTAAATAAAAAAAATCTTTGTAGAATACTTCACAAACAATTTTTCTTACTTGAGATTTTTATTGAATTGATTGTTTGAACTCATTAAGGATTTAACACGTCGTAAACAAGATTCCATATACGGAATTCTCTCTGCAGTAGGCAACTTTTTCAGATTTTGCTTCATGGATTTAATGTTAACTGAAACACCCTAATTTAAAAAAATATATTAATTATTGAACCGGCAGAACCAATAAATTGTTTAGTTTTTGTTAATTTAGAATTATTTACTTTATTGTGCTCTTTCAAACGAGCTGCATGCAACTTTAATTCGAATTTACGAATCTCAAAATCAGATTCCAAATCTAATTTCAATACTCTCAAATAAGATCTATAGTTATTCGACTGTGTATTAATCTCATCTAAAAGTGGAATTGAAAATTCTTTCGCCCATTTTGTAAGAGTAGCTTTATCTAATGACGTAAATTTCTTGATTGCTGAAAACAACCTAAAAAGCAAAAAATAATAATAAAATAATATTGAATTTGAATTTATTGATAATATTATTAATTCAATTAATATTATCAATATTATTAACATATTTCAAAGAAAACAGTAAACATAAATTTATTTCACATACCCTTGTTTCCAATGGATCATGCAAATAACTTTGTATTGAAAAGCTTTATATTCTGTTGGAAAATCTTCATCAAATTTTGGCTCCTTATTAAACTGTAAAAAAGCAGGAAAGTTTTAGAAATGCTCTAACTATATTAATATAAGTTTAGGTATACTCACGCTTTCATGATTTATTAATAAAATTTTTAATTCATCAATTAACTTTTCAACTTCATTGTCGATGAAGTTATCATAATATTCGATTAACGACGTCTGCCGATTTAGTTCCTGCACACACCTTTGAACAGATTTTATATAACCTTTTCATCAACTTATGAAAATTTTATATTATTAATATTTCACATACAATTTATCTACATTTGCAATGACTTTCCGGGCTTTTTTGTAAGATCTTGTAAGCTTCTTCGGTATACTCTCTTGTCTAATTACAGACAATAATGGCAATAATTTTGTACACCTTGCCTAAAATGGGAAAAATTGTTTTTGCATTAATTAGTATATAATGGTAAACAATTATCTAAAATTTAAGCTAACTGTTAATTTATTATTCAAGTGTTTACCTGAAACAGTTTACTAAATGCTGTGGTTTTTTTTTCTAACGCCTTTTCTGTATCATTTTTCATTGTGGTACTTCTCTCGGCGTAAAGTTTCCATAATGCAAATACATCCTCTAAAAATTCTTTTACTGCATTTAAGCATGTACTTATATTTGTTATATTGACCTGGATTAATATCGGTTTGCATAAATTTTAATAAATACTCATTTTGAAAAATTATTTTCAACTAAACGTTTTATATTTTGGTAAACCACAATCATACTTAAGCTTAAATAATTATGATTGTGGTGGATTTGTAAGTATACTTACAAAATTACTACAAAATTCTATTATAATAAGTTAAGATTCGAGTTATAAATTGTTACAGATTATAAAGCAGTTGTATAATATCATCAGTATTTACTAGAAGTGAGTTTCTAAGTAAAAGTTCATTTATAAAATATAACAATTATAATGTGCATAGGATTACTTCACTAAAACTGGCGATAAAACTTGCATCCGATAGAGAGCTTCTGTAACAATATTCAGGTTTCAGATTTAAAACTTTTAGCATCGGAATTTTGCCTAATTGATGCATTTTAAAAATTTGCGCAATTGAATTTTTTAACACATCAACCATGCTCAGAACATAGATTTCTGCAAAAATAATAATTATTAAATAATATATTCGTATATCAATAAGTCGACTTTTATTAGATAATTTATAGGAACTTTTTAGATACTTTAGGACGTCGATAAAATTAAACACTTTTTAGGTACTGTAAGACCTTGACAAATTTACTGTTTTTAGGTACTATAGGACTTTACCGCAATAAACTCTTTCAGTACTTGATACACTTTTTGGGTACTTTAGGACCTTGATAAATTTAAACACTTTAGAATAACTTAACTTTTAACACTTGTAATTAAGGGGGTCTTCCTATGTGACGGCCTGTTTTTTAGGGATATTTTAGAATTTTTTTTTCTACGACCAGTAAATAGTTAGAGCTTCAAGTTTTTTATCATTTATCAATACATATTTCGACAGTATAAATATAAAATTTCAGCTAAAAAAAATTTAGTCCAACTAGAGTTACAGCGCTCTAAACACCCCCCCCTCAAAAAAAAGAGCTCCCACTGTCTCCACGATTCCGGCTGATCGGCTTATCTGACCAAAAAAAAAAATAAACGGCGTTTTAATTTGTAGGCTTAAAAGCACGGAATGATCTACAATCAAATGAATACAAAAAAAATTGGATGTTTTATAGACATTTGAAATAAAAGTTGCAAATTGGGCGTTTTTTTTTAGTTTTTTTGCTATAAAAAATCGAAGTTTTGAAATTTTTGATTGATAATAGTTCATTCCATGCGTTTAAATATATTGAATGTGCCCTGTAAATTTCAAGTAATTCGGTCCAGCCGTTTCTGAGATACAATGGAGACAAGTTTGAAAAACACAGTTTTGAGAAAAACGCGTTTAAAGATAAAATGATCGTTGTACTATATACTATATGTATACTTTTTAAATGGCTGTAACTCAAAAACTATTTGAGATATCGATTTGAAATTTTAATATGTTATTTTTAAAGGTATAATCTACTGAAATATGAAATAAAAAAAAATTCAATTTTTTCAACTCATCACATAGGAAGACCCCCTTAAAGAAAGTTATAATAGTTCAAGTTTCGCAAACAATTATTATGTTGAATATACATAAAAATGATATAAAGCTTATAAAATTACCTAAATCATTCATAATTGAATTCCAATCCTTGTTAAGATCCTCTTCTCCTTCTCCTTCATCTGAACAGATAAACCTGAATAAAATAAATAAAATTGAGAATATTTTGTATACTTATTATATAAGTCTTTTATAAATTAAAATACTTACAGCCTTCGTTGTGCTTTCAATTTGTCTTGATAGTCCCATTCCCTTTTAATACGAGCTACCTGTTTCTGATATTCACAGCCGAGTAAAAATATTACATAATGCAACTGATTATACAAATCATTATGGCAGCTTGCATTCGATAAGAGGCTCTGATTTATTTTCTATGATATAAATTAAAGCAACCATCACAAACTATTAACAAGAAATATATGAAATAATATCATTTATTAATATTACCAGTATCATCATTTCAAATTGTTCTTGAACTTTAAACGGCGTTACGTGGGCAATATCACAAACTTTTTTTGAATATAAGCTTAAAATGGCTTTCAGCTTATCGGATCGTTTACGTTCAAAATCATCCAGCGTAACGTAAAATTCATTTAAAGTCGTATTAGCATTACGCAAAGTAACAATTGTTTTTTCCCAAGAACTTTAATGAGAAATAGAAATGTTATTATGATATTTAAAAAAAAATCATCATAAGCGGTAAAATTCAATTTTATCGATATGCATACAACTTTCTTGGAGCTCATTTCCGAAAGCATAACAAAAACTTTTATGTTTCTGTTAAAATACAAAGTTGTTTGAAAAAGGACTTCAAATCTGTTTCAATCAGATCAACAATTATCTATCTATTTTATCATTTAAATAATTCATTAAAAAATTTTAATTGAATTATTTAAATTGAATCTCTGCTAATGGAATCAAGATTTTTATCTTCTAAATTTTTTTATCCTTTAATATTCTCATTAAAACTCGAAATAAATATTTATGACTCAGGTGCGCATTTTGCTTTTGTACAATTTACGTTTTTAAAATTATCTTCTTGAAACTATTGCAATCACCCAGTAAACACTACATGTTACCGTAATTAAACTTGTGAGTTACAAAGTTATATAACTAAATGTAATATAAGCGCAATGTAACTTTGGCTTTAAGTTATATAACAAATGTTACTTAAGTGTAATATATGCGCAATGTATATCGGGAGTTACAAAGTTATATAAAAAATGTTACCATTATGTTATAACAGTGATTGCAGACATCATTTTCAAGCTTGTTGTTGTTGTTTTTGAATAAATTGTCTTAATGATTGGGACATTTAAATTCCCTATTAAGTGTCTTTCAATTAGAAGAATTTCAAAGTATAAAATTATTATACCTGTAACATTGATCTGTAAATTCTTGCTGATTTAAAAACTTCAGCCGATAAACTTCGGCCTGAACGGCTTTCTGGCATGCGGTTAAAATGATTCTAAAAGTGTCGCAAGCAGATCGTATCTCACAAGAGATATTTTCAGAAAGTAGAAGCATTTCCTGATTCATTTCCTCAATAGCTTTCTCATGATCAGTCCGACGCCTTTCAATCAAGTTGTTTATAACTTTTGATGAGCCACTTACTGGAACTAATAGAATGATAATTATTAATTGATTAAATAGCATACATGTATAAATAAAATAATGAAATACATGCATGAAGGATTTCAAAATTCGTACCCCAATCTTCCGGCAAATATTTCACTTCCCAATCCTTCGCGTTTTCAATTACAATAGCATTATCATTTTGTTCAAAACGGCACACATTATTCCTTTTATATTGCTTTAAAAAACTTGATTTGTTATGTAATAAATTTAAATCTATAGATCTATCTATCTGCATTGCTTCCATTTATTATTTAAAAGGTAATTATTCCAAAATTAAATTTTTGATATTCAAATTTGTTCAATTGTTTTTAAAATAATAAATTAGTAAAAACATTTTACTGCATGTTTTTAATGCTTTTTAAATAGTATTCCTGCTGCAAATGTCATCAACAAAAGTAACATTTATGAACATAGTTTTGTAATCAATATAATTATATATATTGAATAAAAGAGAAAAGAGTGTTAAGAAATAATCTATAAAATTTAATATTAAGTAAAAACAAAGTTTATTAAATATTGTGTAATTATATATAAATAGTGCATTCAATATATTACACAAGATGTAGCCCATTTTAAGTTTTTAAAATCTAGTAATTATAGGAGTAAAATTCGCCATATTGTTTTCATTTATGAATTATTTATTATTGCATTATTCTCCAATAAATTCATATAATAAATTGAATAATTTAACACTGAAATGACATCGAGATTAAAAGTCATTGAAGTAAAACAAATAAAAAATATATCGAAGATGAAACAAATCCAATTTTTATTTTCTTGCTTCATAAGTCCATTCAATTTGCTTACACAATTTGAGAGAGTCTATTCGAGTCAGTTTCAAACCTGTTTAAGACACTTTTTTCTGTATCATGTTTTAAATAAATAAAATAGACTAGTTACAAAATAAAATCGATTGTTAAATTTTGCTATTCTATTTCTCCAGATTCTAAATCCGAGTCACTATCTTTATTCTTCTCATTTTTATAAATATGCACATCATTTTTATAATTAGCAGTCTTATCATTTATGTTTCCAGTATTCTCAAAACAATCATTATTTGCATCATAATCTTTATTGTAGCTATATTCTCGATAACTTGAACTACACCTTCCTTTCGATGTAATACTCATATTAGTATCAGAGTAATCTGAATCATAATCATGTCTCGATTTTTTATTAAAATGATGATTAGTATATTTTTCTTGTTTATATTCATTGTATTTACTCCTGTGACTATTTCTAAACCGATCAGATGAAGAAATTCTACTACGACTACTCTCATGCTTATTTTTGTCATAATATTCTCCATCACTCTCTTCATCAGCTTTTCTATATTGTTTCGGTAAATTTTTATCTTTTTTAAGTATGTCAATTTTTTTCTTATTAGCTTCAATTGATTGCCTTTCATAATCATTTCTTCTAGATAATTTTTGCTCAGCATATTTATCATTTGAGTTAAATTTATTGTTGCTATTTTTATTTCTATCGAATGACCATTTTTGATTTTTCATACTCTTAGCTATTACTCTCTTTTGATGATCAAGCTGTGGAAATAGATCTGCAAAATATGTTTCTAATTACTAATGTGATATGATGCCTAATATATTCTTTTGTTATAATTGTCATTGACTTATTGTTAGTATGAAACACAACCAAAAGAAAAAATAAAAGATATAGCTTGAACTAAATATAGAAATTCAGGATTAATAATTTAATATTTACATCTTCATATATATATTTTGTTCATAGATTTTTAATATTTATGGTATGTTATTAAATCACAGCCATACCTTGAGAATTTTCCAGAGCTTGTTTTGCGCAATTCATTTCCGCTTGTTGAATACTGTGACCAGTAGCCGTAGCTAACCGCTCACCTCGAAAATAAACTGCAACGGTATATACTCTGGTATTTGTGGGGCCAATGCATTCTATCACCCTGTTTAAAAGATCGAGTACATATATAAATGATTATCATTAAATGAGCTTTGTAAAAATTTTGATGTTATACATATACTTATATAATATATAAGTATATATTAAATATATATATATATATATATATATATATAATATTAATTATGATAATATATATTATTAAGTAAATTTAATTATTTTACTTATAAACTGGTATATCTGGCTCCCCGCCATCCATTGTTCTTAGTGTCAAACAGCATTGTTGCAGCTTACTTTTTGGATCATTCCAATCTTGATTCATGATAAAATCTTGTAGGCGTGGAAATAGACAAACCTTTTAAATCGAAATATAAAAATGAAATCATACTATATTGAAAAATAAACTATATAAATTAGTTTACACCCACTTGACAAAATACTTGACAATGCTTCATGCCTTTATCGATATATATAGCACCCAGTAAAGCTTCAAGCAAATCAGCTCGATCTTTAGTTTTCAATTCTGCCTTAGGATTACTATACACAGCATATTGGGTCATTCCTAAATCATCACAAACCACAGCTTGTGTGCGATTATTGACCAAAGAACTTCGTAAAAGCTATAAAATAAATTATTTATATCCTGGTACTATTATCAAAGCTTTTTTTTATTTTATATTTACAGATAAGTGCCCTTCGTGATGTTCAGGAAAATGCCGATATAGATATTCAGAAGAAATTAATTGCAAGACAGTATCCCCTAAAAACTCTAGGCGCTGATTGGAACCTAGTGTTAAGTTTGTGAAACCAATACTCCGATCAGTAAATGCACGTGCCAGTAATCGTATGTGTCTGAATTTTACACCTAAACAAATAAAAAATATGTGTAAAAAAATAGTAATAGTAAAATAGTAAAGTAACGTGTGTAAAAAAATAAAATACATGTAAATATTTGACAAACGGTAATTAAAAAAAATTTGCTGGCTATATTTTTTGAATTGCTATATTTAAGCCGTAAACTGAAAAATGTTCTAATTCTAATTAATCTATTATTCCAATTTTGAGCTTGACTGCAATTGTTAGACTTTATTATGATGAACTTAATAACAAACATTTTATTTAATGTTCGAATGCTTTTTTCCAGCTCTTTTCATTTCAGAAACGCACATTGTGCAGCTTTATGAATATTCAAAA
The DNA here is from genome assembly GCF_003426905.1 of Ctenocephalides felis. Classification (NCBI taxonomy): domain Eukaryota; kingdom Metazoa; phylum Arthropoda; class Insecta; order Siphonaptera; family Pulicidae; genus Ctenocephalides; species Ctenocephalides felis. The sequence goes on along the minus strand of NW_020539725.1, from coordinate 45,812,505 downwards.
TTACTCTAATTTAATTATTAATTTAGAATAAGCCTGACAAGAGCCTGAAATATTATTTATTGTTATTATTGATTATTGCTTGCTTATGAATAAATAAGTAAATAAAATAAACAAATCTATGTCAACTCAAAAATGACCGAAAATAATATATATTTAAATTGACAATTGCGCAGCATCCGAATTAGATAGATGGTATAGACAAGAGCGTGCAATTTAGCTAAAAATAATGACAAAAACATTCAAAATCACAAACAAAACGATTTAGCATCGCCCAATTAATTATCTTACAAAGTGTGTACAAACCAATTAATTCTTCAAATTTAGTCAATTTCTGAAGCAATTCATAACTTGGGATCCACTGTCTGTCCCCATTGGGTTCTTGCAATTGTAATGGATGTGCAGGGTAATTCATCCATGTTTTTAATAATCTGTGTTCATTCATAAATAAAGCATTTCCAAAAACTTTATCAGCCACCTAAAAATTATTAATTAATTCATATAAACAATTTCAATTAATATAGTATTAGTTTATATTACCTGTATACCGCCATCAAGAAACAAGGCGCCCATAAGAGCTTCAAAGCAATTTGCCATCGCATGGCGTAGTTCTAATTCATGGCAAAGGTCGGAACCATGAGCATATAGCATGAAATGCTCAAGTTTTAATTTCTGTAAATAGAATCCAAAAAATAAAATAATTACAATGCCAAAAAAAGCCACCAAGATCTGAATAGCCATGTATCATATAAATATTTAATTCTTAAGGTGATAAATTTGTGTCACTTTAAAGAAAGTGAACTCAAATTTTATTATTAGAAAGTATTATTGAAGATTTCAAATGGATTAGAAGAATTATTATGAAAAAACTCTAATTGATTTATTTTAACACATTTTACTAAAATTATTTTATATTGTAAAAATAAACAATATTATAATTCATTAAAATGAGTATAAAATATATTTATTTTTTAGTTTTTTTATTGGCTCATTTGATATCAACTTAATTTTCATATAAAAGTTTAAACCTACTTTAGCAAGAACAGCAAGATGTTGGTTTTGAACAATAGCAGCTCGATATGTAGCTAAACCACCTTCTTCCAAGTCCGGAAACATGTGAAATAGGTGAATTGAAGTTAAAAACTCTACTACAGCATCTCCTAAGAATTCCAAACGTTCATTGTGATTGATATTTGATTCTGTTTCCCTTTGTTTTCCAAATCTAGACATGATGTTTATTAGAGTGTTAATGCCTGGAAAAAAGCATTGATTCAAAGAATATGGATCCATTAATAATAATGTAGTAAAAATTATAATTCACATTAAATTTTTAGCTATGAATCTAAAAATTTTCTGAATTAGTTGAAAGTTTCTGAATTATAATGCCCCTTAAAGATTATATTTGAAAATACGTCAAGATATAAATGTTTACATTTATTTGTGAGCACAACTAAAATTCACTGAAATTTATTAGAAGTTGAATTTTAATAAGTGTCAATTCCGGATAAATATTAGTTTCATATGTGAATTCTTTCAATTTTAAAACGATTAAAAAAGTATAGGAATGAATATAAACAAATTGTTTGTTTTTAATAATTTCTGAAGAAGATCCCATATTCCCGAAATAAAGAATAAATGATAATTTAAAATTTTGTTTTCTTTAATATTTGTATTAATATGATAATATTCTTTTTCATTAGTAAATTATACCTCTTTTCCTTGTATTTAAGTAATGAATTTTTCTATCCCCATATTCAGGTTGTCTTATTCCACAATTCGTCAAACTATTCCTAGCATGATCAGGATTTGTACCAAAATTTTCACGATAACTTGGATGTGTCAAGGCAAGTTGAAGCAAATATCTATTTTTAAATTTATAATCAATGCTTTCTTCAAGTTGATATAGAGATCTATGAAATCTCAAATGGCACGCTAGTACGGGAATTAGCATGGCATGCTAGAAAACAGAAAATAGTATAATATACGATTAATGATAATGTTCTATAACAAGAGAATCCACAATGTTACACATGTGGAAAATATTATATGTTAAATATGCTCAAATTTACAAATTTAATTGTAATTATAAATGTCAAAATGCATACATAATTAGATAATTAATATTTAATTAAATCAAAGGGCCTGTTCAAGACTATGCTATAATTAAAACACAATTTATTATTTAATAAATGGATTTTATTACCTGTACAATATCACACATAATTCCAGTTCGAAAAAACCCTTTGGAACTTAAAGCAACTGTTACATCTCGCTTAAGTTTACCTTGAGACCTCATATCTTGTAAGCGAGCTTCTTTACTTTCCAATTTACGTTTATCTTCAAATGATGGTTTTGGCATATTTGCAATTAGATGTCTGTATTTCACATATTCTCGCCATGCTTTCTGATATCTATATATCAATTAGAAATAGGTTTAAAATATGCAAAACAAAACAATAAAATAATCAGCTGTAGTAGTTGATGACATTCTACATGCAGCAGTTGTATATTCATGTATATACAAATACATCAAAATAGAAATTGATCATGAGTTCCAAATCACTTTCAAGAACACCAAACAATTTGTGCTCTGGCTCTTGCATATACTTATTTATTACTTACATATTTGGTATTAAAAGTGACGTACACAAAACAATGCAAGCTCTGCCCAAGAGCAACTAATGATTTTGAGCAATTTTTTTAACCAAGTTAAATCTGCCATAAAGATTATCATAAATGCAACATTAAATACTTACTCAGGGTTACCAGCATAGCTTAACTGTGGTGGTCTTATACCAAAATGAACTATTTCTGGATATTTATTTTTCAAATCATCAATGCAATTATTTTCATTTTTTAATTCTACGTTACGATCTAATTGGTCAACTCGAACAGAGCAAGGTTTACATCCAGGGTATGTAACAACCATTCCTGAAAAATGATACAATTGAAAAAAGAAGAAAATAGAAAAAATAAAATAATTTTTATATTTCATTTAAAATACCTTTAACTTGGTCTGCATAATCTTGCCATTCATATTGTGTCAATTTATGCATTTCATTAACTACATTTATGTTGACTAGTTCTTCACTGCTTGCTATTAGATATCTTAATACTTCATTCATTGACAAAACTTCTTTACCATTATCTGGTATTCATTAATTGGATTAAATATCTTATGATTAACTATATTTTAAATTATGATATATACCTGGAAGATCTCTAACAAATCTTGGCATAAAATGAAAAATTGGACAGCAATCATCGCTATTGTTTTGAGGTTTTAAGTCAAAATCGACAAGTTCCAGGATTTCATGAAATAAATAGTCGACTGCAAATAAAATATTACATTTTATATGGTTTTCAAAGGATTATCATAAAATTCAAGGAATTATCATTCAACCCCTCAAATAATTACAGAAATAAATTAATTATAAAACTCTTGAACAATCTGGTGTATACAAAGTTGTTAATTAAATTTTTTATTTACTTACAGAACAGATTTAATTCTTTCATTGTGTAATGCTCCGGATGTTTTTCTTCTATATATAGTATTGTATATTCTATATTGAAACGTATTACCTGCAGTTAATTTTAAACATTAACTCATTAAATGAAATTAAAATTATATTTGCGTAAATATTATCTTTACCTTGCATGTAGGTAAACTACCTAATGGAGTGTGGCTGAACATTGAAAATCCTTCAAAAATAAATTCATGCTCATCGTGTTTGATTATAGTGGGTGTTTTTGTTAAAAAATTGGTCGGTGGTGATATTGTAATTCTGTAAAAAAATAAATATTTATATATTAAAAATATTTAGTAAATTGATATGTACATTACACTATATAAATATGAGGGATGTAAAATAAATTATGAATTCATAAAATTTGTTTTAAAATTAAAGAGTATTAAATAATTAATTCCAAAATTACTATTATTACCTATAATGGTATAAGTTCTTTATATTATTAGATTCTGGTTTGCATTTAAATTCACCAACTTCTCCAGGATATACTCCATGGCGAATGCCAGATCGCTTTGATCTTGCTGAACATCTGCACAGTGGACCATCATTCATTTCCCCTGGATCATTGAACCTTGAAATTAAAAAAAATGCTGATATGGGCATGTTCATTATACTTATTATAATGTAATATCTATTAGAAAAACGTATTAATATTACAATAAAAATTTAAAGTGATTCTGTAGCAGAGCAAACCTGACTAATACATACTTACAAAATTAATTAAAATAAAACATAAGATAAAGCATTGCACCAAAAAGCATATCAATTAGCATTTAATCCTTTCATCAGTTAAAATTTGCATCGAATATATGTCAAAAAACTTACCACATTTCTCTATGTAGTCTTTGAGGATGTTTCAATTTACGTGATAACTCCTCCATTGCGCAGTCTTCTTCGTCTGATTCCATGCCACTCATTGAACTATCACTACTAGAATCACAATGTTCACCTACAAGAAATGGAATAGACAATTCAAAATGTTTTTATGTAAGTAAAGATAAATATGCAAACTCAAAATAAACTCACTTTTATGTTTACACATTTTTGTCTTGTGCTTGCGAGGAGGTACTTCATAAGGTTTTTGAGATACCCTTGCTTCTTTTGCACGTGCGATTAATATTTTATAAAAATCATCACACAATTGAGCAAGTTTTGGAGTTTGAACCATTGTTCCATCATCAATGCGAGTATAATATAAATCAGCAGGTGATGATCTTGTCCAAACCTTTTCAATATATTATGGTTACAATCAAAATATGAAAAGTGATGTAAAAGTTTTGTTTCATGATTTCATAAGTTTTGTATTATATTATATTATATAAATAAAATTTAATAAGTTTTGAATTATGCAAGAAATAAGAATCTGCTAATTTTAGAAAACTAATCTTACTTCTGTAATATTATCTTCTTGATTATTTAATTCTTGTAGTTTTTGTGATATTTCCTCTGATGTTGCACAAAAGTTTTTTCTGTATTTCATCAACAACATATCCCTTTCTGACCACTAAAATATAAGATTGTCTTCAGAAAAGTTGCTTAATAATAATTACATTATGTTTGAATAGACAAATTAATGTTTACCTTCTTATCATCACTTTTATGCCAACGATCTCGACTTCTTCTTCTTGGTCTTTTTTGTTCAAGTATATTCTTTTTACTATCCGTTCTGTCATTATTATATGATGAAGTATTTAGAGAATATTTATTATCGGCTAATCTTTCATTAGTATAATTATTAAGTGAATCATTTATATCTCTATCACAATCAGATATCAAATCATAATATTTAGTATCTGTTTTATCATAAGCATTACAATTAACATTAATTTTTGATTCTTCTTGCTTAACTTCAGAATAATTTGTATAAGAATCATTATACTGCGTAAACTGATTAATATTATAAACATTAGGTGAAATATTTGGATAGTTGTTAGCCGGTGTTGGATAATAAGGTAAAGACGGCTGATTATAATAAGACTGATAATAGTCTGGCTGAGCGGTTGGAGGTGGCACAATAACATGGTACGGAACACCATTGTTTGCAACTACAGCCAAATTGGGTGGTGGTTTAGTAAAATCTGGCAAAACCGGAGGAGGACAGGCAAAGAAATTTGGTGGCGGTTGATCCATTATTTTTTTAAGTAGTTAGCTCTGCAGATATATCTTCATGGTAATGTTTTCTTGCATTTAGAAATAGCGTATTAAATCATTTCACTCAAATTCATTAAAACCATTGAACTGTCACATGTATTTCGATTCGTATGATATTTTTGACACTTTTATTTCACCCATTTAAACTGTGTTATTGACTAAACCTTAGTCGTATATAAGGTCTAAACCTTAAGGCGATCATGAAATTATTAAATTACAGGATACTCCGATGCAGTAATTTTACTTTCCAATTAGTTTATTCCAATTATTTAAATATATCAGTTACGACTTATTCTGGCATATCATATATATATTTCACGAATTATTATTGCTGATCTTATAAGATTTATTACAATAATGCATGTAGTTATAAGCATTGTTTAAAACATTATTATATCGTCAAACGTTTAAAACGTTATGCGAACAAAATATTAAATTTATGAAATATAATCATTAGAAAATAGTGATACCGAACGCAATGTTTCTTCTTCTGACACTAGGTAGCAGCATCTCTCGTGACGATCTAATTGGTCGTCACCTTTGACCAATAACAAGTCAAGAATTTGAATTTATTACAGTTTAATCAGTATAATACATCTGAATTAATATAATGAATATAAATAAATAATACATAAACATAATACAAATCATTCTGCTTTTTTATGAAATTATGTATAATATATTTATATAAAGTTATTAAATATATTAATTATTTTGGTGTATTTTCTAATGGAAAAAAAATTGCAAATCTGCCAGTGAAGTTCATTTTGGTCGTGATTAATTGGAGAAAAACAAAAAAGGTTAGAGAATTTATAAAAATAATTTACTCATTATAGCATCAATCATATATAATTTATTACGAGCAAATATAATATTCAAAAGAATTTATTGATGTTTAAATGCAGTTTCATAGTTACAATTACTACTGCAAAAATATTTTAATAAAAGAGACATTTTGTTACTAATCGAGTTACATAAGTACAATTTATTATTAATACAATACAGCCTTAATAATTACAAAGGTTATTTAATAATTTCTCTTCATATATTATATATATATATATTTATACTTTCTACACTGCTTATATATAATCTTACAACTCATTGTAAGAACATTAATAGTAAGATTTTATTCATTAATTTGACTGAATATAACTTAAATTGGCATAATATAAACTTGTAAGCTTACAATGAATATTAGTGATATATTTTATATAATTTTATACAAATCAATTTATATATATTTACATATATCTAATGTAGAAAGTTGATTTTTTACCCAAAAACTATAAATAACACTTCTTAATAAATTCAAATAAGATATGAAACTATTAAGAGCATTTTCTAGCAATACAAAATATTTTAAATAAGATTTTACTATTATTTGTGAGATACTGAAAATTTAATTTAATGAATAACAAAAAAGATAAATAAAAAAATATAAAAATCTGAAAAGCTTAACTAATAAATATTATTATGAAAAAACTCAATTTACATAAACGCAATTTACTATCAATCATTTGTTTATTCTTTGAAGAGTATTTTATGTGCAATCCACAATGCCATAATAGCATTGAGGTGTATATGCAGAACACTTGTCATATCCGAAGAAATCGATTGTATGAAATTTAGTCGATCTGAATCTACTAATATTTTACTGCATTTTACAAGGATCAATGTCGCTTACCTATACAGTACTTGCTTTACTACTGAGACAATACAAATACATGAAATCTAAGCTTCGTATATAATAACAAAATTGCTTGAGCAAAACTGTATTTTAAATGAAATTTTTACACAATTAATTATTCATGATTGTCTTAAAAAATTAATAACAAACTTATCTTTAACCTTACTTTTCATTTTATTTTATTTAAATAATTTACATAAAGTAACTATTTTCTATATAATAAAGTTATACTTATAAATATTTTTATATACAAAATATTGTACATTGGACTAATTTCAGTTTTGAAAAATTAATTGTATTAAAAAAAAACTAATTGCCCTCCATTAATTCAAGCAATGGTACTTGATACCCCAACATTTTTATAACAATTAGATTAAATAATATTTAAATTATATACAAATATCTATAATACAATCACTATAGTATGTTCTAAAACTTTAACAATAAGTTAATAAAAGTGCATGAATAAATTTATGTTGCATAAAGTATATTCCTGCACAATACCAAACTTTTCAAAACTTATTTTCTAATGAATATTTTTTTTGAGTTAACATACATTTTTTACATAATTTTTCTATTCAATAAGTAATAACAGAATTATTTTCGGTACTCACATAGAAAGGGCGTGTGCACATGTCATTATTGTAAATACGTATAAAAGAAGTATATTAACTTTATTATTGTTCAGGTTCACATTTACATCAGGTTCATTTACCTCTTACTGCCATTCTCAGCCAGTATAAATAAGCTAAAATTATAACTCAATGTTTTTTGTATATATATATATACCACTTCACTGGATACATCCATATTTGCACTACTTTTTAATGTAAGTCTTCAAAACTATTTTATAGTAACACATTATAAAGATTCTTCAAAGGCTGCCATTAAATCACTCTGCATATTCATATCAATTTGATTAGCCAACTGAAAATATAAAGTGAAATTTAATATTTTCCTCCAGGATTCAACTATTTTTCAGTTAAAATTTAGTTATATGTTATACTTTGATCGTATTTTTATGTTTGTATAAAAAAATGAATACCATAATACATACTCTATTTTTTTTGTAGTAAAATATTGTGATATTACAAAATTTGAATTGACTATTCATTATTTGTAGCAAAATTAATCCAATGAATATTAATTAATTATTAAAAAATATATATTTTATTTATAGTTGCACAAGCTATAACACTCACAGCTTCTCTCTGTCTCTTTGCTTTCTCTCGTTCACGCTCCCTAGCAACTTTGTCTCTCTCTGCAGCATCATTATGTGAAGACTGGCTAGTGTTAGAAATAATATTGGGCAGTTGATTATTTGGGGAACCCTTTACACCACTTGCAGGTGAATGCACTAGGTCATCAACTCGGCCTGGTGGGGCAGGAGTTATAGGTGTAGGTCCAGCCCCAATAGGGGGTCCTGCTTTCCTGAGCATAATGGGGCTGCAATAACAATATTATTAATATAGAAATGAAAAAAATTCAAATGATAAATTAATTTTCATGACTGCATCATATGAGGCAGAAAACAAAATCATGGTAACAAACAAAATTTAAAAAATATTCTACATTTATCCTGCAAATATATAATTTTCTCAAATAATCTATAACTCACTTTGACTTATCTGGTGTTTCAGATGCTTCTTTCTCTCTTAATTTTTCCATTGCTCTTTGTTGCTGCTGCAAAGCCTTTTGTCTATCTTTCGCTTTGTTTTTAAATGCCTGTTAAATATTAAACATTATTGACACTATTAATAAAAATATAAATATGACTATAATAATACGTACCAAAAATGTATCTGAATGTGTCTTAGGTTTTGATCCTTGTGAATTTTGAGGCGAATTAGATTGTGATTGACTCAATCCTATGGAAGACCATGAACTAGCATTTTTAACATTTTGTTCTTGCTTTGGTTTGAATGCTTGTACAAAATTTGTTACAGAGTTTTTCTGTTCTGGTGGTGTTTGCTTTTTCTCATGACTCATGGAATTTATATTATTAGGAACTCCCATTAAATCCTCAATTGGTTTTGGTGTCAAAATGACCTTTTCTTCTTTTTTCATAATGTTATGATTAGAAATTGGCAAATGTTGCTGTCTTGCCATCATATGCTGTTGTTGGGTTGTCATTGGTAATTGATCGAACAAGGATGTTGGTGGCATAGAGTTATGCATGTTAATATTATTCATATTGTTGACATTCATCATATTCATTCCATTACTCATTTGCATATCCATATCTGTTTTCATCATTCCAAATCCATTGTTACTAGAACCAATCATATAAGAATCCTGTTTGATTGCTGGTATATTCTGGGTAATTTCCATATCTAAACTGTGCATAACCGAGTTATGACCTGCCATATCAGCCATGACATTATGCATGTTCCCAGGGATCATATGTGAAAAATTAGGCTGCACCATATCTCTTTTGCCTAAACTTTGTTCAAGACTGGCCAAAGAATGCTCTAAGGGATCAATCATGAACTGGGATTGAGGAGAAGGTGGTTTAAGTTGAGGCATTGCCATACTGCCTAAACTCCGATTTTGTTGCATACCAACAGAACTATTCAATAAATTATTGTTATGCATCATATCATTCATTTGCGAATTCATATTAGGCATTGTATTGTTCATTACATTCATTCTGCTTTGAATAGATGGTTGTTGAATAGCAGATGTAGTTTTGACTAATTCATTCTGGGTTATGGTGTTCAAACTCTGTTGCGATGTAATAGGCATGATAGGTTGAGTCATAGCTGGATTAGCCATTACAGGTTTAATAACTTCGGGGGTTGATATCAATTCATCTGGCAAAATTGGTCCATTATTATTAGAGTTTGCAATTGGCATATTTGTCGTTATACCAGTATTTTGAACTGGTTTAGTTATTGAAGTAACAGTATTGTCAGTGGTTGTCACATTACATAAAGGAGTCGATGTAATTGCAGGAGCCACTACTGGTTTACTTATTGCATTCTGCACACTAATTGAAGCAGTAGTCACAGTCGATTTCTTAAAAAAAAAAATAATAATATATATATATATATATATATATATATATATATATAATTTTATATATATATAAAAATGCATTTCTATCATTTTAAAAAATATATTATAGAAACATGAACATATAAAGACAAAATTATCAAATTTTATATATATATATATATATATATATATATATTTATATATATAAATATATATTGATAAAACTATGAACATCCAAACTTTTCGACATCTGGATGGAAGTCTGTTTAAAAAGATTATAGTTTTATCAATATCTTTATCCCAATCTGAAAAAAATATCAATATATATATATATAAAACAAAAAAAATTTTAATGATATTTTAACTTACCGGTACAGCAGGATTTGTAACAGGCGATGTATCAGTCTTTTTGGTTTTTTTCCTAGATTTGGTGCCACCTGTGAAACAAGACAATCAGAAATGTAGTTAATTACTCCAAATGATTCATCTGTTATATAATATGTGATACTCACAATAAATGCTAAGGAGCAGGAGCCAATATAATTTGAGCACTCGTTTAGCTGACTTTATATACCAGATCAAAGTTAATAAAATTCACTATTTTATCTAAAGCTAGTATTGTATATAATTCAATGTTAGAAAACAATAACAAATAAATTGCATTGGTACATTCAAAATTATTTTAATACGATAACTAGAAAGGAGCTGATTGATTCGGATGTAACAGTATAGCAATCCCAGATTATTTATATTTTATTAAAGTTTAATACAAAGATCAAATCAATACTTTTAAGAAACTACATAAATAAGAATCATAGAAGTACAAGATATGTAAAAAAAATAAGAAGAAAATAATAAGGCAATGACATTCAAAGAATGTATTATATTTCATAAATCACTTATATAGCACAATATTCATGTTGTTAATTGAATTTTTTTCACAAGATGTCGATTAGTGCAAACAATGTGTAAAGAAGGGACAGACAGCATAGATTTTGACCATAACAACTTCAAACACATTTTTATCACCGGTGATCTATAGACTAACTTAATAAAAATACATTATCCCATTACAAAAATATGGCTTGCGCAAAATGGTGGTACACCATAAAAATATATTACACATTGTCTGCATAATAGAAAATCGAAACCGATTTCAGCCCCTTTTTTGTTAATAAATAAGATATTTTCGAAAACACTAAAATTACTTCAAAATTATGTCAAAACATCGAAATTATACGAAATAAGATACATGTATTTAAATATCAACATGCTAGACCCAAAAAAACTTTGATCTGGTATATTTGTCACGAAAATAATGTTAGATAAATTGGTTAAGTTCTTCACCAATTTTGCTATGATTTGTTTTGTAATTGTCAAGGATATTGGCTGCCCCTCCTTTAACATATTATTGCACTTAACACCACCATGTGTTTGTTGCACTGTGAAGAGATCATCTACCGAAAGTTTAAAAATTGGTATGATTCTCATAAATTATTTTTTTTACCCATATTTATATAAGAAGATTATACTCTTTTATAATAATTTTTACAAAACATCGACTTAGAAGAAAGCATACCCAATTTTTAAACTTTGATCAAAATAGTTATATAATGATCGTTGGCCTTCAAGATTAGATCTTGAAAATATAATGAATATATCATTATATATATATATATATATATATATATATATACATATATATAATATATATATATATATACATATATATAATATATATATATACATATATATAATATATATATATATATATACATATATTCAAAAAAATGTATTTCCTAAAACTGCTTAAATACTAAATTTACTCAAAGTAATGTGAAATTTTGCGTTGATAGTATATGATAAGTTACTTTTACAATTATTATAAGTGACAATTCTTATAATCATAGTATGACATATGTATGTTTAAAGAAAAGCATTTAGAAATGAGAAAAAAATACGCTATGATCCCTCATACAATATAAACATTTTTTCTGTACATTTAACATGAATATATTTAATTAATATAAATATTTTCGGTAAAACTAAAAAGTAAGTCAAAAGTAATTTGTCTTTATCTATGGTATGAACAATGTATTAGAAACTTTATTTGGATTAAAACTTATTTTTATTTTAGTCAATTTACAATTAAAATAAAAACAACCGAAAATATAATGTAGAAGTGGACAAGAAATCAGGCTTGAAAATATTTGTATTTGTATTCCATTACTGACGTAAATGAAAACTTTTGATCAATAAATAATAGTATTTCTTGGATTATAAATAACAGTCTTTAAACATAAATATTTTTGCGATACGTTTCTTATTGGGGATATTTAATTTTTTTTGAATGATATTAAGATGGCACATCAAACATTCTTTCTTTATTAAATATTTATTGTTAAAATGTATGTTCTTAAAAGATATCAAATAACTAAAATAAATAATATTGCTGATAAATAAAATTTAATATAAAATCTCAAATCATACGCACATATAATATCGATTGCAATAGTGCAGGCAACAGATAGGAAAATTATTACTTTTAAATCGTTTATGTACAATTCGGCAGTGATTTGATATACATATTACGTATTATCCAATAAATTCTTATATTTGTAACAAGCAAAAAATCCAATAATTTGTTTTCTAAAGTTTCACTAAATTGATAAATGACTTGAAATCAGCCTCAACTTTAAAGCTCACGAAGAGACGATTGTATGAGCATAAATTAAATATGGTCGATTTATCTTTACGCCTACGAAATTATCATTATGATAAAACACGCCACCACAACCTTTGAGGCTGATTTGAATAATTTGATTATATTTATGAATTATTACATTTTCTAATTTTTTAATTCTTATGAAGTAATATCAAAAATGGAATATCTAATTTTTTGTCTTTTGAGAAAAAATATTTTATTAATACTAAATTATTTTAAATCAAAATATAAATGTATGCCATATGAAATATTTTTTAAATATCAAATTGGGCACAAATACAATATAACCATCTGATAAAAGTCACGGAAATAATGCAAATTCTTGAGGATTTATATAATATTATATAAATTATGATTTTATTTTATCAAGAAACTCTCGGTGAATAATAAATTGTTGTTAGCCTAGTAATCGCGTATGCCGATGCACGAACACGACCGACTTAAGTTTTAAAGTGCTCCAACCACGTTTAAAATATTCGAAAAGTACGTATTTTAATTTAAGAAACGGGTCAATTGCAAGCCCTTTAATTGAAACATTTACCGGGCATTTCTTTATTACTAACTTCTACAAATATATTAAGAGTTATGAAAAAAGCCGTGATATTGCATAAATTAGACGTATTAAAACGCAAAACTCTAAAACTATTACATTTTTAAATAACAGCTTTTAATTTTAATTAAATGTGCACATCTATATATCAAATTTAATAATATATGCATACACAATTTAAAGTCAAAAAACAAAAAAGTAACATGTCAAGTTATACCTCAATAAAAACTTATCACGTGAAAATATTCATGTATTATATTATTAATTTATATTTTAATATATATATTTAATATATGCTTATCTTAATTTAAAATTCTCATCGGTAATAAATCTGTACAAAGTTACAAATACTAAATTAAACACATGGTATATAATAGTTAAGATAAACGACTTCACAAACACACATCTTTATAAATTTATACCTATCATTTAATAATTTATGTTTATTTTTATATGTATATATATAAATCTATCTATCAGATATTTTTAAGTGCTTTCAATAATTGCACTTTAGTCAAATCATTATTATTATGATGTTCTTAAACGATAATAACAGAATATTATCAGTCATTAAGAATTAGATATTAGCTTTCAAGCCAGACATTCTTGTCAAACTATAAAAAAATTCAATACAACCATTTTAGTAGGTTACAGGAAAGGCTATGAACAGAATACTAATCCTCAAAATTTAAATGAATTAAATATTTGAAGCCGTTTGATTGAAATTAAAATATTAAAAGATATGTATTTGTGTAATATTAACACAACCACATGAATCTAAATTAATAATTGTTCCCAAATAATTACTGATACTATATCTCAAATGACTGTTTAATGTTACTTTTCGTAAAGTAATGTTTAAAATTCATTGTCATCATCAATTCACTTTCGAACTAAAATATTTAAAACAAAGAACATTTCCGCAAAAACGACTTACTACGCGACCGTTAACAAAATTATATGTAATATGACTACTAAAAGCCAAAGCTATTTATTTCGGTTCATACGTTGCATTATGATATAATGCTATTTCGGCAATGACTCATTATTTAAAATATCAATGAAGAACAATTAGCGTGTAGAACAATGAAGAATATATTTCGATTGAGAAAAAAAACATTCCGATTATAATATACGTAAATAACTGCAAAGGTGTATGTATGAAGTGATACTTTCGTCAATTTTATAAACAATCATTAATGATGCACTTATAGCAGATTCTAGAAGCACTTACAAAACTGACAATATAAAATGAACGATCAAGAAATCTAATATTGCAGTCACAGTGTACATATTTAAATAAATAAAGTATACAAAAACGCAATAAATCATACTATTAAAATACTTGAAAAAAAAACGAAAGAAATGAAAGATAATATTTCATTTCACTTGTTTGATCTGTATGAAAAAGTTTGCAGTTATTTATTTCTATCCCCTTTAGAAAATCCATGTGTTGATGACACATGCATGAGCATATCACGGTTTTGCAATGCATTGTGAGAATATACAAAATCGAAATTAGTCACACATCTTTATGTGTATGTATACATGAATTATTCATTGTTCACAAAACAGTAGTTTTGTCTAATTAAATCTAACAAATAAGAAAGTTCTAAAAGCTTAAATATTATTTACATTATAAAATATCAATTAACAGTCAATAAGAAGTGGTGAACAGATCACACATTTATACACTCATTAACATGTATATATTTCCAAATATACACATACACATAAATATATACACAAACAATCAGAAAGTTTGTGATACGTTTGCTCTTTACTACAAAGTGTAGTAGTAGCCATACAAATAACTTTTTTTAAAGACCTTGTTTCGAACGAATCGCGTTTTGCATTATTGTTGTTGTGGCTAACCTGCTTCGCTATCGGAAGAGTCTGAAGAACTCGAATCTGATGAACTGGACGACATTGAACTGTCCGATGAAGAACTGCTTGAAGACAGTCGTCCAGCAGCCGAGGGGACGGCATCAGCTTTACCGGTTTCGTCTGTTGGGTTAAAAATATTGTATGTATTAGCAGTTAATGAGAAAAGAGGTTGATGCAAAATTAAAAATGCACCACTACAAAATGTCAAGAAAATTTGCATTTAATCATGAATAAATTCATATCTAAAAAAAATTGTATAATAAAAATAGAACAGATTTTAGAATGAAAAATTATTCCCTTGGATTAGTATATGATCGATATATTATTACCGCGACTCAACATATGATCATTATAGCAAATACGTATCGATGTAATTTGAAAATAAAAATGTAATATAAGCACCTTTTCCTTTTTGTTTTGTTTCTTGGCAGTTCCAAGTTGACCAGTTACATCCTGAAGTCTCTTTTCTAACTCTGAAGTCTCTTTTTCTAACTCTTGTTTTTTCTCAGCCATTTGTTCATCTTT
>NW_020539725.1:45780810-45796353 GCF_003426905.1 Ctenocephalides felis | reverse complement strand
ATATCTATTATTTAAAAATACATATATTTTACATATAAAGAAATTGCGATACTAACTCAACTAATTCAATTTGGAATTAAAATTTTTAAATTTATTTCATCAGGTTAAAAAGCAAATATATACCTTGTTATATAAAATTGGCTTTAAGATTTATTGTTTATATCGGGTATTGTACGTATTTTTCTATCATTTATATTATAATAGAGCTAAAATTGATTTTTCCTGACAAAAACTGGTATAAAGTCACTTTCTTCAGTCGAAACAGCAAGTAACTTTCAGACGAAGCTTTACGTTCTAACACGTTCTGGTTTAGTTTCTATGCCGTTCTATATTACTCGATAAATGTCATTATTATTTTTATTGTTTTCACTAATTTAATATTCAATGGAGGAATTAATGGGCCTTGAATATCGCAAGTTTTACTGTTATTAACTTATATTGTTAAAATACGTCGAGAGATTTAAATTTTATTTGAGTTGTAACTTTCTGTTTCATTGGAAAAATTTAATATCCAACTAAGTTTATTATATATGATATGATATCTTTATATTAATAATTAACTATTGGTCGTTACTTTAATAACAATTAAATATAGATATAATTATATAACGAGTACTTGTCGACTTGTAACGTTATAATTATGACATGTAGTTCCCACGATATGTTCTTAGATGTAGGATTGTTTAAGTATTATTTCTATTATTGGTGTTCTGCCTGAAGGGAGACCCATGGTGGGAGATTTTATTTACGCCTTTTTCATCTCTTGATCAAAGATTACTTTCTATTTGAAACTTCTGTTTCTATGCTTCTGTTTACTGCGCCTCTGCTTTTAATTTCCAGATTTTTATTCTTTCATTGAAGCACCAAAAATCTGGATTTTCCTACGTCCTCGATTTTTTGGTCCTTCAATTTTTCTCAATCAAGTCTTGCAGTAGTCATTTGTTTTCCAATATGAATTTGATTGATCCAGCTTCTTTTTTTCTCCATTATCATATCTGGTAGAAATCTTTTCTCTGCCTATCTTTGCAGTACTTGCTTGTTCAATTGTTACGGAATTTCAGTCATTTTTATTCATGTAATGGAACACGAAATTCTAGAGGTTTGACAACATGTCATATACTATCAGTATATATTATGAATTATGTTTTGTTATATTTAATACGACAATTTCCGATGCAGATATTTTAAATGTATCATTGTATCTTATCATATTCTGAAGTTGTGAGAATTTATATAAACAATTTGTTCACCATTTCATTGCGCATATAAAACTTCCACGGATAAATTATACTTTGCTAAACATGTATATGCTGATTATGTGAAAATACAGGAAAATGTATTCAACAAATCAGCTAGTGTTGAAAACTCCATCCAACCTATAGAAAGTGGAAAATATATTGTAACGAGATGTTCAATTATGAAATAAATTGATCTGGATTAACAAGTTTTCCAGAGAAATTTATACCTTGCAGTTAACAAAATGTATTGGATGTGTGATTCATTCATTTAAGATTTCATTGCAGTGTTAATAGATTAGAAATTATTAATTATTTCATTACGGAAGAAAGTCAAGAGTTGTAATAAAATGATTTTGTAAGAAGATTGAACATTAATAATAAAGTCTCTATTATCTATTCAAGGTTGTCATGGATATGATAAAGAAGTTCTTCAAAAGATTCAATAATTGCAGGAGATATTTTATTTCTTTGCAAGTTACAATTATTATTAATTTTACATCTATTAATATAGTTAATATAGTTAATATCTATATTTGATATCAAAAAACTAAAAACAAGCTGCATAAACATTATGAGCAGAATCGTTGAAGTGGATAGAAGATACGGAATGGAAATCAATTGTCATATTGGTCAATATCGGCCAATATTGATCAATATTGGTCAATATCGGCCAATATTGATCAATATTTGTCAATATCGGCCAATATTGGTCAATATTGGTGAAAATCGGCCAATATCGGCCAATATCGGCCAATATTGATCAATATCGGTTAATATTGGTCAATATCGGCCATATGGAACGATATTGACCAATATTAAACCAGTATTGACCGATATTGACCAATATTGACCATATTGACCTATATCGGTCATAATATATGCACATACATCATATTTTCAAAGGGATGCCAATATGCTCAGATGAACTTGAAACGTGAAATATGCAGAAAATTATTTTGGATTCTTTGCTATTACTTCAATGACCTACGAGAAATTGAAAATATATCTAAATAGTTCAAAACAAACTATTTAATTAAAAAAGTAAATTTTGTCTTTTAAAAAGGGCGCCTGATTAGATAGGGCCTAGGACGGCAGTAAGATTAATCCGCCACCGGAGACAGATACTGCACGAGAAAAATCAGGACAAGTGCCAAGGCGGCATTCACGAAGAAAGAACGCTACTGAACGAGCAAACTGAGTCTTGACTTGCGGAAGAGACTAATAAAGTTCTACGTCTGAATCATAGCTCTGTTCGGATCGTAGACATGGACTCTAAGAAACGATAAGAACTACTTCGAGATTTTTGCGTGCTGGAGGCAAATGAAGAAGGTAAAGTGGACACACAAAATATCAAGTGAAGAAGTTGCTGAAAAGAGTGGGGAAGAAAGGACTCTACTGAGCACATCTTGAGAGAAAAAGGAAACTGGATCGGACCCCTTCTGCAAAAGAGTGTCTCCTGCACGACGTCGTCGAGGAGAAAATAGGACTGAAGGAATGTGGGAAGAAGAAGATGCAGATGATTGATGATTACGCGAGAAGGGAAAATACAGGGAACTAAAGCCGAAGCGCGGGATCAAGAAGCATGGAAGCAGAAGTTCGGATAGGAAAATAAATGAAAACAAGGCGAGAGGGAAAATAGTGGTAATGGGAATGATAGACGAAGGGTAAGGAATTATTTATTTGTGGTGGCTCTCACACCATGAACCGACAACCATTTTATTATGATTATCTATATTGCTAAGCATGATTTAATATAAATTTATATATGTTATCTATATAAAATATATGATTTAATTTTACTTGTACATTGAAGCAAGTAACGCTATCACTAATGGATATCTGCAAAAAAACTTGAATCTTTTATCAATCTCATTAAGAAAACTCTAATCTGCAGTATTTTCCCGATGCAATTAGATCTCGAATGGCCGCTTTTGCCTTATCTTGGTCAGATACATATATTGGAAGGAAGGAAAACTCAATTACAAAATCCGCTGTGACTTTTAAAACAAACGCGGTTGCCGCGAGCATGCGGGGTTACTGTGCGCGCGGTAATAGGCCGTAATCATGGGATATATCCGAACGAAATAACAACCTACTGATACGCAAGTTGCGTGTGAGAATGTTATTGCGAACACAAAGTATCAACTATTTTCCATGTATGGTTTATGCGAAATTTTGCATTATAATATTTTATGATAAACGTGATAAATGGAGATCTCGAATTGCTACATCGCACTGTACATTGTCTATCACTATTCTGGTATTCGACATAGTGTATTTGTAACTGTACTGATACGAATGTTGCAAGTGAGAATGTTATTGCAAGCACAAATTTTTAATTATTTTTTTTTTAAGATTTGTTTATTGATCTCGCTTATTTGAACTTTTAGCCACCTACATTATTCTATACAATCATATATCCTATACAATCTCTAATTTCACACTATCTTCTTCATATAATTTTATTATTTCTACACTTCTTAACTTATCTTCATTCTTTTTTCTTCTTTTTTTACTATCTTCTCATTTCATCTTCTAAGCTCTTCTTACTTTAATTCTTCTTGCCGGAGATTCGAATTGTAACCCCGCCACTTCTTTAAGATTGATTATTGGGCTTTTTTGTGGGATTTGAATCAGAGGTCACAGGTTCTATGCTCGTCTCGAGCAGCCTGATGTCAAGCAGTGGTGACATCGGTTTTCACTTGGAAATATAGATAGCAATACGTGTAAAAAGAGCTGTTATCGGGAATTGCTGCAATATCATCATATCATTACAGAAATTGTATTAATAAAATTCATCATAGAGATGGCAAATCCGTTGAGATCATCTATTAAAAACCGACGTAGCTAGATAATTTTATCATCTTAACAGTTCATAGAATCTTCAAAATTCGCTCGCTGTTCAATAAAAAAAAAGATTATTACCCTTAATTTTTAGTCTCTTGAATAAACAATATATGTGTACGACTTCTACAATATTTATTAATTTTATTGTGAACGCAGTTAAGTATTTTAAGCATTTCTTTCTTCAGTAATTGCTATAGTCGCCTTTGTCAAATTCAAAAAAATTTAATTAAATAATAGCGTTCAATATTAAACTTATAATGTTCTTCATTCTTGAAATTCATATATTCTTGAAATCAAAATTATCCTTTATAAATCACAAAATTGTAGAAGTGACGATTTTCTTATACACTTGCATTATATCGGATTTGTAGCATTTTTATAAAAAAAACAAATTAATGAACTCTATAATTTATTTTAGATAGCCTACAATTACAAAAATATTTTTTGCTTGCTTATTATAAAATTATGATACTTAAAATTATATCTCTTTGTTCATAGTGTATTTCCTTTATTTTATGGCATCTCTATTATTAATTATTACTTGATTTATTGCAACTTGTTATATCTCGGTTATTCTGGCATAGTAGAATATAGCCAAGTTACTCATAGTGATTGATTTTTTTTCAAAATGCTTTTATTCACAAACTGGATTGATCAAATATGAACTATTCAAATTGATATACAGCATACTTCATGTTTTGTGTAAACTAAATATCATGAGTCAAAAAGCTCAAACT
This sequence comes from Ctenocephalides felis, assembly GCF_003426905.1. NCBI lineage: Eukaryota > Metazoa > Arthropoda > Insecta > Siphonaptera > Pulicidae > Ctenocephalides > Ctenocephalides felis. The sequence continues at coordinate 45,791,531 of NW_020539725.1, read as the reverse complement.
TATGAACTTTATTTTAAAAGTTGAACAACAAATGTTGAGTTAGAACAGTATGTTTAAATTCGTCAAACTTAACTTTTTCTAAATTTTCAAAACAACAGATTGATAATACCTTTATCCTTATACCAAAAGTCGAGCGTTATTGTATGTTTGCTTCCTTGTATATTAATATTTTATAAATAATCTCATGTGGCAGATGCAAAATTTTAACGTTCTTCGACAAAAATGAAAAATTTGCAATAAAATGAATATATATTACAATAATATGTTATTAATTACATATCAAAATATTTTTTTCTGACACCGAGTGGTAAGTTTGTAGCCGTAATCAGATATGATACAACTTTCGCATTCTTTTGTATTTGCATAGGTTTCGTGAAAATTGAGAAATTTAACCGCTAAGACATCGGGCGTCTGTTGAAAGAGACATGAGCTAATAATAATAACAAGTCCAGCGAGATTGCCGTGGACGGTGAAAGGCGCAGGAATCTGCTAAATCAAAGGCGTACAAAATATAATATCATAAAATTGTGAAAAAACCAAAGACTATAGTCCATGGTTTTTCATCAATTTCAACATGCACATTTTTCACTCACTAGAAGTAAATTCTAGAAGCTAGTTTTTAAAGTTTTCATTAACTTTGTTCGTGATTGAAATTTTCTATGTTTATCTTATATTCCAATAATTTATATAAGAGAGTATGCACGTGCGTATTTTAAGGAATTTGAAGAATTCTGAAGTTATAAATGCTCTTACGCAATTTTTCTAAAAATTCGGCTATTATTTTATATATTCATGAATAACGTGAAGTCTCTACATCTATCGGGCCAGTATAAGCATTCATTATTAACTTTTTGAAGTAGAAGTTCATGTCATTCTGTTGGTATTGATTTCATTTGGTTTGAGACCAAATTTGGAAAATTTAATCGATTTTTTCAATTTTCATCGATGTTTATAAGCATTATTCAAAAATGAACTCTTGAATTTGGGAGAAGTTTAGAAAAGTGGTGTTGGAAAGGAATAGGGAATGTGGGACAGGAGAATTTTTTGCCAAATACGGTTATAGAACCTGATACGGATGGGGGTTGGTTAGACCCCTTCGGAATAGCTAATTGAATTTGGCTCAATAGCTATTTTGAGGATTTTGTATAACTGAATATATTAAGGAAAAATACTCGTTGTCCTCTGCTTGGTCGGCGGCCCAGTCGGATGGTGGCTTGAAGTCTGGAATTCTCAGATCGCTATAAGGAATGGATACTGAGGTAGGAATTGACTCCAGAAGCACAATAAGAAACACTGGCTGCGATTAATAACGTATTTATTTATACAAATAACATCGAACACTCGGAAAATTCAACAAAACTCATACGGAAAACAAGTGAAATGGCGTACGTGACAAGCGAGACGGCGAGACCCTGTTCACCCGCATGATTAGCGATTATATCCAAAATCTTTAGGGATTGCCAGAGAATAAAGTATTGTCTGATTCTTACAAATGTCATCTGGTGACATCTAGCAAGATTAGAGAAAGCAGAAAAAAATTTATAGTTTAAGAGTGCAACAAAATGCATAATAATCGGCAACATCGTCTAAATGCAGAATGTAGTTTAATTTAGTTGTTATAATTTGAAGCTTATTATCGAGCAAATTTATTAATTTTCCAGCGCCAATGGAATTGATACAGAAAACACACAATTACATAGTTCGTCAGTACCACTATCGCTGCTTTCTTATCAAACTGGTGTGTGTCTGTGCACTAATAGTGCAAGTGCATCACGCAACCATCGCGCTCAGCATTCTGACTTAGAAGGCGAAAGTTGTAAAGTAAAATGATTTTAATAAATATTATAATACCCATTATGCGAATTAAAATATATTTCTAATGCTATTCCATTTGATCGTAAATAAATTACTATCGCAGTACTCAATCAATGATTTCTAATCAAGACCAATTTGCAAACCACTATTGTATTAGCGAGCTTTTTTGTGGTCATTGATTCATGGGTTGAACAAAGTGTTTTATGACTGTATCGCATTTATTTTCGAACTAATTGGGAATGGTATCCTGAATAGTACGAATTTTATTTGTTTCTCTATTATTGTGTAAAATCTAGTATAATGAAACAACATTTCAATAATGTAATGTTGTAAACTATCGATGAAGAATGATGGTGTATTATTCACTTTACACTTTTTCGAGATCTTAGTGTTTTGATATTTTTATTAGGTATGATTTATTGTAATAAGCCTTGGCAACGTTTTCTTTCAACTTCTTCAATAAAAATATATTTCTTTAATAGTAAATTGTAAAATCGTAAATAGTAAATAGTAATAGTAATAGTTTTTGTACAGAATCTATTGTACATCGCGAACAACTTACAAAATACTTTACCGTACCAAATAAAGTTTAGTACCTGAAACATTTTCAGAAATAATTTCGGTATTTACTTTTTTCCTAATGTTGTTTCAATATACTTAATATAGAAATTCAATCAAATTGATTTAAGGAACAAATAATATTGAACATTAATCTGAAATTTTAATATGAAAATTGTGATATATTACGAATTACATCTTCATCTTACGTGAATATTTTATACTTTATTACGTTTGTCCATTAATATGTCTCAAATTTTACATGCTTATGAATTGCCATGCATTTAGAATTATAATCTTAATACCAGATTGGTTATTACGTAGTTTACGAAACTAAATGTTTAATCATAAAAGTCATTTATTTTAGACATATGTAGTAATAATAATTTTATTGGTTCATGCTGATTAGAATCTAAATTACAAAATCTTCTCTAGTATTATTGTAACATACCTTTCTGTTGTAACAGCTCTAGTTCTATTGTAATTACCTTTTTGGGGAGTAAATGCAAAAACGGAACACAATTCTGTACCAATTTTATCTAGTTTATGCACTAGCATAAAAAATACTTTTTGTAAATTGTTCATTTTTAACTTGTATATTTTGTAATATTATTATCTATTATATAAAAATAAGTCGGGTTTTTCTTCCAGACGATATAACTCCAGAACGCACGAACCGATTTTGCATTCGTTGGAAAGGTCTCGGACTCCGTGAGGTTTATAGCAAAGAAAATTAAAGAAAGATTTCAACAGAAAAGCGGAAAACTTTTTCTTTCTTCACATACAGCGTCATTTCTGATACTTAGCATGTACTACAAACTAATATTTTTTGTTTGACTACTACTTCATTTGTTTGACAGCTACTCATTGTTCTCTGCTCAGTTAATTTTATGTGACAAACCGGCATTGTGTTCACTGTGAAATTTTGCAAAAAAAGTAAAAAAATAATTTATTCGTTTCCTAATATTTCAATTGTAAACCATTAAATCAATCACGTGTATTGTGCAAATTTTTATTCAATTTCAACAGCAGACAATTTTTTTCTACATCTTTTAATCACCAAACGAAATGTTTTATAAAATGAAACCATCTAGTGGTGAAACGGAGTTTGCCCGGTTTGCTAGTATTAAATAATAATTGTACATTGTGCGTATGATAAGATGATTTAACATTTTAAGAAGATCTCTTCAAATTATTTCTGTTTCTTGTATAATAGCGATACTTATTCAATTTACACGAGAAACATATGTATGTATACTTAAATCTTCTTTTAAGTACAAAATAAAATCATTTCTATTTTATGAATTGCAATCAGGAAGAGTTCCTTCATATAAAATTAAACGTACACAGAAACTATAACTAAGTTAATTATGATAGATATTAATGAAAGGTTACAACTGTTCCTGGCAGATTTATTGCTAATGATGGCATTGCACTGTAAAAGACAAGGAAATGATAAAAAGTTTCACTTAAATTATTATTGATTTTGATCGATATTTTTTATGTCGATTAAAACAATTTTGGATTTATTCATTTTGTAAATGAGATGAAGCAAAATTTTACTAGAATATTAATTATTATTTATATCATGATTTTAGCAAAGTGCACCTATCACATGAAATTACATAATATTAAAGAGGATGGTCAGTATTTATTCAATCAGTTACAAATTAATGATTTAAGTGCCCTTCAAATGCTATTATTTTATATTTAACGCAAAGCAAAATTTTTTGGTATTTCAATCATTTTATTATTTAATGCTCAAATAATTGAAAATTACAGTTTTTGGGTGATCAAAAGTAAAAATCAATTAAGAGCTTAATTGTGCATTTTACAAAAATGTAAAGTAAAAATGAATAAAAATAAAAATTCTAAAACTCTAGTAAAAATGAAGATCCATTATAATTTTAATGATGTATCTGGTGAAGCCCTTTTTAATTAAACTTGATTTGCTTTGACCTCATTTTATCAAATCAATAGAAGCATATTTTAATCTGAATTGCGCCTGATAAATAACATCTCGCCGAACGTGCAAACATTTCATTATTCAACAGGCGTATTAATACAGAATATAATATTCTCAAAACATTTTGTGAATATAATATTTCACTCGTTCAATAATATGTATTGTTTTATCATCTTTAAAATCATAATCCTATAGTAATAGTCAAATTTCTTGCTCACTTCGTCACGAATGGTTAATGGACACGAATGTGTTAAAACCAGTAAAAATAGACCTAATGATCATTATTCATAATGGTAGGGTGTGCGGAGGAGCTACCACCTTAAAGCAAAGCTAAAACTTATTTTTAGAACTATTTTGCAATAAAATTGATAGAAATCAGTAGATTTGGCATAATTTAATTGACTTTGAATGAAATAATTATTAATATCAATAAATTGGTTCCCAAAAAACATGTGAGAAACACCCTCAAAATAAAAGGTGCAGAACATATTGGAAGTGATACTTTAGCTTTAAGATTACTGCGACAAGACTGTGACAATGACGCTCAAATTTAGCCACGTTTAAACGTATGGTTACATTGGATAAAAACAAATATGTTTACTTTGATTCACAAGTATTTTTATCATAAATTTCCATTATCACGGTAAATAATCTCAATAGCAGTAGAAGTGCGACGCTTCCAGCCTGAAATCGTTTAGAAGCTTTTCTGCTCCCGTCAACCTTTATTTATTCTGCTCGTTCTTTGCATCAACTCAGTTTCCAAGCGGAATTCATCCATCCGTACAGTGGCAAACTGAATAAAACAAATAATTATTTGTTGGTTATAAGATATTTAGAATGTACTACATTTTGAACAATTTGCTATCATATCTTAGAAAAAGTAACTTCCAAACACGTTTTTGACATAATATTAATGATAATGATGTCAAAAATATTATAATGTTGTCATCTTTTCTTGAAATTCTGGTAAAGCTCCTTGTAAGAGGATTTTATTTAAGACTAAGTTATAACAGAAAAATATCATAGAATCATATAAACAGAACAATACCATTGTTAAGACGCTAATTACGTTTCAATTTTGTCCCTGACGTTTCATAGTAACTCATTTTGTACAATTAATACTCTTTTAAAAAACTGATGCGATCTGTAATTACTTGGTTGAATGAATTTATTAAAATATTAACTTTCCATAGGGCAAGTTATAGTAATGGGCCAAAAATAAAAAATGAAATTTTCTGCATATCTTTACGTTTCAGAGATTTCTGAATATTTTGGCTTACCTCAGAAAAAATGGATGTGTGTGTGTGGTGTGTGTATGTGGAGACAATTTTTCGTCGACGATTTCGGGCGTACGGATTATCCGATTTGAATGGTTTAAAAAGCGTTCAATTCCTATTGATGAATAGACGTGCTGATTAGTTTATGACGAAAAGGTCAAGCGGCTTCGGAGATATTAGCAAAAAGTGCTAATAATGCCAGTTTTTAAGAACGGGTCAACCGATTTGATCCAAATAACACATGATTCGTAATGATGGGGATAAGTGGTAATTAGATTTTGGCAAAGACAGGTCCAGGCGTTTCAGATATATAGAGCTAAATGTGCAAAAAATGACAGTTTTTGAGAGAACTAAGCATCCGATTTAAACGATTAAAAAAACTTTCTTCTAGTATCGAAGAAACGATTGCTTTTGGAAAAAATAATTTTTTGTATCTCATTTTTTTAAATTTTATTTAATTTTTTTTTAATATCGAAAACTAATTATGATTTTAATTATAATTCTACCTAAAGTTTTAAAATTCACTTATATACTTCAAATAAATAATTTTAACTTTGCTATTCAGTTTATATAATTCTAAGAAATATGAGATATGATCCTTCATTCTAACACCGGTTCATCAAGTTTTGTTTAATTACTTTTTTATAAAATAAGAACAATAAAAGTTACAGTATTTATAATAATCTATTTGAAAACATTTAATAATATTCCTCGAATATTTCGTTACGATACGCGAAGTTCGAGCAATTTGCCATACACCACAAGTTTGAGTGTATGTATGCGCTCGGTTCAAGTTTTCAGTATGACTCGATGTATACTAACTTCAAGTACAGAATAAATAGTTTTGATTTTCTGTACTATTTCTACTTTTCAAAATCTTAGAAGTTGTGGTTAAATAATATGCTGTAGTAACAAATATTATATCAAGAAACATAGTAAAGGATTTTAAATGACCTTGTATTTGGTACAAACAATGCATACTAAATGATAGGATTAAATTATCTAGATTGATGATTTTTGTAGTAGACTGTGTAAAGTAAATTTAATTTGTGGATAATTTCATTTATTTTTATTAATCAATTCTTATTGTGTCAAGTTTTTAGTTCATAATCGAGATTATCAAGTTAAATTTTTAATTACACACCTGTATTTGCCTTGTGAGATACTACCCATAAAATCCCATTTCTCACTTTTTGTCCGATCTGTTCGCACTAATGGGTTTACGCGTCCGTCATTTCATTCGTAAGGGCATGTGCGCTCTACGACCTATTAAAGTAATGATAATATATATATATATATATATATATATATATATAATACAATATAATATAAAGTACGTGTTACGATGTTTATCTCAAATGGACTTCTAAGCAACTGAACCGATTTTAAAATTCATCTACTCAACGTGCGCACTATAATCCAACTTTGACCCTTATTGATTAAATGAATATTAATTTAAAGTCGAAATCTTATATTATGATCAATCAATTTTCACAACATAGTAACATTAAATTGACTAACTTGAATACTTCAAGATTTAAATCTTTGTTCATAAAAAGCAATAGCATTGTTTCAAAATTTCTTGCAGTTTTGTTTGTTTATATATGTTTATATCAATAAACATTTTTTTATTCATGTCCTTTACGAGTTTTTGAAAATCATAAATCGCCAATGCCCTTAAAAGTTTCTTATTTGCAATAAATTCTTATTTATAATATATCAAGTCTTAAATAACTTACAATTATATCTTGAGTCAGTAATCATTTACTACGACTTCTCGTAGCATCTTCTCACTACAATAGTAGAGATAAATCCTTGGAAAATTCCCTTTCTGACTTTGAGAGGCAGTGGCGGAAAACATGTAATTACTAGGTTCACATTAATGATTATTGTAATAATTTATTACCATTTTAAGGTGTATAATTAATTTAAGATGAATTTATGCAAAATTATATGATTTAAAAATAATAATTGATACCTTTAACACTATAATTATTAAATTTTACAACTTAAAATTATAGTAATTGTAACTAATAATAATTAAAAAAAAAATACAATTTTTCAGAGTGAAAAATCAGATACTTTTGGGCAATTTACAAATGATCAATTATAACTGTTGTAATATTTTTAATTTAACAATAAATTATTATTAATATTAAAAAAAACTATTTTTTTAGGTTGGTGTAAACAAATTAGTTATCTAGATTGTAAAATAATCGTAGTTACAATTGCTTACTCGAGTTGATCAAATTTATACTAAAATTTTGTATATAGATCAATTTTTGTATTTGTGGAACTGTGCTTTTGAAAAGTGCTTTACCGTGGATTAGTAGTTAGAGATAAAAATACTTGTGTTCAATTAGAAGTACAAAGTTCATTTCTTCGGAATTTTGTCAAGCAGTTGCGGTTTTCCCTTGCAAAACTAGAGAACAAGTTTCCTAGTGAAAATAACCCTTGTCCGGCATTGGATTGTTCAAATAGAGTTACTTACTAAGTTCAAGGAATTGTATTTCAAAATTTATTAATGACCTAATGTTTAAAAATCAGTCTTTATTATCCTTCCATTGAGATGTTTGAACAAGACTCCTTGTATCTCTGCAAATATCGACGTTTCCATAGCAACAGCGCATGCCCATAACCTAAGTTTATATGTGTGCAATGTAGGGTCAAAGGACATTTTATACAAGGATATATTGTGCGTGGATATATATATATATGTATATATATATATGTATGTATGTATGCAATTAAACAAGGTGTATGTGCATTATTATAATCCAAAAACGTGTGGAAAACTTTCAGTGTTATTCGACGCGAAGGACTAGATATACACAAAACTTGTGCATTTGTACAAAAAAAAAAAATGAAAATAGTATGCGTTATTTATTTCTATAAATAATATTCATAAATTACGATTGGTTTCCTATCTCAGTGCTGTGAATTAAATTTGTTATTTCAAACTTTAAGCTCTGGTTATAACAAACAATATTTGGTAAGTTGGACCTAAATATATATTTTTAAAATTATTAAAAAAATGAGAATGAGCTTTATATTATGTAGTTTGCTGAAATGGAAACAAAAAGTTTCTTTGTTATTCTCGGGTTATCGACCGAAGCTTTTTAGGTTATCGTAGGTCTAGTTTCTAAGTGTGTCATGTTTTGAATTTGCATAGTACATTGCAGGAAAATATTGCCAGATTTATCATTTGAATGATGATATATTCATTATCAATGTTCAGATTTTGCTATTAAACAAGTCATCTAGTGATTGCATTAATCATCTATGCATCGAATATATTGTTTTATCGTTCATGTTTCGGTTAGTCTTTTGATATTTTTTATTTCTATTTTTTGTGGTTTAGGAAGTTTGCTTCAGCATATAATAGTCACATTTGAATGACTAACTCTATCAAAGGATCATGGTATAATTAAAACAAAATCTCGAAATTTTGCGTAAAAGTTTGCTGACTCGTTCTTTGCAAAGAACACTTAATTATTTCATTTATATTAGTTGATGATTTCTTCGAATTGAACAGTTCTAATACTTCTGTTTGTACCGGTAATTATAGGAATAAATTAATAAATTGCGCATAGTTTTCAGGATTAGAATAAAAAAATTATTTGTCAATCTAGTGTCAAAGTTCATCGTAGTTAACAGTAACAATGATTTTTTAATAATTCAAAAAAACCATTTGTTCGACCTCAAACCACATTCCTGTTGGCCAGTCTCAATCATTTTCATAAATTTGGAAGGTCATCCAGCTTGCCTTAAGGCATGCTTAAAATACATTTTATTGCCTAGATTTTATTTTTTGTTTTTGTTTATTTGCTTGTATTCTCTATTATAACAGAAGTTTCTATTTCCGGCTAAGACTCTAGTCTCAACCTAATTCTACAAAATTACATTGTTGCAAAAAAGAGGTTGACGTCCTTCGTTCCTTATTGCAAGATTATAAAAATATTATTAGCCGCATGTGCTTTTGAAAATAAATTAATAATCATTTGCTTCCACAAATTCAAAAGAGAATAAGGCAATCATAAATCACAGTAATTCATGTTGATTTGAGTGTGGAAAGAATGAGCTAAAGCACTCAAGAAAATTAACGTTTTATCACTCAATTTGTATTTCATTTGATTTCGAATTTTTAAATGTCTATGAAAATTATAATTGATTATTCATGTTTCTGGATAAAATTTGAAATAAAAAATGATAAAATTTTTAAATCAAATCAATTAACATATAATAAGTGCTTACATAAATGTAATCAACCTAACCAATCCAACAATTAATCAACACAATTCTTAACATTTTTCCAAAATCTTTTGAGCAATTTTTGTAAAAGGATTTATAATTTATGGCTAAAACGAGGATAAATAATTTTCATTTATATACTAATTCTAAAAAAAACTGCTTAACTCTTAAAAAAAATGCGTCAAAAATTCAAATTTAAAATTGAATTATATAATAAGATTAAATGATGTTTTTCAATATTTTTTTTATATATTTCGTTCACTTTTACCTATTTTTATCTAGCTTTGCAGCGAATGATCTATTGATCCAACTTTATGAATATAATTAATTTATAATTTTTTTTACAGATCTGCATCATCAGAATAAAAATTTCAGCAAATCCATGAGCCACAATATAATTATTCTATATTAAATATGTGAACTTTATTATGTTCACATAGTGAAGCTATACGTAATAACCTTATTGAAGTTCGGGCACACATCAACTCAAAAATGATATTCTGAGAGAAATAACTAAAGCTTGTGAGCAATTCGTGAGTACCATTTTTTTTAAATCTTTGTAAACTAGTACCTACAATCTACCCTTATGTAACGCGCTATAAGAACTCGGATTTAACGTACAAACCAGGTTTGATTCATAAAAATTTATCTCACTGAACTATGTCGTCAGAATACATTAAAAGTTTTGCGTTGTAATGAATTTTAAAATTTTTGTCAACGCTAAAATTTGTTAACAAATTTATGCTTATTAAGTAGATACTGAATTTGATAACGACTTCAAACCAAGTATAAATATCGCATACTGAATTGCAGAATTATGAATCGAAAGTCAATACTTGAATCACAGATATTCG
>NW_020539725.1:45733864-45779810 GCF_003426905.1 Ctenocephalides felis | reverse complement strand
ACCCTCCCTCTGATAAATACTGCTAATAATTTATCTCTTTGATAGTTCATTACAATTAATTAGTGCTTATAGTACTTTTTAGATAAATTGTTACATATAGGCTGTTTTATTTTACATATAATAATTTATAAATGCTTTATAGATTTCGGATGGGTACCAACCAATACTGATCACTGCACCAGCTTGAGAAACACAGCCCTAAGGGCAGGACACGAGAACGGAGGCAGCACGTCCCTGTACGTTGGACGCGCATGCTACGATGGCAGCCTCCTGCCGGCCAAAGTTAATTTGGACACACAAAAAGCCTACGTCTGCAAAGATGGAATTGAAATCGAAGTCTCCGAATTTGAGGTACACGATATAAAACATATATTTGAGAATACATGCAATCGATTCAAGGTGATGGTAGAGATGACCAGTGAAGTTGGTCTGAAAATTTAGGAAATTAGTTAGATCTTTTAGACCCACTCGAAAATATCTTGATATAAATATTGAATGTTAAAACTGGTTTATTATATTAACTTTTAATTCAATTCTTCAATACCCATTACATTAATATTCTTATGGCGTAATGCTACGAGTATAATATAGTAAAAAAACAATTAAAAAACCAGAAAGCTCAATATTGGAGCATTAATAATAATATTCAAAATGGTTGTTTACAGAATATTGATATATGAATGAAATAATTAAACTGAACTGGTAACTATACATCTACATACAATTTTGCTTCGTATAAGATGTATTCCAATTTTAGTCCAGTCATTCTAATAAATTCACCTCGGAATTCGAGATACCCAGAGCGGTAAGTCTGTAAATATTTGTATATTGACACCCTAAAATTGTCTCAAAACCTACATATGGTACCAACCCTACCATATGTTGGTTTTTGAGACAACTTTAGGGTGTCAATATACTAGTATTTACAGACTTACAGTTGAGTATCTCGAATTCCGAGATTCTTACCGAATTTAAGCTTAAATTACTGGACTATTTATATATTTTATATCGGAATTTTTACAGTAAACTGCTTTAATGTATAAAAATATTGGTTTACATATTCTACATTATTTTTTATGAACAGATGTACTGTGGTTCTCAATTGGTGTGGATGCGTGCTGAAAATGGAGATGTTCCACCTGGTGCAGTGTCAGCTGGAACCACATGTGATGGCGAGGAGGCCTTTGTGGGTCGCGCTAGGCTAGGACCTTGTGGCGAAGATATAATCATTGGAAAGGTGATAGCTGAATTTATCATAGATTTTTTTATTCTGATTTTTATAAGCAATCAGAACTTAACGTAGTGTTGCTTCTTAACGACGAGCTTTCTCGAAGGCAACCCAACGATTGGTCTTTCTATACATGAATTTATTCATATTAATGATGGATTTTTCAATTATCTATAAAGGTTATTATTACTTGAAAATATATGTTTATCTACATTTTAAAATGAAAATGGATATCATCTTTTCTTGATATCAGATTGTCAGCACCGCGGGATTCATGCTATATAACTCAAACGTGATCTAAGATCATATTTAGATATAACGAGTTTCTTTAATTAAATTTTTAATAAAAATAATTACTTAACAAATACTATTTCAGGATACAATAAAAGTCTGATAAAGAGTGTCTACATAACTTTTAAATGTTTATGATCTTTATGATGTATGATTTTGTGCTAGTCGACATTATCTAAAATTCTGCACAATTGTCTTCATAGATAAAATTTCATACAATATATTGTTTTCAAAGTGTCTATTTAAAAATGATACATGTCATTTGTGCAAAGTTTATATTGGTCTTTTAAAAAGTTTCACTTTAGTAATTTATTGTTGATTTTCGTAAATTTGTAAAGAAAAATTTCAGATTATTGTAATGAGAGGATATTTCAACCTATATTTGGATTCGGCCATTTTTTTTCTTTCGTAACTTATTTTTTATATGATTTTCAAATATTTGATGGGTTGTTATAATTTTATTATCAAGTAAGAATGGAGATTCAACAAGAACCCAAATATTTTAAGTAATTCGGGACAATCCGGGATAAAAAAACATGTATTAAGTTGGACGCAATATTGAAAATCAGGACCGTCCCGGCTTTTATTATTCAGAAATTTTATTTATATTATTTATTAATTTTATTTTTATTAATATTTGCTTTTATTTTATTTTAAATCATCATACTACGGATATTATTTTCATGTAAATTCTATCCTTTGCACTCTTATTTATTTAAATTTATGTTATTATTTATCAATATTGCTAGATGTTAATTATTCAACAGTTGTAATAAATATTGTAATTAAAAAAAAAGACCGTCCCGGCCAGTCCCGGATTACCTGATTATGATATATACTCAATTTTTGTATTAATCCGTAGAAATTGCATATCTATTATGCATGAAAATGTTATTAATTAATACATAACACATATATGTTTTATGTATTTAACATATGTAGTTTTAATATGTTTTCTTTTTAGGTGTTGCCAAGTCAAGGAGCTTGCTTCGTGCCATTCAACGGCAAAGAGGAAGCCAAAACCGATTACGAAGTTTTGGTTCTAGTGCAATAAATTAAATAATTTTGCCTTTTGAACAATTTCTACATGTGGTTTGACAAACGAGCTAATTACCCGTTATAGTTGTGTTCATCACAGATCTTCATTAGGGAGATCTGCCAAAACAAGTGTGTTGCGTGTGGTTCGGTGTTTCTGCACAATTCATATTTGATGAAACAGTATTAAAATAAAATCATTCTAAGTTATCAATTTAAATTAATTTGAAAGGTATATTGATTTCATTTTGTAAATTTGCACTTTATAGATTTTGATTTCATATATTTAAATAAATTTTGAATATAAATATAATAAATAGCAGCTTCAACTTGTATTTAAATGTAATTAAATTCATGTAATTTATTGGATGTTTAAATATATATAAATTTGCAAACAATTGCATTCATTTATTAAATTTTATAAGGTTCTTTTTAGATATGAGAAAAATAAGCTAGTTATAAAAGTTCACATATTAATCATAAAATATTATCATTGACCAAAATAAGTTCACCACTTGTAGAGGGACCCAATGTGAAAATAGGAGTTATCTTTTATACATAGACTGAATATTCATCAATTTATGTTATATATAAATATATATGAGTGTGTGTGTGGGTGTGCATATTGTTTTCTTTTCTGGCATCGGCGAGTTTGTGAATTAATGACCATAAGGTTCAAGTGTTTGGAGAAACTAACCATTTATCAGAAATTTTTTTCTCAATTTGAATATTGTTTCAATTCTTGTTCAATAATTTAATTTTTACAAAAAAATAAAAATAATAATTCGGAAACAATCTACTATATATGTGATAAATTCATAAAAATTTAATAATATATATATATATATATATATATATATATATATATAATTTATCTCGACAAAGATCACAATCATAAATTGTTGCTCGTATATGATCAACTTGCAATTTTTACTACATGTAAAAATTTCAGGACTCGTGAAAGTACAAAAACTGCATTATATTATGTTTGAAGTATTCTACAAAATAAAAACGTAATTTTAAAATTTTAATTACATTCAAAGTATAGCATAGTTGGCAATTTCTTCAAATACTCAATAAATTTTTCTGAATACAAAACGTGATATTTATATATTTTCTGATCTATTTTCTTATCTATATACGTGTTGACAGATTAATTGCACAGAAGATTTACAGTTATTTAAAACACTTATTGTAACTAATTAGAAGTTCATTTAAAAAAATTGAAAATGCACGTAAAATAGTTCTACGATTTCGCTTCAGTTTTAGAAATATGTAATTCCAAATTTGACAAGTTCCATGTAATATTGAATTTTCTGAGATATAAAATAAGTTATTTCATTACAATTTTAAATAACTGAATAAATATACTGCAAAATGAGAAAAATAATTTGAATTAATAAAATATATAAATTTCTGAATACCATTTGAAAGAAGATAAATTTTGTTTTATAGCAAGTTAATATTATGACAAATAAGTTTTTCTAAAACTATTCGTAAGTTTTAAACATTTTTAATTGTACAAATTTGACCGAATTTTCATTGGAGAAACCTTCCCAAAAGCAAACAGAATCAACTGATAGTCTCACAGATTAATGAAATATTCTGATTTACTATCTGTGTAATTAAGATAAAATTTGCAGTATACCTTCAACCTATTTCACACCGTCAATTAATTAAATCGGTAATTAGTTCAGTGCTACGAATGGTTTTGATTTCAAATATCCCAAACAACCAGATTGCTACACTTACAGGCGAATTTTTTGCTACACAAGTAGGTACCATTGATTTAGGATTTAGGATAACTTATATCAGAAAAACAAGAGCAAAATAATTACAAAATATTTTTCATTAGGACTCGATACATAAAATTCGATGCTACCAAACAATTTCAAACAAAATATCATATTAAATTTGTCGACTCTTTGTATTAAAGGAGTTTTATGATCGCCAACAGATATGTTATTCCATCGCAATAAACGATTTTATTCGATTTCGTGTTTTATGTCCTCGTAAAAGCTCATGAACGCATACAGTAGCTTCGACCCAATAGAAATTCGACCTTGTCAATAAAAGCTCGCCGGGAGCTTTTCCTTACATCTTATTAGCGTTAATAAAATTGAAAAAAAAGTGACATTTGAAAAAAATATATGCTAGCAAATAATGAAAAATGGTCTTTCATAAAACACACATACAATACATACATATAATTTCAAAGATGGTTGTCTACTTTTATATATTTTCTTAAAAAAAGTCTTGTCTATTACATGTTAACAACTCTCCTTGCGCTCAATGCAAGTACTTTTATTAAATACTACTATGAAAATGATACATTCACAGAAGTCTTTTAATTTTAATTTAATTTAATCAAGTTATGTAAAACCAAGGAAAATATTAAATTAAAATAATAAAATCGAGAGGTTAGTAATAATCATGTAAATATGATATGATGTATTATAAATAATTCTTAAATTCTGTATGATAAATTCGTTTCGATTATGTTTAAACAATAATGAAATTCATTGTACTCATTTTACAATAATCCAAAAGCTATTATTAAAGAAAATATACTAACGTAAAAAAACGATTTCCTAACAAAATTTTAGGGAATTGACTACAGTGATAAGAAATCTGAATTACAGATAGAAAGAAGATGGTAAAAATATGAAGAAAACATTGTGCAATAAATTAGCAGACGATCATAACAGTAATTGAAAATATAACATTTAAATTAAAATTTCCCAAAACAACAATCACATTATCAATAAATGCTGGAAACAATATGACCTCGTTTTTTAATTGTCGTAGTATTTTCGGAGAAGATCAATCAGTACTTGTTAGATATAGCGACTAGAGTGTTTATTTATTGTACGCACTATTTGTAAATGTCAATGCCATCAATGAGCCAACTGTTCAAACATAGTTCACAAAAATTTTAAATCTCATATGCGAAAAATTACTTAATTACAATTTATAATCAACATAATTCTTGGAAACTGATTAATATTATAAAAAATTCTTTGCTTAAAGTGTATTTGGATTATAAAATTAGTTACTGTTTCTAATCTTTCTGCTTTGATTGCTTTCAATACCTAAAGAAAAGTTCACATTGATTGTTCACAGTTCACAAATGATTAAATTAATTTTAAAATACCTAAAATTTATATTTCAGTTTATACTTCAAAGTGTATGAAACCTCTTATCAATCATAATAATATCAAAAATTTCCACAGAGCGATAATGAACAATTTAAAGATAATTTTACTATTTAATACATATTGAAAGATTTTTTATATTGTGTAACCAATTGATATTGTGATACCAAGTTACTGTTATGAAATACATCATGATTGCTGATCAAAAATCAAATAACCAAAAACTGAGAAATCAGAGCTTTGTTAGTATTCTATTTCGTTTATAAAATATTTTTTATAGTTTTTCCAGCTATATAGTACCAAATAGAGTCGATTACACATTGGAACGTCTGTAAATTTTCTGATCTCATAATTTATTTAGATTTTAGATTATTGAACATCTAACGATTTCAGATGAGTAAATAAATAAAATGATTCGTATTTTTCTATTATTTTTTATCAAGAAATAGTCAAAAAATTCTAAGTTAGTATCTGAAATCACATATTATATAATTTGTTAATTGGGTTAACGGTTTTTGGATCGATTCTTGGCAATCATAAAATAACGTGTAAAGTTTAATAGAAATTGAATAGTTGATTAGAAATTGAAGTAGAATTTAAGAAAATAGTTAATTTAAAATAAACGTAATTAGAAATGTTGAATTGAATTTGAAGAAAAATTAGAAGTAAAAAGAAAGCAAGAGAAAGATTAAAATTAGAGAAGATCAGAATTAAGTTGAAATGTATTCGAATAAAAAAATTAGAAGTAAGAAAAAGCACGATTAAAATACAAGAAGATCAGACTTAGAAGTAAAAAGAAGAATGAAGAAATCAGTAAAAATATATATTATTTAATAATTAATCATTCTTTTTTCAACCTCCTCTGTATTAAATGTGAGGTTTTATAAATAATAATATACTATAAAAATATTTGATTAAATTGAATTGATTTTTTGAAAAAAATTATATATTTGTTCAATCATAAATAAAATTTAATCGTCCTTTGAATACTCAATGCAATCTCGAGACTTAAGATTTGAAAATTGAGTTAAAGGTAGACATAATTTATGTATATGTATATGTATATATATATATATATATATATATATATATTACATTAATTGAAATAATTACTTACAAAGTGTGGTCAAAGGTTATGTTGAAATCACTCCCTGTATATATTTGTTGCAACTTTGCACTTGATACTTATTAGTAGAGACACTTAAAAGCTTATTACTATTATTCTATATATTAGTACCACTACAACACTTAGTTATTTGTTCAAATAAATGTTACAATATATTGATTAGTAAAGATATATACTACAAACGTCTCACTACATTGAACATAAACGTTAGTATAAAATCTATGTCTCAATATCAAATAAAAATGAGAAAAACACTTTATTTGAACAACATACTGATAATCAGTAATCGACGCAATCAATATGCCCGTATCATTAATTAAGGGAAATAAATTGAATATGCTTTGATAAACATAAAACTTTGATACATACACTTGGAATTCCGAATTATAAAATGAGCGATATTAAATTACAAATAAATATTGTAAGTGTGAAAACAAATTCAAAATATCTAGTGATGTTTTAGAGAGCATTTTAGTGACGGTTTTGGCAGCGTGACAATTTCAACTGTCTAACTTTAGTGTCACCCAAATTATGCTGAAGCTTCGAAGCTAATAGTTAAGGCGCTGGCAACACATTGGAAACAAAATTTGGAAAAAGATTGATAAAGTTCTGTAGTCTCATACTATTGACGAAAGATTTTACTTAGAAATATTATTTAATATATAAGATAAAATTTGTAAAATTATAAACAAGTATTGAAAAATTATTTGTTATCTAACTTTTCTCTGGAAATATGATGTAAATTATACATCAGTTCTGCTTTGACTCTGTAGGTTTGTCCTGTTAGTTCAGTTTATTACAAGTTACCAAAATATCTAATACATTTATCACAAGATGACCACAAGAAAATATCATTGTAAAGTATAGTATGCGTTTTGCATATGTTTTATATTCAATTGATTATAAGATTTATATTTTATTCATATTGTTTTCTGAATAGTCAAATTGAGTAATAAAAACGAAGTCATATGATAAATTAGTTTAAATTAAATTATTATGGAAAATAATACAAAAAAGGATTAACATGAAGAAACGATTTTCTAACAAAATTTTAGGTGATTGACTCTGTAGGTTTGCCCTGAAAGTTCATCTCATTGCCAGTATACCAAAATATCAAAGATATTTATAATAAAATAACCACAAGAAAATACCATTATAAAGTACAGTATGCATTTTACATATTTGTATTCTATTGATTACAAGATTTATATTCCATTCATATTGTTTTCTGAATGGTCGAATTGAGTAATTTCAATATAAAATAATCGAATATATAAATCCTGATTTTTTTAATTCGCTAAATATATAATTACGTAGAAAAATGTAGAATAAGAATTTGCAGGTTTCTTATTTTTTGCAATCATCACAAGATTGGTGTTGAAAAAAAGAGAAGATCTACAAATTCTTATTCTACATTTTTCTACGGAATTATATATTTAGTAAATTAAAAAAATCTGGGTTTTTATATTCGAATTTTTTATATCATCACAAGATTGATGTTGCAAAAAAGAAAAGACCTACAAATTTATTATACATTTTTCTGACAACTATAAATATTACTCGTTACTAACAAATTATAATTTCTGAAATACTTAGTTGCATTTACATTTTTTCAAACCTTTTGTAACAGTTGACGTAAAAATTTTCACATTATAAAAGAAGAAATTGCATCATATACAATTTAGGTTTGAGATGCTTATTCTGAGCTCGAAATATCAGAAAACAAACACGCGTATTAGTAGCGCTACATAATTTTTAATATTTTTTTAGAATTAGGGTAGAGCGTGGCATAAGGGTGGGTTCTATTCGACTTTAAATAATATTAAACTCTCTAAACCAAACTATTGAACTATAATTCAATAAAAATTGTTTCTTAATAATAGAAATGTATATTTTACAGTTTTTCGGAAATTGGACATCCCTTTTCACCCCATAAGATTGGTAAATTGGTAAATTGGATTAGACTGCCAAAAAACAAAGAGATCCAAAATCTTCTTGCGTCAACCACATGTAAGCTTTTACGGAGGTAATATGAAAAAATTGTTGAATTTAACTTAAAAATTACAAAATAGCTATATAAAGCAATTCTATAACGTAAATTTACATATTAGATTAACGCCTCATACGCTGAACAACACTGCTCACAATAAAAAGAAACTAAAAAAAAACTTTAGTTATAGATTTTCAACCATTGCCATTTATTTCCTGAAAGCAACGTTGCTTGATTTAAGACAATGACTGGTTATACGTCTTACGCCATCTACTTTCAAATATGTTGTTAAAAAAATCTTGTCTTTCCTTATTTTGGTATATTGGTGGTAGACCTTTTCAACCGCAGACCTTTAAACCAGGCTCTATACACAAATAGTAAGAAAAAATATATAGGCTCTATACACAAATAGTAAGAAAACACTATACACAAATAGTAAGAAAAAATATAAAAGCGTTGAACATATTTAATACAGGAATCTCATTTAAAAAATGTGTTTTCGATGCTTTACGTGAATTTTGTATCAGTACCTCATTCGACGTTATCGTTCGCATATCCGATTTTTATTATTTGCGAAGTACAATAACATATCGAACGTTTAGAATTTTTAAATTTAGATATAAAAAAGTGCAAACAATTTGAATAATTTTCAAGAAACAAAAAATTCTAAAACCTGCAATCATGTCCATATGCAAATTTTTTAACCAGCGGTGCAAATAGCCTTTATTACAATAAATGAATGATTTATTACCTTGTCAGTGTTCTCCTACGATTTGAGCTCTGACACTAATATTACACATTCAAAAATCTAACTAAAAACATATGCATTTAAAAGTATACTGAAGTAAATTTCGTATAATATGTTTTGATGAGCGATAAACGTTATCGCATTTCTAACCAATACTATAAATGTTATCATAATTATAGCGTATAACGCAGAAGTGTAAAAACTACATATGATAATCATAATTATTTAATGATATAATGATATCGATATATTTTTTAAACCAATATTGAATGGAAATATTTATAAATGAATAAAAAAGAAATATTGCAATTTAATAAATAATAATTTTATAAAGACTAGACTTTATTTTACGACTGTCTAGCTTATTCTCATATAAAGATAAAATTGCTCCACGAACATTTTGATGGCCTAAACAAGGATATCCGGATGCATTATCAACAAATTAACTGCACTACAAAATAAAACTGTATCATGCATATTCATTTGCGTTTATATTCTATAATGATTCTGTAAAAATGAATTAACGATAAAGAACCTCACCAAGATGATATTGCACTAATTAATTAAGACAGTACTAACCAATTAAGATAATAAGAAAATCTAGATAGATAGTTTTCCACGTTTCACTTTCTTTGTCACAATTTTTCGAAGTTTCAAATTATTTGTTTCTCAAAAGAACATGAACAATACAATGGTTGTTGGAAAGATGTAACACTAAGTTAACACAACTTGAATAAAAAATAACAGTTTTACAAAAATCACACTATTTTCACAATATTTTGTGAAAACATATATAAACCAAAAAGTATATTATTATATGCAGTATATGTACTATATGTACTTTATCATTTGTGTAATGATTTGCATGATAAAACCACGATTAAATTGTGTCATAAAATGATATGCTCGTATGATACATATTGCAACCGACAATGTACCACGTATTTCAATCTGGGTCTTCATCAAATTAAATCAAGTCCAATTCAATTGGAGACCTGACTTAAATATTGTCAGAACGAACTAAATTGGACTGTATAAAAAGGAACTCGTACCATGTCAAATGATTGGTGTAATGTATTGATCTCGGTAGAACAAAAAACGAGCTAAAATTTCATGTTCAGCCTGTTATTAGGCCATGTTCTTAGACGTAACAACTATTTCAATAAACTACCTAAATAAAAGACAATAAAAACAACAACCATCATAAAATACTATATAAGTAAATAAAATTATTCATGCACTGAAATTTCTTTATGGGGTGTAATGAGTTACACGAGTTACACATTATTTGTAATAGCATCCTTGTAAACATCGTGTGATGAGAGCACGGTAGCAATCTGAAATCCACAAGCCTTCAGCGCTGTGACTTCTTTGTGGAATCTATGTGGTTTTCAGTTTGCTACCGCCGCTCGGTGTTTACTGAGATAATATGTAGTGGTGCATTTTTATTAAAAATAACACCACTATTGGAAATTAAATGATATTAATTTTCATTACTACATATCTTTTTAATCCATATCATATTTTCTAATATTTTGTGGAACAAAAGCAGTTTTGTTCGCACTTAACAGACACTGTGTACATATAAATTCTTCACAATCCTTTGTTTTTAAATTTATTTCATTTTTTATTTGATTCGTACTCATTGATAACGTAAACTGTGAACATCTAAGAAAAAGTTTCAACACTGAACTCATATTTTCTTGCACTTATCAAGTATCACTTTAAAATAATATTTTACATGTACTGAATATCTATGATTCAAATATTAACTTTGGTTTCATAATTTTGAAACTTGGTATGCGATATTTATACTTCATTTGAAGTCGTTATCAAATTCAGTATCTACTCAATAAGCATAAAATTTATATTATAACGTTGACAAAAATTTTAAAATTCATTACAGCACAAAATTTTTAATGTGTTTCGAGATAATTTTTTATCAATCAAACCACAAACTAGGTTTGTTACGTTAAATCCGAGTTTCTTATAGCGTGGATTAGAGATGGCTCAATGTTATATGAGGGTAGATTACTCACCGCGTTATATGAGGGTAGATTTTTATAGTTTACAAAAGATTAAATAAAAAAGGTACTCACGAATTGCTCACAAGCTTTAGTTATTTCTCTCAGAATATCCATTTTTGAGTTGATGTGTGCCCAAACTTCAATAAGGTTATTATGTACAGCTTCACTATGTGAACATAATAAAGTTCACATATTTAATATACAAAAAATATATGGTTGCTCATAAATTTGCTGCAATTTTATATTCTGATGATGCAGATCTGTAAAAAAAAGAAATTATAAATCAATTATATATTCATGAAGTTTGGGTTAATCTGCAGAAGTAGATACAAATCGAAAGTAATTTCAGAAAATTTATAAAAAAAATCTTGAAACATTATCTATTCTTATTAGATGATTAAAATATATTTTTAAACTTTTGTCGCATTTTTTTAATATAAGGTGCACCACTTTCAAACATTTTGAAGCTATTCCCTGTGACTCCATAAGGACTCATGTTGATTCAGTTATTTTCACGAAATAGGTGAAGCAGTTTTTTTTTAGAATTAGTATATAAATGCAAATTATTTTATCCTCGTTTTAGCCATAAATTATAAATCTTTTTTCAAAATTCAAAAATTGCTCAAAAAATCTTGGAAAAATGTAAGGAATTGTGTTGATTAGTTGTTGGATTGGTTAGGTTGATTACATTTATGGTAAGCACTTATTTTATGTTAATTAAATTTCATTTACAATTTTTATCATTATTTTTTATTTCAAATTTCATCAAGAAACATCAATAATTAATTATAATTTTGATAAACATTTAAAAATTCAGAACCAAATGAAAATACAAATTGTGTGATAAAACGTTAATTTTCTTGAGTGCTTTAGCTTATTTCCACACCCAAATCAACATAAATTACAGTGATTTATGATTGCCTTATTCTGTTTTGAATTTGTGGAAGTAAATGATTATTACTCTTTTATTAGTGCTTGCTCGAATTTATTATTAAAAGCACATGCGACTAATAATTCCCAAATTAATATTTTAATAGTCAATTGCTTGTAACAAGGGGCGAAAAACAACAGCGTCATTTTTGAGACAATGTAATTTTGTAGAATGAGGTTGAGACGAGAGATTTAGACGGAAATAGAAACTTCTGTTTATAATAGAGAATACAAGCAAATAAACAAAAACAAAAAATAAAATCTAGGCGATAAAATGTATTTTAAGCATGCCTTAAGGCAAGCTGGGTAACCTTCCCAATTTATGACAATGATTGAGATTGACCAACAGAAATGTGGTTTGAGGTCGAACGAATAGTTTTTTGAATTATTGAAAGAAATTTCGACAGTTACTTACAATGAAATTCAACAAATATTTTTTTTATTCTAATCTTTAAAGTTATCCGAAATTTATTAATTTGTTTCTCTAATTACCGGTACTAAGCATTAAAACTGTTCAATTCAAAGAAATTATCAACTTGTATAAATGAAATATTTAAGTTTTCTTTACGAAGAACGAGTCGGCAAACTTTTATACAAAAATAATTTTGTAATTTTATTTTAATTATTCCATGATCTTTTCGAAGAGTCAGTAAGTACATATGTGACTATTATATGCTGAAGCAAACTTCCTAAACCACAAAAATATAAAAATAAAAAATAAAAAAGACTAACCGAAACATGAACTATAAAACAATATATTCGATGCTTAAGCAAATCACTAGATGACTTATTTAATAGTAAAATCTGAACATTAATAATAAATATATGAGTATATTAACTAGTGAACAAAAAAAAACAAAATCTGGCAATATTTTCATGCAATGCACTATGCAAATTCAAAACATGACACACTTAGGGACTAGACCTACGATAACCTAAAAAGCTTCGGTCGATAACCCGAGAATAACGAGCAAACTTTTGTTTACACTTTAGCAAACTACATAATATAAAGCTCAATTTAATTTTTTTTAGATAATTTTAAAAATATACACCTAGGCCCAACTTACCAAATATCGTTAGTTATAACCGGAGCTTAAAGTTTGAACTAACAAATTTAATTCACAACACAGAGTTAGGAAACCAATCGTAATTTATAAATATTATTTATAGAGATAAATAACGTATACAATTCTAGTTTATTTTTGTTTGTACAAATGCACAAATTTTGTGTATATCTAGTCCTTCGCGTCGAATAACACTGAAAGTTTTCCACACGTTTTTGGATTATAATAATGCACATACACCTTGTTCAATTACATACATATATACATGTATACATATACATATATTCATGTATATATCCTCGCACAATATATCCTTGTATAAAATGTCCTTTGACCCTACATTGCACACATATAAACTTAGGCTGTGAGCATGCGCTGTTGCTATGGAAACGTCGATATTTGCAGAGATACAAGGAGTCTTGTTCAAACATCTCAATGGAGAGATAATGAAAACAGATATTTAAATAATTATATTTAAGTACAATAATAAATTTTGAAGTATAATTCCTTTAACTTAGTACGTAACTCATTTTGACCTATCCAATCCCGGGCAAGGACTATTTTCACTAGAGACAGATTGTTATCTAGTTTTGCAAGGAAAAACCGAAATTCCTTGACGATGCCGAAGAAACAAACTTTGGGCTTCTAATTGAAATCCAAAGCTTTAACTACTAAGTTAACTAATTTACGGTGGAGCCCTTTTTGAAAGCATAGTTCCATCTATAGAATAAATTCATCTACAATCAATATTTTAGTGTTAAATCGAACAATTCCAGTAAGCAATTGTAACTACGATTGTTTTACAATCTTGATATGTAATTTGATTACACCAACTTAAATTTTTTTTAATATTAATAATAATGTATTGTTAAATTGAAATATTACAGCAGTTATAATTAAATATTATTTCATTTGTAATTACTATAATTTTAACTTGTAAAATTTAATAATTATTGTTTTAGATGTATCAACTAATATTTAATACAAAATTCAAAGTTTAATTTATTATAACTTTTTAATAAAATAAATTTGCATAATTTCATCTTAAATTAATTATGTACCTTAAAATGATGATAAATTATTACAACGATCATTAATGTGAACCTACTAATTATATGTTTTCCACCACTGACTCTGAAAGTCAGAAAGGGAATTTTCCAAGGATTTATCTCTACTATTGTAGTGAGAAGATGCTACGAGAAGTCGTAGTAAATGATTACTGACTCAAGATATAATTGTAAGTTATTTAAGACTTGATATATTATAAATAAGAATTTATTGCAAATAAGAAACTTTTAAGGGCATTGGCGATTTATGATTTTCAAAAACTCGTAAAGGACATGAATAAAAAAATGTTTATTGATATAAACATATATAAACAAACAAAACTGCAAGAAATTTTGAAACAATGCTATTGCTTTTTATGAACAAAGATTTAAATCTTGAAGTATTCAAGTTAGTCAATTTAATGTTACTATGTTGTGAAAATTGATTGATCATAATATAAGATTTCGACTTTAAATTAATATTCATTTAATCAATAAGGGTCAAAGTTGGATTATAGTGCGCACGTTGAGTAGATGAATTTTAAAATCGGTTCAGTTGCTTAGAAGTCCATTTGAGATAAACATCGTAACACGTACTTTATATTATATTATATTATATTGTATTATATATATATATATATATATATATATATATATATATATATATATTATCATTACTTTAATAGGTCGTAGAGCGCACATGCCCTTACGAATGAAATGACGGACGCGTAAACCCATTAGTGCGAACAGATCGGACAAAAAGTGAGAAATGGGATTTTATGGGTAGTATCTCACAAGGCAAATACAGGTGTGTAATTAAAAATTTAACTTGATAATCTCGATTATGAACTAAAAACTTGACACAATAAGAATTGATTAATAAAAATAAAATGAAATTATCCACAAATTAAATTTACTTTACACAGTCTACTACAAAAATCATCAATCTAGATAATTTAATCCTATCATTTAGTATGCATTGTTTGTACCAAATACAAGGTCATTTAAAATCCTTTACTATGTTTCTTGATATAATATTTGTTACTACAGCATATTATTTAACCACAACTTCTAAGATTTTGTAAAGTAGAAATAGTACAGAAAATCAAAACTATTTATTCTGTACTTGAAGTTAGTATACATCGAGTCATACTGAAAACTTGAACCGAGCGCATACATATACTCAAACTTGTGGTGTATGGCAAATTGCTCGAACTTCGCGTATCGTAACGAAATATTCGAGGAATATTATTAAATGTTTTCAAATAGATTATTATAAATACTGTAACTTTTATTGTTCTTATTTTATAAAAAAGTAATTAAACAAAACTTGATGAACCGGTGTTAGAATGAAGGATCATATCTCATATTTCTTAGAATTATATAAACTGAATAGCAAAGTTAAAATTATTTATTTGAAGTATATAAGTGAATTTTAAAACTTTAGGTAGAATTATAATTAAAATCATAATTAGTTTTCGATATTAAAAAAAAATTAAATAAAATTTAAAAAAATGAGATACAAAAAATTATTTTTTCCAAAAGCAATCGTTTCTTCAAACTAGAAGAAAGTTTTTTTAATCGTTCAAATCGGATGCTTAGTTCTCTCAAAAACTGTCATTTTTTGCACATTTAGCTCTATATATCTGAAACGGCAGGACCTGTCTTTGCCAAAATCTAATTACCACTTATCCCCATCATTACGAATCATGTGTTATTTGGATCAAATCGGTTGACCCGTTCTTAAAAACTGGCATTATTAGCACTTTTTGCTAATATCTCCGAAGCCGCTTGACCTTTTCGTCATAAACTAATCAGCACGTCTATTCATCAATAGGAATTGAACGCTTTTTAAACCATTCAAACCGGATAATACGTACGCCCGAAATCGTCGACGAAAAATTGTCTCCACATACACACACCACACACACACATCCATTTTTTCTGAGGTAAGCCAAAATATTCAGAAATCTCTTAAACGTAAAGATATGCAGAAAATTTCATTTTTTATTTTTGGCCCATTACTATAACTTACCCTACGGAAAGTTAATATTTTAATAAATTCATTCAACCAAGTAATTACAGATCACATCAGTTTTTTAAAAGAGTATTAATTGTACAAAATGAGTTACTATGAAACGTCAGGGACATAATTAAAACGTAATTAGTGCCTTAACAATGGTATTGTTCTGTTTATCTGATTCTATGATATTTTTCTGTTATAACTTAGTCTTAAATAAAATCCTCTTACAAGGAGCTTTACCAGAATTTCAAGAAAGGATGACAACATTATATTTTTGACATCATTATCATTAATATTATGTCAAAAACGTGTTTGGAAGTTACTTTTTCTAAGATATGATAGCAAATTGTTCAAAATGTAGTACATTCTAAATATATTATAACCAACAAACAATTATTTATTTTATTCAGTTTGCCACTGTACAGATGGATGGATTCCGCTTGGAAACTGAGTTGATGCGAAGAACGAGCAGAATAAATAAGGATTGACGGGAGCAGAAAAGCTTCTAAACGATTTCAGGCTGGAAGCGTCGCATGTCTACGGCCATTGAGATTATTTACCGTGATAATGGAAATTTATAATAAAAATACTTGTGTAAAGTAAACAAATTTGGTTTTATTCAATGTAACCTAAAACAGGCTAAAAAGTTCTAGGCTATAGCTTTGCTTTATAGATAGTAGTTCTATATCCTACCATGATTGATCATTAGGCCTTTATCTATTATTTCCTTATCTATGATTAGGCCTATTTTTACTAGTTTTTAACACATTCGTGTCCATTAACCATTTGTGACGAAGTGAGCAAGAAATTTGACTATTACTATAGGATTATGATTTTAAAGATGATAAAACAATACATATTATTAAACGAGTGAAATATTATATTCACAAAATGTTTTGAGAATATTATATTCTATATTAATACGCCTGTTGAATAATGAAATGTTTGCACGTTCGGCGAGATGTTATTTATCAGGCGCAATTCAGATTAAAATGCTTCTATTGATTTGATAAAATGAGGTCAAAGCAA
This sequence comes from Ctenocephalides felis, assembly GCF_003426905.1. Lineage (NCBI taxonomy): Eukaryota > Metazoa > Arthropoda > Insecta > Siphonaptera > Pulicidae > Ctenocephalides > Ctenocephalides felis. The sequence goes on along the minus strand of NW_020539725.1, from coordinate 45,762,118 downwards.
ATCAAGTTTAATTAAAAAGGGCTTCACCAGATACATCATTAAAATTATAATGGATCTTCATTTTTACTAGAGTTTTAGAATTTTTATTTTTATTCATTTTTACTTTACATTTTTGTAAAATGCACAATTAAGCTCTTAATTGATTTTTACTTTTGATCACCCAAAAACTGTAATTTTCAATTATTTGAGCATTAAATAATAAAATGATTGAAATACCAAAAAATTTTGCTTTGCGTTAAATATGAAATAATAGCATTTGAAGGGCACTTAAATCATTAATTTGTAACTGATTGAATAAATACTGACCACCCTCTTTAATATTATGTAATTTCATGTGATAGGTGCACTTTGCTAAAATCATGATAAAAATAATAATTAATATTCTAGTAAAATTTTGCTTCATCTCATTTACAAAATGAATAAATCCAAAATTGTTTTAATCGACATAAAAAATATCGATCAAAATCAATATTAATTTAAGTGAAACTTTTTATCATTTCCTTGTCTTTTACAGTGCAATGCCATCATTAGCAATAAATCTGCCAGGAACAGTTGTAACCTTTCATTAATATCTATCATAATTAACTTAGTTATAGTTTCTGTGTACGTTTAATTTTATATGAAGGAACTCTTCCTGATTGCAATTCATAAAATAGAAATGATTTTATTTTGCAATTAAAAGAAGATTTAAATTCGCATATATATGTTTCTTGTGTAAATTAATAAATATCGCTAATTGTTATAGAAACAGGAATAAGTTTGAAGAAAACTATTTAAAATGTTAAATCATCTTATCATACGCACAATGTAAAATTATTATTCAATATAATATTATAATAAAATATATAGGATCAAAATGAGGAATTTACAAAAAGTATGTCTTAGTGCATAAACTGGTTGAAATTGGTACAGGATTGTGTTATGTTTTTGCATTTACTCCCTAAAAAGGTAATTACAATAGAACTAGAACTGTTGCAATAGAAATGTTAGTTCCAATAATACTAGAGAAGATTTTGTAATTTAGATTCTAATCAGCATGAACCAATAAAATTATTATTACTACATATGTCTAAAATAAATGACTTTTATGATTAAACATTTAGTTTCGTAAACTACGTAGGTAATAACCAATCAGGTATTAAGATTATAATTCTAAATGCATGGCATGAATTGCAAGCATGAAAAATTTAAGGCATATTAATGGACAAACGCAATAAAGTATGAAATATTCACGTAAGATGAAGATGTAATTCGTGATATATCACAATTTTCATATTAAAATTTCAGGCTAATGTTCAATATTATTTGTTCCTTAAATCAATTTGATTGAATTTCTATATTAAGTATATTGAAACAACATTAGAAAAGGAGTAAATACCGAAATTATTTCTGAAAATGTTTCAGGTACTAAACTTTATTTGGTACGATAAAGTATATTGTAGGTTGTTCGCGATATATAATAGATTCTGTACAAAAACTTTTTACTATCTACTATTTAATTTCACAATTTACTATTAAAGAAATTTATTTTCGTTGAAGAAGTTGAGTAAAAGTGTGTCCAAGACTTATTGCATAGACCTAGTAGAAATACTAAAACACTAAGAACTGCTAAAAGTGGCATGTGAATAATACACCATCCTTCATCGAGAGTTTACAATATTACATTATTCAAATGTTGTTTCATTATACTAGATTTTACACAATAATAGAGAAACAAATAAAATTCGTACTATTCAGGATACCATTCTCAATTAGTTCGAAAATAAATGCGATACAGTCATAAAACATTTTGTTCAACCCATGAATCAATGACCACAAAAAAGCTCGCTAATACAATAGTGGTTTGCAAATTGGTCTTGATTAGAAATCATTGATTGAGTACTGCGATAGTAATTTATTTACGATCAAATGGAATAGCATTAGAAATATATTTTAATTCGCATAATGGGTATTATAATATTTATTAAAATCATTTTACTTTACAACTTTCGCTCTCTAAGTCAGAATGCTGAGCGCGATGGTTGCGTGATGCACTTGCACTATAAGTGCACAGACACACACCAGTTTGATAAGAAAGCAGCGATAGTGGTACTGACGAACTATGTAATTGTGTGTTTTCTGTATCAATTCCATTGGCGCTGGAAAATTAATAAATTTACTCGATAATAAGCCTCAAATTGTAACAACTAAATTAAACTACATTCTGCATTTGGACAAGTTGCCGATTGTTATGCATTTTGTTGCACTCTTAATCTCCTATTTTCTTCTGCTTTCTCTATTCCTGCGAACAGACCATCAGCTTAATCTTTGTACCAATTTTGTTAGTTCTTTATTTTATTCAATGGCTTCTGCAACATATACCAAATCCAGTTTGCTATTGGTTCTGTTCGCGCCAGAATCTTGTTAGATATCACCAGATGACATTTGTAAGAATCAGATAATACAGGGGTGAACAGGGTGAACAGGGTCTAGCCGTCTCGCTTGTCACGTACGCCATTTCACTTGTTTTCCGTATGAGTTTTGTTGAATTTTCCGAGTGTTCGATGTTATTTGTATAAATAAATACGTTATTAATCGCAACCAGTGATTCTTATTGTGCTTCTGAAGTCAATTCCTACCTCAGTATCCATTCCTAATAGCGATCTGAGAATTCCAGTCTTCGAGCCACCATCCGACTGGGCCGCCGACCAAGCAGAGAACAACGAGTATTTTTCCTTAATATATTCAGTTATACAAAATCCTCGAAATAGCTATTGAGTCAAATTCAATTAGCTATTCCGAAGGGGTCTAACCAACCCCCATCCGTATCAGGTTCTATAACCGTATTTGGCAAAAAATTCTCCTGTCCCACATTCCCTATTCCTTTCCAACACCACTTTTCTAAACTTCTCCCAAATTCAAGAGTTCATTTTTGAATAATGCTTATAAACATCGATGAAAATTGAAAAAATCGATTAAATTTTCCAAATTTGGTCTCAAACCAAATGAAATCAATACCAACAGAATGACATAAACTTCTACTTCAAAAAGTTAATAATGAATGCTTATACTGGCCCGATAGATGTAGAGACTTCACGTTATTCATGAATATATAAAATAATAGCCGAATTTTTAGAAAAATTGCGTAAGAGCATTTATAACTTCAGAATTCTTCAAATTCCTTAAAATACGCACGTGCATACTCTCTTATATAAATTATTGGAATATAAGATAAACATAGAAAATTTCAATCACGAACAAAGTTAATGAAAACTTTAAAAACTAGCTTCTAGAATTTACTTCTAGTGAGTGAAAAATGTGCATGTTGAAATTGATGAAAAACCATGGACTATAGTCTTTGGTTTTTTCACAATTTTATGATATTATATTTTTGTACGCCTTTGATTTAGCAGATTCCTGCGCCTTTCACCGTCCACGGCAATCTCGCTGGACTTGTTATTATTATTAGCTCATGTCTCTTTCAACAGACGCCCGATGTCTTAGCGGTTAAATTTCTCAATTTTCACGAAACCTATGCAAATACAAAAGAATGCGAAAGTTGTATCATATCTGATTACGGCTATAAACTTATTACCACTCGGTGTCAGAAAAAATAATTTTGATAATTAATTAATAACATATTATTGTAATATATCCTCATTTTATTGCAAGTTTTTGATTTTTGTTGAAGAACGTTAAAATTTTGCATTTACAACATGAAGTTATTAACAAAATATTAATATGCAAGGAAGCAAACATACAATAACCCTCGACTTTTGGTATAAGGATAAAGGTATCATCAATCTGTTGTTTTGAAACTTTAGAAAAAACTTAATTTTGACTAATTTAGATATACTGTTCTAACTCAACATTTGTTGTTAAACTTTTGAAATAAAGTCCATAAGTTTGAGCTTTTTGAATCATGATATTTAGTTTACACAAAACATGGTGTGCTGCATATCAATTTGAATATTTCATATTTGATCAAGCCAGCTTGTGAATAAAAGTACTCATAAAAACGAACAAGTTTACAACATTAGTTAGTAACTTACATAACAATATTTTACTATAAAGTGATAATGAAGAGAGCAAGTTGCAATAAAATAATCAACTAATAAAATAATAGAAATAGCATAAAATAAAGGAAATACACTATGAATGGAGAGATATAAAGGCAAAAAATATTTCTGTAATTGAGTCTGTCAAATAATATAATTATCAGTTATTTTTAAAGTTCATTCATTTGTTTTTTATAAAAATGCTACAATATTCGAGTGATTCGAGAAAAGCGTCATTTCTACAATTTTGTGATTTATGAAGAAAAATTTTGTTTTAAAGAATAAATAAATTTCAAGAATTAAGAATACTATAAGTTTAATATCGAACGTTATTACTTTTTTAAATTTTGTTTTATATTGACCAGACATTTATCGCAATTACTGAGGAAAGTAGTGCTTAAACTGCTCATGAAATTGAAAAATATTGTAAAAGTCTAAAGCTTATATTTTTAAGGTAATGATCAATATTTTTCTATTAAAAAGTTAGCAGAATTTAAGTATTCTATGAGTTGTTGTGATTATTTACTTATATAAATATGTATGTTTTCAATAGATGACAACCCAAACGGTTTTCCCATTTCTATGATGAATTTAATAATACAATTTCTGTAATGATATACAAGATGATGATATTGCAGCAATTCCGGGTAACAGCTATTTCTACTTGGAAACGTATTGCTATCTATATTTCTGAGTAAAAACCAATATCACCACTGCTTGACATCAGCCTGCTCGAGACGTATATAGAATATGTGACCTCTGATTCAAATCTCATAGAACTAACCACAAAAAAGCCCAATAATCAATCTTAAAGAGGTGGCAGGATTACAATTCGAATCTCCGGCAAGAAGTTGAAAAAAATTAAGTAGTTAATTAGGAAAAAATATGTATGTAAAAGTAATCAAAATGTAGAAAAATTAGAGAATTAAAATTAAAATGAATTAAAGTAAGAAGAGCTTAGAAGATGAAATGAGAAGTATAGTAAAATAAGTAAAAAGTGTTTAGAAGATGGAATGAGAAGATAGTAAAAAAAGAAGAAAGAAGAATGAAGAAGTATAGAAATAATAAGATTATATGAAGAAGATAGTATGAAATTGAAAATTGTATAGGATATATGATTGTATAGGATGATGTAGGTGACTAAAAGTTCAAGTAAGCGAGGCCAATAAAAATATTAAAGAAAATAATTAAAATTTTGTACTTGCAATAACATTCTCACTTGCAACATTCATATCAGTAGAGTTACAAATATACTATGTCGAATACCAGAATAGTGATAAACAATGTACATTGCTATGTAGCAATTCGAGATCTCCATTATCACGTTTATCATAAAATATCATAATGCAAAATTTCGCATATACCATACATGGATAATAGTTGATACTTTGTGTTCGCAATAACATTCTCACACGCAACTTGCGTATCAGTAGGTTGTTATTTCGTTCGGATATATCCCATGATTACGGCCTATTACCGCGCGCACAGTAACCCCGCATGCTCGCGGCAACCGCGTTTGTTTTAAAAGTCACAGCGGATTTTGTAATTGAGTTTCCTTCCTTCCAAATATATGTATCTGACCAAGATAAGGCAAAAGCGGCCATTCGAGATCTAATTGCATCGGGAAAATAGTGCAGATTAGAGTTTCTTAATGAGATTGATAAAAGATTCAAGTTTTTTTGCAGATACGAATTAGTGATAGCGTTACTTGCTGCAATGTGTAAGTAAAATTAAATCACATATTTATATATAACATATATAAATTAATATTGCATAATGCTTAGCAAATATAGATAATAATAATAAATGAAACCACAAATAAATGATTTCCTCATCCTTCGTCTATCATTCCCATTGCCACTATTCCTTTCATTTTTCATGTATTTTCCTTTCTGAACTTCTGCTTTAATGCTTCTTGATCCCGCGCTTTGGCTTTCAGCTCCCTATATTTTTTCTTCCCATTTCTTTCAATCTTTCTATTTTCCCCTCGATGACGTCGTGCAGGAGGCACTCTTTCTGCAGAAGGATACAGATCCAGTTTCCTTTTCTTCTCAAGATTGTGCTCAGTAGAGTCCTTTCTTCTGCACTCTTCTCAGAACTTCTTCATTTGTTATTTTGTCTGTCCACTTTACCTTCTCCATTTGCCTCCAGCACGCAAAACTCTCGAAGTAGTTCTTATCGTTTCTTAGAGTCCATGTCTACGATCCGAACAGAGCTATGCTTCAGACGACCAATATTGGCCGATATTGACCAATATTGACCAATATTAACCGATATAGGCCAATATTGGCCAATATTGGCTGATATTGATCAATATTGGTCGATATTGATCAATATTTACCAATATTGACCGATATTGGTCGATATTGACCAATATTGGCCGATATTGACCAATATTGACAGATATTGACAGATATTGATCGAAATTCCCAAATTGTGGCGCCTCGATGTCCTACCGTTATCCTCAGGAGATCATCTTTTTGTAATTCCCATCACTTTCGACTTGTAGATGATGATTTCCATTCCGTATCTTCTATCCACTTCAATGATTCTGCTCATCATGTTTTGCAGCTCGATTTGGGTTTTCGATATCAAATATAGAATATAATAATATTAACTATATTAATAGATATAATAATAATAATATTTGCAAAGAAATAAAATATCTTCTGCAATAATTAAAACTTTTGCAGTTCTTGCTTATCAAATCCCTCGCATATTTTATGACAACCGTGATTACATAATAGAGACTGTTTATTATTAATTTACAATCTTCTTACAAAATTTTATTACAATTCTTGACTTCCTCCCGTAATGAAATCTTCAATAAATAAATTTAATAATTTCCAATCCATTAACACTGCGTGAAATGTTAAATGAGTGAATCATATCAAATACATTTTGTTAACTGCAAGGTATAAATTTCTCTGGCAAACTTGTTAATCCAGATCAATTTATTTCATAATTGAACATCTCGTTACAATATATTTTCCACTTTCTATAGGTTGGATGGAGTTTTCAACACTAGCTGATTTGTTGGATTCATTTTCCTGTATTTTCACATAATCAGCATATACATGTTTAGCAAAGTATAATTTATCCGTGGAAGTTTTTTATACGCAATAGTATGGTGAACAAATTGTTTATATAAATTCTCACAACTTCGAAATATGATAAGATACAAAGATACATTTAAAATATCTGCATCGGAAATGGTCGTATTAAATATAACAAAACATAATTCATAATATATACCGATAGTATATGACATGTTGTCAAACCTCTAGAATTTCGTGTTCCATTACATGAAACTGACTGAAATTCCGTAACAATTGAACAATTACTGCAAAGATAGGCAGAGAAAAGATTTCTACCAGATATGATAATGGAAAAAAAAGAAGCTGGATCAATCAAATTCATATTGGAAAACAAATAACTACTGCAAGACTTGATTGAGAAAAATTGAAGGACCAAAAAATCGAGGACGTAGGAAAATCCAGATTTTGGTGCATTCAATGAAAGAATAAAAATCTGGAAATTAAAAGCAGAGTCTTAGTAAACGGAAGCATAGAAACAGAAGTTTGAAATAGAAAGTAAATCTATGATCAATAAAGAAAAAAGGCGTAAATAAAATCTCCTACCACAGGTCTGCCTTAAGGCAGAACACCAATAATAGTAATAATACTCAAACAATCCTACATCTAAGAACATATCGTGGGAACTACATGACATAATTATAACGTTACAAGTCAACAAGTACTTGCTATATAATTATATCAATATTTAATTGTTATTAAAGTAACGTTCAATAGTTAATTATTAATATAAAGATATCATATATAATAAACTTCGTTGGATATTAAAATTTTCCAATGAAACAGAAAGTTACAACTCAAATAAAATATGAATCTCGCGACGTATTTAAAAAACATAATTTAATAACAAAGTAAAACTTGCGATATTCAAGGCCCATTAATTCCTCCATTGAATATTGAATTATTGAAAACAATAAAAATAATAATGACATTTATCGAGTAATATAGAACGGCATAGAAACTAAACCAGAACGTGTTAGAACGTAAAGCTTCGTCTGAAAGTTACTTGCTGTTTCGACTGAAGAAAGTGACTTTATACCAGTTTTTGTAAGGAAAAAATCAATTTTTAGCTCCATTATGATATAAATGATAGAAATACGTACAATACCCGATATAAATAATAATGTATAAATAATGAATCTTGAAACCATTTTGATATAACAAGGTATATATATTTGTTTTTAACATGATAAAATTTAAAATTTAAAATTCCGAATTGAATTAGTTAAGTTAGTCTCGCAATTTCTTTATATGTAAAATATATGTGTTTTTAAATAATAGATATATTTGAAAATTAAAAAAAAACTATACGTTCAATTATTATTAATGTTCATTAGTCTTACGAAATAAAAAATCTAAACATTTTCGTCGAATTAACAGCATCCAATAATTGTAACGAAACGATTTTCTTAAAAATATTGGGTTTATTTGTTTAATTCAAATTAATAGTTTTTTTCAATAGTTCAAATATATTACAAATTGTAAATATGCAAATATACAATATGTAAAGCTTTCCATTATTGGCTGTAGTAAGCTCATGACTTCGTTCCAAGTTCAAATATGCGTTTCTCACAAAATGATATCTAGTAATAACAATTTCCAGTAAAATATTGATTAGAACATGTTTACCAGAGAAAATGGTCCTTCTCGGCGTTGCTGCAGTTATTTGCAAATCATCATATCAATATTAGACAAATTCCAAAAAATAATATGAAAATTAATAGGATCACCGTTGGGTTGCCTTCTACAAAAGCCAACTAGTCAAAGAAGAAGAATTGTAATCACTGTAAGACTGATGTTCTAGTTATTGTTCAAAAAACGAATATAATAAAATAACTATAACTACAAAAAATAGTATTCCATTCGATACAAGCAATTCCTCAAGCCTGCACAAAAATCACATTTTTAGTACTATCAAATAATTCGCGTTTCAGTAATAACTTTATAAATTTGTTATAAAATTACTATTAACTCATATCAATAACAATAAAAGCATTTAGGGCTGTTAATAATAAACAAATTTCAAAATCGTGAAAAGAATTCATTAAAAATGTCATAACTATTATTATATACACTGTATTACATTGTTATTAACTTTCTGATAATAATTGTTCTAATACGGCATTGATGTTTACATAAATTAATTAGCAACTTTTTTAACGAGGCGATAAATCTATGTGGGTATTTTGATGATGGTGTTACAGGCCTGCACAATTTTCTACTCTGCGGAGTTATTTGATCGCTTTGTTTGTAAACAACGCAGCTGTTCCAGGGATAATAAACAAATTTTAATATCTGAATTATTTTTACGCCTAATGTTAATAGATCTAGTACTATGTAGTAGAGCCACACAACCTTAAAACCACAAAATTTCGATTTCAAATCCCACGTTGGGTGCTACTAGTAGATTTCAACCAGTTGTGATATCAATTTTTAGTTGAAAAGATAGACCAAAAATAGAAGAAATATGTCAATGTCGATGTCTTTCGAACCGATTTTAAATTTATACTATCGGTTCAGGTTTTCTTGCACAAACCTGATCAAAAAATTTTGCAGTTTTCATAATCTAAATCTAAAACAAATAAGATGATCGTCTCGTACAAGTAATCAATGAGAGTCCTTATTGAGTTACATTGGATGGCTTTTAAGTTATTGAGATTGGTGTAGCCGCTATAAAGGCGTCCATTAATCACGTGACCAATTTTTTAAGAGATTTTTGGACCCCCTTTCTCCTCTGTTATTATTCCTTGTTTCCCGTTAATTATTCCCTCCCCCGACAAACATTACGTATATTTTTAAATTGGAGCAAAAATCGTAAAACATTTAATTTTTTTAAAAAAATATTTGTTTTTTTAAAATCCATGTGAAAAATAAATGCACGTGTTATATTACTAGAACCTCCTTCTCCCAAGTGATATTTCGTGATTTTTTGTCACCCCCCTCCCCCTAAAAGCCTCGCGTGATTAATGAACGCCCCCTATTGAGAAAACATCGACGATATGTCAAATCCAAGTTCACGTACACATGCTTTTTTTCAAATTTGGTCTCAAACGTCGAGAAAACAAAACTACAAATTGGGTTTTCTAACAAAAATACACTTTTTATGTGTTCATAATAATTGCAGTTTTCTGTATTTCATTCTCAGTCATAGTTTTGGGTTTCGAACCCCTGCTTATATAGTTATTATTTGATATGAAAATATTCTTAGCGACTAGATAATGATTAGGTACGAGTGAATGGTACATGCAAATACAAATTAACCAACAGACCACTGTTACGTGTTATGTGTATTGACATTGTAATGTCATGAGTAGATGTTTGTAGAAAATATAATAATTTCCGTGAAAAGTTGCTGTTGCTCTGGGTGTTGTGCTAACTCCTTGAATGATTTGGCTTTTATATATGGCAAATCAAACAGTTACCATATCTTTAAGTGATGGATTTATTATTACAATGTCTGTAAAAATATATTGCTATATGTATTTCCAAGTGAAAACCAATGTCACTACTGCTAAATATCAGGCTAACAACTATACCATGGAAAACCCCTTAAATAAATAAGAAAAAAAAAGAAATAAGAAAAGACATCTAATTCGTGCTTTGGATAATTATCAAACCCCTTATTATAACCTGAATACCACACATACAAGTTTTTACACCCACAATTATGTCATTTATAACACAAGTTGCTTTTATGCTAATATGCAGATATATCTATACTTAGATTAATCTCTATATCATTTATTACTTTATTTTTACAAATGTTACAAATACGTAACACCTCGTACATTTCATTTTTGATCGTTGTACATGACGGTGGCATGCCTGAGAAATGCATGATGATAAAATAAAGAAATAAAAATGTTCAATAAAAAGAAACTGATGTATTCATTCTTAATATTTTCCTTATTGCTTCCAATAAATTGAAAGTATTATGCCACACATGAATATTATAGTATCATTAAGAGTAATTACGTAAGTGTCTTTTATTTAATAATAAGAACTAATGCACGTAGTCAACCTTACATAGACCATTTAATGCAGTGTGATTTATGAATTTGAATAATTACTGTTATTAAATGTAATTACTGTACGGTTAATTAATAAAAATACTATACTGTTATGAAATAAGTGATTGAGATAATCACATTTTTGTTTGGCAAAAAAAATTGTATCATTACCACTACCAGCGTCACTTCTTACAATTAGTGGTAGTAGTAATCTTATTAATTGATAAAAAAAATCATGAGGCTACATTGAATTAATACAAAGTTACAAAAAATGAGTGTAAAAAATCGCAAAATATCACGTGGGGGAGGGAGGGGAAGAGTAAGATATCACGTGTATTTATTTTCTACCTGATTTTATTTTAAAAATCAAAACATTTTCAAAAAAAAAAAAAAAACGAAAAATTTTTTCGTAACTAAAAATATATGTGATGTAGAGTAATTTTTAATATCACCACATATCACCAGTTGGCCTGGGCGGGTCTAAAAATTATTAAAAAATCGATCACGTGATTAATGGACACCCTCTTTGTTCAATGTTTTAAGATCCTCCATTATTTTGGACCTGAAAGATCCAAAAATATTTTCCGATTCTTCAAGATGGATATTGTAAATGAATATAAAATTCGTTTTTATACTAAATTCAAGATCAATGCAAAACTGCAGCTACAGTTCTATCTGAAATATTTCATATGTAGATAATAAATAATTTCAAAATTATGGACAACGTGCAACATAGCAATGTCAATGAAGACAAATTTTTGAAAAAAAAAGAATGACACTCTCATTAACTCTTATGATTTAACTATTTATATTACTTGAATCATTTTATTAATATAAAGCCTAACCCAACTCGGAATGAGAATTCCTATTTTTCATTTTTCATTTTTCATATCGTGACCAGAAGACGTACTCCACCCAATACCAATGTCAATCATTGAACATTAAATTTTAAAATTCAATTCAGATGCGATTATTTAATCAAAATTTGATCTGTCTGAAAGTGAAAATCTTCTATTACTCGACTATAAGTGGAAATTGTAAAAATCTCTCAAGGGAACTGCATTCCTTTCGAAGAATTGAAGAGATTAAAACATGCGTGCAACGGCTTTTATATAGAGGAAGTGTGCAATAAATGCAACATTTTTCATATGAGTAACATTCAAATCGGTTTAATTATAGCGGATATAGAAATTACCAAGAAATTTAAACAGCTTCAAATTGTTTGGTAATTTTAGATTAAAGTAGAAACCGATATCACTGTTTGATATCGGTAGATGTTGTGGTTTATTTATTTGTATAAATTTGGATTCACTGATTGTAAGTATTGAAATGATCAGCAAAAACTGAAAAATGCAGTGCTTAAACAAAACTATTACAAAATTTAATAGCATAATAAGCATTATATATTTCACCATGCAGACAGTTTAATGTCAGAGACCGTTCGACATTATTGTATATAGTGTTAAGCTTTACTTTAGACTTTTGAACCTTTAGATTAAATATTGCAAAACTCATTACAGTATTTAAGATAACAACTTAGTATATTGCAAGTACTATTATAACTTCTCAATCTATCCGGATATTGCTTTAATTTCCCATGTTCAATTTAATCACAACATTCAATTTTCCATATTCTTGTGCAAAATCGGAGCTAAACGTCTATATTTAACAAATACCTTTACTTTTTCAAAACGATCGTGAGCTGTTTTTTATGTGTAATATTTATATATGCATGTTAATTTTGAATTAATTACTCGTACCTATATCGATTAATCACCAATGACTACTTGTGCTTCTAATAGTTAAGCATATTAGACAACGATATATTTGAACTTTGTAAATAAAATCAGGTTTTATATAACAAATTTCAAAGTTGCTAAAGAAACCAATATTTTTTATGAGTTCTAATAACGTTGATAATAAATGAATAATAAAAGATGTTAAAAGTTATACCTTGTCAATTACTATTTTTAATAAATAAAACATGGTCGTAAGTAATAACAAACGGCAAATAATGATTGATAAATCGAATAACATTTGAAATAAGCATTTGCATCATACATTGTTTTGATACAAAGCTCTAAAATTTCTTTGATAAGTTTATAGCTACATAATGCAATATGCAATTCAGTGCCACGCCCTTAATCTCGGAGACGATGAAGCGAATAAAATGGATTATGGGTATGCAAAGACACACTAGAATAGATAGCATTTTAGCGTGTCTTAACGCATTATTAATCGTTTAAATACAGATTTATACAGGAGTGCAGAGCAATCAAAAATACCCTTTTCCCCAATATATTTGAACCAGCAAACTATCAGTAGCAAAAAAATTTTGAATGTTACCTGTGATTACCATCTGGATAGACTATTATTAATCCAAGAACCAATTTCAAATTAGTAATGAAAATAATTTTATCAAAAACAATCTTATCATATGGAGCATTTATAAGTATTTTTTTTCGTGTTCTATTTAAAATTATAAAGTTTTATCTAAATACTAGCTGACCCGGCAAAGGTTGTTTTGCTAAGTAATGTATATTCTAATCAATTTCTAGAGATATTCCGATATTCCGATATTCCGATATTCGGATATTCCGATATTCGATATTCCGATATTCCGATATTCCGATATTCCGATATTCCGATATTCCGATATTCCGATATTCGATATTCCGATATTCGGATATTCGATATTCGGATATTCGGATATTCGGATATTCGGATATTCGGATATTCGGATATTCGATATTCGGATATTCGGATATTCGGATATTCGGATATTCGGATATTCGGATATTCGGATATTCGGATATTCGGATATTCGGATATTCGGATATTCGGATATTCGGATATTCGGATATTCGGATATTCGGATATTCGGATATTCGGATATTCGGATATTCGGATATTCGGATATTCGGATATTCGGATATTCGGATATTCGGATATTCGGATATTCGGATATTCGGATATTCGGATATTCGGATATTCGGATATTCGGATATTCGGATATTCGGATATTCGGATATTCGGATATTCGGATATTCGGATATTCGGATATTCGGATATTCGGATATTCGGATATTCGGATATTCGGATATTCGGATATTCGGATATTCGGATATTCGGATATTCGGATATTCGGATATTCGGATATTCGGATATTCGGATATTCGGATATTCGGATATTCGGATATTCGGATATTCGGATATTCGGATATTCGGATATTCGGATATTCGGATATTCGGATATTCGGATATTCGGATATTCGGATATTCGGATATTCAGATATTCGGATATTCAGATATTCGGATATTCGGATATTCGGATATTCGGATATTCGGATATTCGGATATTCGGATATTCGGATATTCGGATATTCGGATATTCGGATATTCGGATATTCGGATATTCGGATATTCGGATATTCGGATATTCGGATATTCGGATATTCGGATATTCGGATATTCGGATATTCGGATATTCGGATATTCGGATATTCGGATATTCGGATATTCGGATATTCGGATATTCGGATATTCGGATATTCAGATATTCAGATATTCAGATATTCCGATATTCGGATATTCGGATATTCGGATATTCGGATATTCGGATATTCGGATATTCAGATATTCAGATATTCAGATATTCAGATATTCAGATATTCAGATATTCAGATATTCAGATATTCAGATATTCAGATATTCAGATATTCAGATATTCAGATATTCAGATATTCAGATATTCAGATATTCAGATATTCAGATATTCAGATATTCAGATATTCAGATATTCAGATATTCAGATATTCAGATATTCAGATATTCAGATATTCAGATATTCAGATATTCAGATATTCAGATATTCAGATATTCAGATATTCAGATATTCAGATATTCAGATATTCAGATATTCAGATATTCAGATATTCAGATATTCAGATATTCAGATATTCAGATATTCAGATATTCAGATATTCAGATATTCAGATATTCAGATATTCAGATATGGTAAGCAGGAGATGTTGATGTTCTAGATTGTTTATCGTCAGCATAGATAGGGTTTGTGTAGCTGATCGTACATAGACCTCAATACTATTGGGGTTGTGGTTTATGACTATTTACTTTCATTGTCTAAATTTATTTCATTGGTTTTAAATTTATTTCATTTACCGTACAGAAGAAACAATTGTCGTGGTGATTATCAAGGTTTTTATAGCATTTTAATCCTTCTGTGAGCATACTACACAACTTTTTGACATACTGTGAGAGAAGAAAATACGATGTCTTTACGCAGTTCGACATAGGTTTCCGCTATTTGTTGAAAACATATTCACCACGAAAGTATCAAAAACCATCTAGATTATGCACACAACATGTTGGAGACGAAACCATACCAAAAACAACAGACAAAACTCTTAGTTAATCGCTAAACTGCAATAATTATAGCCAAAATGACTAGTTGGGGTAGTTCCCTAAAACTCCAAAACTAGAGCTGTTACGGAAACATGAAAGGTATATTTGAAATCAGCATGCAATTCTAAGTTTGCAGGGACACAACAAAGTTTGAGGTAAAACCTAGAAGTAACATTTTAGTCGCGCAGTGTTATCAAATCGCACCTTCTTCAGAACACAAATGACTTTAGGAATTAACCCTGCAAAATAATATTTTAATTCAATTTTTTTGCAGGATTGGAACAGTGATCAGCACTTCATGATTCTATTAGCTGTTGGTCATGATTTTACATAACTAAGTACGTCGGTTTTATAGATGGCAATCTAAATATTTGTACGAACTGCTAAAACTAATTGTTAAAGAATTCAAGTATCAGTTAAAAGTATCAAAATGATTAATAGGAATGAAAGCCCAAGATAAAAAAATAGATTAAATTCTGATTACATTTTTACACCCAGGTATACTACTACTACAGCGGCTGCTTATTGAAGGCATAATTCTGAATCTGAAACAATAAATATGACAAATGCACTCGTTTCCCGCTATAAATGTATTCAGATATAAATATACATCAGTATGTTCGAATTGCATAAATCGTTATGTGTCATATATGAATATGCGACAAACTTTGCGAACTTTAAAGCGCTCTACTCGCCGCTAGGAACATGATATAATTATTACGCAACCGGAAATTGTACGTATAGTCAGTCAGGTATTATGAATATATTCAAAATGGACAAAAACTATAGTAACCTTTCATCTGAATAATATGAATTAGCCGATATTAGAAAACTTTTGTTCAAATGTATTTTATAATATTGATAATGAAAATGAAAATCGCAAAATTGTATAAGGTCAAATGAGCTTTTCTCGTGCTTTATTTGCTTAAAGTTCATGTATTATAATTTAGATAACTGAACAAATATCTTTTAATTTAAATTTCTAATTTATGCGTATATCACAGACGTTGTTCTTCTAAACACGGGAGATAGTTAGATAAAATATATACTTGATTGCTAAAAATCAGATTGCAGTAACCCTGGGGTCCAAAAATCCTTAAAAAACCGATCACATGATTAATGGACGCCTCTCAACCTTGTTATATTAAATCGTATACGTGTACCTAAACTTTATGTATTTACTAGTGATGTTCTAAGTCGAATCAAATGATTTGAATCATTCCAATCAAGTCCTCAACAACTTGATTCGAATCTTTTTTTACTTGATTCGTCGAAACAACGAATTCGTCAAGCCAAAAAATATTTAATGTGAGTTTTTACAACAGACAATTTGTCTGATTGAGACACAATTGAACATATATTTTAATGCAAACAGTTATTTTTATTATAGACTCATTAAATAGTTCGAAATGAATTAAAACGAACAATGTTTGAATGTTTGATCGATTTGCAAGAATCTAAATACTCGGTCAAACTACTCAAACTAGTTGGTATTGGTATTTTGCCTTGAGGCAAGTTACATAAACTTCCCGATATGTGTGAATAATCGACTTAATCAATAAAAAATAAATTAATTTATGAGTGATTAAAAGTATTCCGAGTGGATTTATTACACATATTTGAAAACGAACGAACACGTTAAGTCGGTGTATTTCCTAAAAGCAAAATTTCCCAAATCAACAATTTTTATAATTGAACCAGTTTCCGTAGGACTTTAATTGTTTAGTATGTTCATTAAGATCGAGTACTCTATCGTTATACCAAGTAAATCGTCTAATTTTAATTTTAACAAACGTCAAAAAAACTACTCATTTTCTCAAATTTTGATGAATTTTTAAAATTAAACCACTTGTAAGGCCGTAATATATCAGTAAGCTCTATAAGACCATGATATATATCGCCAAAAAAAGTTCCATAAGAATCGGATTAATTTTTTTTTCAACAGTTAATTACAAGAAAACGGCCCGGTAGATTTTCACCAAACACTAATCAGTATCATTATCAATTAATATTTTTCGAACAGTTTTTGATTTTTTAAAATCGATTCGGTAGTATGAGCTTAAATGTGGACCTTTCCTTCGGAAAGTTAAAAAAACAAAAATGAGACATTGACAAATAAGAAAACTTACGAAGATATTGATCATCAAGCGGGCAATACACCGATTGCAAAAAGTAAGCAGGCTATTTGTAGGTAAATCCCTTCTTGATATTAATTCATTTAAAATAGTAATTTTACTGGGTTAAATATATAATAAATAAATCAAAAATGCATTTTTTTGTGATTAAAAAAAAGTCAACGATACGTGGTGTTCCCAAGCGGTCTCCCATCTAAGTACTACCCACGCCCGATGTTGCTTAACTTCGGTGATCGGACGAGAACCGGTGTATTCAACATGGTATGATCGTTGACGACTAAATAACGCTGTCTCTTGTTGATAAAGATATAGACATTTTTATTAAATAGTATAATGATAAAAATAATATAAAAAACAATACTTGGTACTCCCAAGAATAGTAATTATTAATATATGGTTGATTTATAAATCAATCACGATTTCAAAGTTTAACTTAAATCATCCAGCGTTTAAAATCGTCAACGATGAATTGTTAACTTTTTTAAGGAATTACAAAAAAAAAACTTGGTTAATTAAAAAATAAATATAATATCATCATTATTTAAAATGTCTTGTTATTAAAAAATTCTTTATCATCAGATGAAGTTCAGTTCCTGTTACATTCTGTTAGTGTTGTATCGTCCAAACTTGATGATCAATGTCTCATTTTTGATACTTAAGTTTTATCATTTTGGTTACCTAACTTTTCGAAAGAGTTGTATAGTAATAGGAATCTAAAAAGCGCAATATATAACAATGTTATAACTTTCACATTAATTATTATAAATCCGAATGATCATCCGAAATAAGTGAATGGAATTTAACCCTTTCGACTCGGATGCCGCCGCTCCGGCGGCATAGTCATCTTACCGTTGAGCTCGGATGCCGCCGCTCCGGCGGCATGATATGCTTTACCGTTAAGCTCGGATGCCGCCGCTGCGGCGGCAAATCGTGTCGGCGACGACTCGTCGCAAACTAAACTTACATTTAATTTTTTTTTTATTTTTTAAAAACTAATTTACTATTACTTTCATTTATTGATTGATTTATTAATTTTATGAATAAATATATAACAAAATTAATTTATTAGCTCATGATCCCCATAATTCTAATAAAGATCTGTGAAGAAATGATTTTTTAAACAATATAGCATTTTTGCATTTGCATTTGCATTTTGAGTGCAATTTTTTTTAATTTTCAAAATTTTCTATTTTATTATCATACTAACTATATTTAAAAGCAATATAACCACATTTTGAAAAAATCCGATACAAAAAAAAATTCCGAGTTGAAAGATAAGCATAGCACTATAATATTCCGAGCGCAGCGTACCGACTGGCAGTCCGACTCCCGAGTCGAAAGTGTTAATTTAGCGGAAAATCCAGCAATACCAAAACGCTTTAGAAGGAAGCAGGCGCTGCCGAAATGGAGTAAAAATATTTGTTAATTTCATTTTTTCTGTTCGCTTCGCAAAAATTCTTAGAAAGCATTTATTGCAAGAAGTTGCTCGGCTCATAGGCGCCTCTGATTGTGAGCATACATCAAATGTAAATGGAACTATTACGTAGATTTTCCTTCGTTCAGAAAAGATAATATCTGCATAGTAACATATTAGTCTAGTTATTTCACGATTTGTACATGTTCATTTCGCAATTCAGAAATCGTTTTTATTTGTTTCTCATATATATACATTGATTCTAAATCGTTCGCATTATGTATGCAGGTTTATTGTTATTACCTTTTGTTGATATTTTACGATTTTTAACCAGATCAGTAATACACATAAATTGGAAATTTGATTTATTAAAATATTTCCTCTTTTGTTATTACTTAAATAAAATAGAGCTACTACATACGTGAAATACCTATGTCAACATTTTCGACGAAAACATGTGCAATTTTTTTATATAATTTAAAATATAAATATATAAGTTTAGTAATAAATATATAACCGAATTTAATGCATAAATATATAACCTTTACATAATTGGTAATTCAAATATTTTTGATTATTATGTTAAACAATTTAATAATCAATTTCAGTCGAGAATACTGAAGTAGTACTGTGAAGTAGTGAATTAATTAAGTAAGTAAAGTAATAATAAATGAAATTCTGGATTATTTGTGACACATCATCTCAATATATTTGCTTTCATTTAGAAACATTTATATCCTCTTAGCAAGTGCCTGACATTATGGATTAAGCTCAGATTAAACGATTCATATCATTGCACAAGATTAATGCAAATTCATCAAGAACTTGTATGATTCATTAGTCTTATTATCAATATTGTAAATAAACATTTTCTAAGATAGCGTTGGGAAATCATAAAATCAGAGCTTTAGTAGTAATAAAAGAGTAAAATAACATTCAATTGCTTTTATTGAAAAGTAACGTAACATGACTTTATACTTTTTTAACCATTGCGACAAGGCTTGTATAATTGTTTAAAATAAATTTGTACTAAAACTTATTTTGATAATATAAAATTTATTATCTATAAACAATTATGTTACTTACAAACAAACAAATAAAACTGAGAAGATAAATGGAAAGCTAGAATGCAGTCAAATTCTGAAGATTTATTTGGAATAGCTACGTAAATAGTGTCAGGCCATAAAACTTCAATCAGTAAAAATGATTTATTTTCTTTGTCATATCCTTATATGAATTAACCCCTTAATAGACAAGTTTTACTTGTCCTTACCGGACAGTTGTAAAAATTTGACTGAATTAAGAAAAAAACTGATGATAGGGGATGGTTTTTACCCAGGCCTTATATTGTTAAAAGTTTTATTATATTACTGAAACTTAGATCAGAATATATCTTGTAATCCCCTACAATTTTGCATGAATCACATCACATAACCCAATTAAATACACCATGATAGTAAGAGTAATAGACTATATGCAATTCATTTGTGCAATTCATTAGAAATGGATATGTTTCCTTAACCTTTGCTGGCACAACATTCATAACTCAATGTGTAACATTGATATATTATATATTTACTCATGGGCACAAGTAGCAATCATTAAAACTTAAAACATATATCTGTAACTTAAAAACGGATCGAAATATTATTACATTTATTGATCTCCTTTACTCATTAAATCTGGCATATCAAACATATAATTTGTTAAGAAAGTACGATGTTGGTTTCGTGATATTTGATGTAAAATAAATATTTTCTAAATTAAAGGTAACATTTTCAACGGTTAAAATTATTGACATTTTGAATCGAGGTAAATGATTCAATTACTAACTATGCACTTGATAGTGAAGAATGAGAATTATAAAACTTTTGTGTGAATGCTTTCTAAGTATTTGACTCATGGGTCAAAAGAAAATTGAATTGTACGGTAATATATATGTGTTATTTGGTTTCTGAATGTACCACATAATTATGTCAAAGCTTGCTGATAATAATATGTTCAAAATATCACAAATGTTGCACAACATAGAAAATCTGATTAGAATTATGTTGAATAATAATCTGTTGTCGATCAAATTTTAGAATAACCAAAAATAATTTCTACAGCAACCATACAAAAAATAAGACGATTATTGGCCATAATAATATTTTTTGTTATAGAGAACTGATAAAACTAGTGGTGCATTGCATTGTGCCGCAAGGCAAATTTCGGAACTTTCCGTACCAAAAATTAATACTTTTAATAAAGATTCAATTTTCTTTTAGAACTTGTATTGTAATTTTGAAATTATTAAAATTTCTGAAGAAAATGAACTTTTTAAAAAAATTCGTTTTTTTAGACTTTGAAATATTTGTAGTATAATGGATAAACATTGGTACGGAACCCATAAAAAAGTAAACAAAAGTTCTTATCATTAAAGTATCTATAAAATATGTGATAATTTGATGTGCTATGTCTAATAGATTTTTTTGTCGGCCAAATGGCATTTTCACTTTTTCATGGGATCTCCAAAACCGCTAGACCTGCCTTTCCAAAATTTTCATCAGTTCTTCATTTTGTCAATACAATTAAAATGTGTTTTGAAACATTCAAGTTGGTTGATCCGTGTTCTCGAAATCGTCGACGAAAAATTGTATCCGCACATACATACATACATACATACATACACACACACACATACATCCATTTTTTCCAACGAATACTACAACTTACCCTACGGGAAGTTATTAAAAATACAGTTTTTGGATTGTAGTATAATAAATATTTAAAAACATTAAATTAAATATAAATTATTGTTTTAATTATAAGCAATAAATAATATAAAAAAATAACCATTATTATTATTTTTTTAATTAAATTAAAAAAATATTCAAAGGAATTTATGGGCCATAATTACTAAATTTTAATAAAAATATAATAGAATAATTAATTACAACAATAAAAATTAATATTAGATTTGGCATGATTAGTAAAATTTCATAAAGAATTAATAAAGCTTTAGAATTACCGAATAATATGAAAATATCAATTGTCATAAAGAGCACGATATTCGTCGGGGATATAGCTCAGTGGTAGAGCATTCGACTGCAGATCGAGAGGTCCCCGGTTCAAACCCGGGTGTCCCCTAAACTTTTTTTATTGCAGAAACAGATAGAACTTTCGATAATCAATTAAAAGCATACATTATTAAATACTAAGTATTCAGGAATTTATTTTAACAAGTAATTCAAGCGATATTTGGATTTGTTGAATTAAGGTATGGAATTTGATCTTTTTATTAGAAACCTTCTACGATTAGGATTAACTGCATTTTTCCTTAAGGCAAGTCAAATTTTGGTGATAAATGGATTTTAAGAATTGAGGTTCGGTAAGTTCTAAACAAATTCAACATGTTATTCCAAATAAATATTTTATGATATTTCAAAATAAAACCATTTGTCCCATGAAACTTTGGACTCTGCTTCATTAAAATCATTAAAATCATTAACTAGCTGTAAGTGGAATTCTGTCTTAAGGCAATTAAGGCACCGTGCCTTAAGGAAAATTGTTGGAACTTCCCGTACCGCAATTCAAAATTCGAGTAATTAAAAATAATCAATAATAATCAATAAAAGTTGATCAATGATTTGAAACTTTTAATAAAATTTCGAACCATATTAAATCATTTTATCTTAAATCATTTATTTTGAAATATTTTGGAAATTCTGAACTTTTTTTCAAAGCAATCGTACTGCTTTAACCTGCATAAACACGAAATATCGAAGCGCGTAAGCGCCGCATCGCCGTCTAACGCGCAAACATTGGTACGAAACCAATAGGAATGTAAACATTGTTTACATTCCTATTGGTTCCTATTGGTTGTTTACTAAACAAAGTTCATACTTATTGTTAAAATCTCTATAAAATATCTGATAATTTGATGTGCATATGTCTAATGATCATTTTTAACAGCCAGATGGGATTTTTTTTTTACTTTTTTCATTCGATCTCCGAAACCGCTAGACCTGTTTTCATGAAAATTTGATCAGTTCTTCATCTTGTAAATACAAGTAAAACGTTTTTTGAATTATTCAAATTGGACGCTCCGTTCTCTTAAAACGGAGTTACCGTTTTTGGCACTTTTGGCCCCATATCTTTGGGACGGCTAAACCTGCCTTCACCAAGCATGCCTCCTTATCAATACGAATCAAATGTTTTTTCCGTGTTCACGAAATCGTCGACAAAAATTTGTATCCGCACACACACATACACGCACATACACGCACATACACGCACACACACACACACACACACACACATACATCCATTTCTTCTAAGGTATGCCAAAATGTTCAGAAACCTCTGAAACGTAAAGATAAATAAAAATTTTCATTTTCGATTTTTTTGCAATTACTATAACTTGCCCTATGGGAAGTTAAAAATAATTCATTTACTTACGAAGAAAGTGCTCGACCGATCATTACCAAAATCTAATCAGTACTATGTCCAACTGATATCTTTCGAACAGTATTTAAATTTTGATTTAAACATTGATTTAAGAATTTGGCGAAAACGTTTATCTACCAGTTATAAAGAAATTCTCACCAGACACCAGAAAAATGTAAGTATATTCAGAAGTAAATAGCAAAAGTTGCTTAAGTGATCAATTACTGACAAAGCAAATAAATTAATATAATTTAATAAACAAAGCACGAGTACTGAACCGTCTTCCAAAGAAACAAAGCTACATTATTCATTTTTATCGAGTTGCTGTACGGATTTTTTTAAAAAGAACAAACGTGCAATAAAATAGACCCTAAAGGGCTTTGTTGACTCCATTCACAAGCGATACAATCAGTATCAGTAGCTATTATCAATTCCACAGTTACTTCATACAAATTGAAATGATATAAAAATGAATAATCGTCCTATTGAATGATATTAATAGAATAATAAATTAAAAATTTGCACCGTACAACACTTATTTTGCTGCGCAATCATTAATGAATTGAAGCTACGTATCCATGAAACATGGAACAGATACATGAGTATTATGGACTGCAATGATAAGTTAATTATTTCAACCTTTATCTCTTTACCTACCTATTTCTTCTATTTTTGAAACTATGGAATAATTTTTTTAACAGCGATCTCAGCTGCATGTTCTATGAGTTGTGTTTGCTATAGTTCATCCTAGCCTAGAATTTTTCTCAGGAGAATACACCAGGACAGACTCCTTTTACCTGCTGAATATAACAAAGTTATAATTTTCAACAATTAGCATCAACGTATTTATTGGTTCTTTTAATTATAATTTACTCATTTATATTAACTATAATCTTGTTCATAGGCATGCAGCCTAAGGATTATCATGCGAGATCCTATAAAGCGTCTGAATATCAGAAGTGGGATCAATTGATCCAGAATTTCATAATAAGTATTAGCATGCTGATTTACAAATTAAAATGAGTTTCTCAATATTCGAATGCAATTGATATTGTGCACCTGTGATTAAAAATACTTATACATGATCAAAGATTTTAATTAATGGTTAAAACAATAGAGCGCAAATAGAGCAAGCAAGTTTGCAAAGGTTAATTATTTGCAAATTAAAAGCAAAGAAAAGTAAAGGCAAAGTTAATGTTTAGCCAGAAAATCTGATTTACCATTTCATGTTGTTTCTTGTCATTCTGAATGAATTGACCCAATTTTGGAAATCAGTATTGTTGAGTATATGACCAAGATCAGACCTTTTGTGATCAGAAAGACCAGGAAAAAATAAGATTCAATTTCCTTTTTTCAATTAGGATAAGTTCATATTGGTTTGAAATTTAATACAATTTTATAGCATATGAATAAATCTAGAACTGTGTAAGACGTAAACAGAGTAAGGACATAAAATATTGACACATAATAAAAGCAATGACTGAAACAATGAGGTATAATAGTCAACGACAATGCTAAAACACGATTTCTTCACAATGAAATGCGGAATGTCTTAAATAAATATTTAATTCTAACTGGACTATTGTTAAGTAACATAAGATAATTCATCAGATATCAATTTGAAACATTATTAGGCCAAAGGCTTTAAGAAATAAATGGTGGTTTTATTTTTATTTAAAAAACATACTTTTTAAATTTAATACTTAACCAACTTCCTAGCCATCTTCCCCTAACCCCATATTTCGATGTAAAGGTTTCGCAATACGCTCTACTTTGATGGTGTTAAGCGGGGAATTACTGTATTGGCAAAAGTCTTTATACATTTTTGCCCTTTCAAAATCGCAATAATGAACATATTAAGTATACTATTATAACAAAATCATAGATTTAACAGAATATAATAGTTGCGCCGAGAGTAATATAAGGTTAATAAAAGTAATAATAATCTTCATAATTATTTATTTGAAATATGTTATATTACCACAGAAAACAGATAACATAATATAGCTATGCTAACCGAGATAAACCCATAATTTTCAATAAATACATATTTTTAACTTCCCGTAGAGCAAGTTATAGTAATCGCAAAAAAATCGAAAATAAATTTTTTATATATCTTTACGTTTCAAAACCTTCTGAACATTTTGGCATACCTTAGAAAAAATAAATGTATGTGTGTGTGTGTGTGTGTGTGTGTGCGGATGCAAATTTTCGTCGACGATTTCGGGAACACGGATGAAGCGATTTGCATAATTCAAAAAACATTCGATTCGTATTGATAAGGAGACATGCTAATTAATTTTTGGCGAAGGCAGGTCCAGCCGTTCCGAAGATATGGGCGAAAAGTGCCAAAAAACGGCAACTCAGTTTTTAAGAGAACGGAGCGTCCGATTTGAATAATTCAAAAAACATTTTACTTGTATTAACAAGATGAAGAACTGATCAAATTTTCATGAGGCAGCGGTTTCGGAGATCTAGTAAACAAAGTAAAAAAAATGCCATTGGCGGTCAAAAATGATCATTAGACATATGAACATCAAATTATCAGATATTTTATAGAGATTTTAACAATAAGTATAAATTTTGTTTACATTCCTATGGGTTCCGTACCAATGTTTATCCGTTAACGACGACGCGGCGCTTACGCGCTTCGATATTTCGTCTCTATGCAGTTAAAGCAGTACGATTGCTTTGAAAAATGTTCAGAATTTCCAAAATATTTCAAAATACATTTTTCTTCAAGTCATTTTTTTTTTCAAAAAAAAGTAAATTTTTGATAAGAATTTATAGTTTTCTAATTAAAATTAATCTAATTTTTTCAGAGTAAATTTTTTCAAAAATGTTAA
Organism: Ctenocephalides felis; assembly: GCF_003426905.1. Classification (NCBI taxonomy): domain Eukaryota; kingdom Metazoa; phylum Arthropoda; class Insecta; order Siphonaptera; family Pulicidae; genus Ctenocephalides; species Ctenocephalides felis. The sequence continues at coordinate 45,735,731 of NW_020539725.1, read as the reverse complement.
TATTTTTAAAAAAAAAATTTTTGGTACGGAAATTTCCAGCAATTTGCCTTAAGGCCCGATGCTATACGCCCCACTAGTTGAACTTAAATTTTATAACATATAGAACTAATTCACTATTTTGTAACATCTGCCACACGAAATTTATATAATATGTAATAGTGTACCAATTGAGCAATTTACAATAATAGAGACTATTGTGAAATAAAATTATAATTCTGACAGACTAAATTATCTAGAGGTTATTTTCTTTGAAATTGATAAATATAATAATATGTGAAACAAATCGATAATATTCTGAAAAGTTAACGCTTTAGGAGCAAGCATAATGGATTAAATAATACTTTATGTAAAAAAGCGAATTGTTCAAATTTATGAAATATTTTAAATCGTTGAGAGGCAAAATATTTGAAATTGATAATAGAATAAAACAAGCTTTTACCAAGAATGGAAAAAAATCATATTGCAATCTAATTCCTTTATTGCACTATAAATGCAACACCATGAGGTTTTGTATATAAGGCTTGAGGTGATATATATTTTTCTAAACACTTACGTATTTATTAATTTATTTTTGATAAAACTTGTGGGATATTCTACGAACATATTATATTTTAATACTTCACGACACAGTGACTTGTATTACTAAGTAGTTTACACTTTTTTAAAAAAAAAATCCTTGTCTGATACGTTCTAATTTATTTATGTAAAAGTAGAACTTTCATATCGTTTCAAATAAGATGAAACGAGCTATGATATATGTTATTTAAAATTAGAATTATAAAAAGCATCCATGGCTTTTGATTATTAAATATATTTTGATTATTATTGAGATAGATGAGGTGGAGGTTTATACACTCTTCTAAAATTGAAATGATAAGTTTCTGAGTATTGTATAATTTCCCATTACTTATCATTAGAAAAGATGCTGATATGCTAAAAATTAAATATAGTTAATAAATTTACTAAATAAAAAAAATGTGATACAAAAATATATAGAAAGCATCGTATAGTAATCCAATAACTGAAGATTGATTATATTAAATAGTGTTATTGATTGGCAAAATATACTTTTGTAAGACACGAATTACAAAATTTAATGTATATTTACAAAAATTGCAAAAATGGTTTATAATATAATTAATTCGAATAGAAAGTTCAATTTCAAGTATATTATAATGTATAGTTACTAGACAGAACAATTATCGAATAAGAAATCAACAGTAAGAGTAAATAATTTTATTACTATTTTATCCTTCAAATCTTAGATGTCAGAAGTAGCTCGGGGATATGCAACTAAACAAATATTGACAAATTATAGAAATTATTTACTTTTGAGTAGAGATTAGAAATCATGATGTATTTTGTATGTAGTCAGATATATTTTAAATAATGTTTTTAAAAATTATTATGTAACGGGCTTGTATATTTAGGCCAAATATGTACCAATAATGCAATATGTACTTTATTTAGAAACTTCGATTGGAAACTTATTTTTACTAAATTTCCTTCCTGATTAAACAGATGCTCTTGAAATTTGTATATATTTGAATAATTGCATTACTTTTCAAAGTGACTTCTCCACAATTGTTCTTAAGATTTATAACAATAAAAAACATTCAGATACAATAGATGATTGCAATTAGCTCAGATTAATATCTAATAATCATCAACAATAGGTAAATACTCATTATGATAATCACTATTGTTATAAGCATTATGCATATTTGTATTAAATAAACTATTAATAATAAACAGTAGACAATGTAGATGAAACTAAAGGTAATGTTGAAAAATGCATTAATAAAGAATTGAATAGATAGTTAAAGCGATTATAATGGGAGAGATTCCTTCACTTACAGTCATTAAT
>NW_020539725.1:45708258-45733764 GCF_003426905.1 Ctenocephalides felis | reverse complement strand
AAAATACACATTTGAATCATAATAATAAATCAAACCAGATATAATTTGCATTTTTGTCTTAAGCTAAGTTGTAGAAACATCTGATATTTATAACAATCGACATGATAAATAAAAATAAGATTTTTGCAGCTACTAAAGTTTTTTCTAAGAGTTTGACTATTGTTCCAAGAGATTCTCTCTTGGATTTCTCAATATTTTATTTAAATAACATTTATACAATTGTATAATTTTAAACTAGTGTAAAATTATACCATTAATATAGTAAATTTTTGATTATTTAAATGTAAAGTATTATAATAAAATTAAGAAAAAAATATCAATAGACTATCAAACAAATCATGTATTTTTTTGAAAAAACCATGATCAACATGGTCGTACAATTAGGATTGTCACAAAACTTGATAACAATTTTAGCATATTTTCATATATATTTTAGTTAATATATAACATTTAGTATATGATTATATTTTCTAACATTTCATATAATATTTATATGCTTATTCAGTTATCACATTAAAATATTTCTGTTATACATATATGTATAATATGTACAACGTTATAACAATGAATGATGTACAATTTTTATATTAGAGACAAAAATGTTAAAATTTGTAACAAATAGGATAACCATCTGGTGTTGAGATCATTTAAAACTCACTTTAAAATTGATCAACAAGTATTCATACAAAAATATGTTTTGCAAAATTAAATTTTGAGTAACCTATATAATAACATTTTATAATAAATTTGAAAATATGTTTTTGATTGCCAATGATTATGGCAAATCAAATATATTCACATATAAAATTATCACCATCCATTTCATAGTATTATATTATCAATATATAAATTACATATACTTTAAATATAAATTTGTATGATATACTATGTATATCTCATCACGTACACCAAAACACTAACAAGATGAAAAATGTAGAAGAGTATGTTGAAAAAACAATAGCAAAACACTTTTTTCCGAATTTGTTATCATATTTTTCCAAATAGAGCTCGTATAAAAAATCAAATCAAAATGTCTTTCTTAAGCTAAAACTTGAACTGTTATTTATGATGTCACGAAAATTTCAAGTTACTTAGGATCAACTTTTTATGGAACTTCGCTTTCCGCAAAAAAGAAAGCTATAACAGGATCTTAATCATTTCCTAAAAATTAAAACAAATAAATTAAAAAAATATAAAAAATCATATTACAAAACAAATAGAAGTTAGTTACAAATAATAAAAAATAAAAATGTATACCTAGACAAAGCAAAATTTAAAGTAATGTTTTAACAGAGATAATTTTGAACATACTTTAATCTAAGATTTGATATTAATTAACAGAGAAAATATATTAATTATTTATTTATAAAAAAATCTAAAAAAAATCAATTTTCAAGTTTAATAAAGAGTCCGACGATGAGATACAAAATTGTTTAAAGAATATGAGTCTCGATTAAGACTAATTAATAAATTTACATAAGATATTATTTTCCTAACAATTGCTCATACCAATTTTCAACAGTGAGCCTTTTTTACTATTTTGCATCGATAATATTAATATTTTATAGCTAAACGTTGATTTCAAAACATTGGCCCCACGTTGGCCAATGGCCAATTTAGCATAAAAACAATAATAAATAATATAGCATATATTTTCATCAGCCCTTTAACATCTAAATTGCATTAATCGCTGGTTAAGAGTAAAATTTATTGAAATGAAGTTGGTATGATATTTAATATACATTATGCTACTGAGTTCTAACAAAAGAGTCTTCTGTTAAAATAAAATAAAGAGAAAAAAAGCACTTGGTATCCTAATTTATCAAATAATGTGATGTAGAGAGATTATATTTGCGTTAATAATATGCTCTAAATTTTTGCATCGTCGTTGGTTTTATGTAATATGAAATTAAATTATAAGCAAACCTACATGAAATAAAATGTCTCTTATGTTAGTCCACAGTTCACAGATATTTTGCCTTAGTGGTACAAAATGTTCAGTTTGGTTTTGCGTTTGCTGTGTGAAGAAAATAATAAATTAAAAATTATAGTCAATACATACAAATTTTTATAAATTAATTTGTGCAAATAAAATAACCTGTCTCACAAGAAATGTATAAAACACAAAACTTAATATTTAATTTAAGTAGGATTGATTGGAGTTAACAACGCATGCGACATCATAATATCGGTATATCATTTTACTGCTAATTAGAAACAAGTGCATTCTATTTAAATGCTAATCGAACAATTATTGTAGGTTATACTACAATAATATTTATATTTAGCCATTACTGTAGAAACACGCATTAAATGCATTAAAAATCAACATACATGCACAATCATAAAAGTAGTTTCTCAATATATCGAATTTCAAAGACAATTTTGGTAATCGAGTATTTTGAGTAAAATTAGTTTGAGATACTATTTTATAAATATTAACATAAATATGTGCATATTTAAATTATTATCTAGAATACCGGGTAAATCTGACAACAATATCACTATGCACCATTTATGTGATTATTTAATTCTTACACCTCAACAAAAATCTAACTTTCAAAGAAAGATACTGTTAAATAAATTGATAATTTAGTTTAGCGCAGTTTTCTCAGAAATTTCTTGAAACCTGATGTATGATCGCAATACATTAAACAATTACAATTAGTATAAATAAAAAAATTAGGTGTATTATTTTAAATGTAATATTTTTCTTGTTCAAGTTAATAAAAAAAATATGACCAATTATATTATACGTTGATGCACTTAACTGCTAAAGAAAAGCCACGTAAATTATTCATGTGAACCATGATAAAGATTATTAATTAAATTATGATAAATAAAATATTATTAATTAAAAAACATGTAAACTCTACAATCAGATCATTTTAGTCAGATTCTTCCTTATAAGCTCCCTATAAGCATTCGATTCCAAGCCCTCCCCATTCCCAATGCATTTCTTTTAGGCCAAATATTGTGACATACCAAATAATATCAGCAAACAAATTAATATTTAAAATAAATGTTAATTCACGTAGAAATTCAGATCATTTTGGCTAGCCTCTTCCATATATATATCATGCAATTGATTCCCATGCATTTCTTTTAGGCCAATAAATTATGTGACATACCAAAAAATATCAGCAAAGATTAGTATTTAAAAAATGTCAATCCATGTAAATTCTATATTCAAACCATTTTGGCTATTCAAACCATTTTTGGCTATATTATTCCATATAAGCATCATGCAATCGACTCCCAATGCATTTCTTTTAGGCCAATAAATTATTGTCACACACCAAAAAATTTCAGCAAATAAATTATTATTTAAAATAAATGTCAATCCATGTAAATTCTATAATCAGATTATTTTGTTAGATTTTTTCATATAATTCTATATAAGAATCAAGCAATCGAATCCCAATGTATTTTCTTAGGCCTATAAATTATCGTGACATACCAAATAATCCCAGTTAATATCAAATTAACGTTATAAAATATTTTTTTAAAGAATGAGATTATGTTAGCTTCGATGATGAAACACGTAACAGTCAAGTTAATATTTATGATTATATCATATTAATGATAATGGCAACAATAATTACTCTTCATCGACTCGATGAACAAAGACTTTGATTTCCAAATGTGGGGGCGGTGGGTTGAATACGGGTTTTCCGTCTTTGATGTACTGTGCATATGGCAAACTGTAGATGGAATGGAAACCGAGCCTTTCTGAGATAAGGGCCGTGAAATGGCTCGTACAATCCACTCGCAACATTTGAACGGCGTGATCTTTAGCATATTCGCTGGAACAAAATATAAATTATAATTAGCACCAATGTAATAAAAAATCTAAAAATAAATAAACAAACATTGAAAATGTATAAGGTAACATTTTTTCGTCACGTTTTAGCCCGCAATTCTGAGTCCATTTTGAAAATTCAAAAAGCGTTCGAAAGATATTGGTTGGGATCGACCTGATTAGTTGTTGGTAGAGATAGGCCGGGCCGTTTTCTTGTAATAAAGTGTTAAAAAAATTTTTTTTTACGATTTTTATTATATTTTTTTTGACGGTAGATACGATCATAGTCTTATAGATCATACTAATATTACGGCCCTACGACAACTCGTTTAATTTTGAAAATTCTTCAAAGTTTGCAAAAATTGGTATCGTTTTTTTGGTATCGCAGTTAATCAAACTAGACCTTTAATCGACGTTTTCTCAAAAACGCTTGAACTGTTTTCAGAAATTTAAAAGCCATTTGATGTATCACAATGAGAACTATAGTTTGTCAAGTTTGTGAGACGATCTGCCGAGCCGTTTCTTTGTAATTTGAAATAAGTGTTAAACTTTTCGTCCACATTTAAGCTCATTCTACCGAATCGATTTTAAAAAAAGCAAAAACTGTTTGAAAGATATTAGTTGAGAATATACTGATTAGTTTTAGGTGAAAATCTACCAAGGCGTTTACTTGTAATTGTTGAAAAAAAATTTAAACCGATTTTTATGGAACTTTTTTTGGCGATATATATCATGGTCTTATAGAACTTACTAAAATATTACGGCCTTACGACTAGTTTAATTTTAAAAGTTCATCAAAGTATTAGAAAATGAGTAGTTTCTTTGACGTTAATTAAAATTAAAATTAGTCAATTTACTTGGTATAACGATAGAGAACTTGGTCTTAATGACCATACTAAACCATTAAAGTCCTACGAAAACTGGTTCAATTATAAAAAATGTTGGTTTTGGAAAATTTTCTTTCAGAAAATACTCCGAGTTAACGTGTTCGTTCGTTTTCAATATTATGTAATAAATCCACTCGGAATACTTTTATTCACTCATAAGTTAATTTATTTTTGATTGATTAAGTCGATTATTTACACATATCGGGAAGTTCATGTAACTTGCCTTAAGGCAAAATACCTATACCAACTAGTTATAAAATTTATTAAACGAAGATTTTAAATTCGACTCACGCCGTGGCATCAGTCAGCGCCCTGGCAATTCCTCTGCCTCGCCAATTGCTATCGACCGACAGTATTGATATGTTCAAAACACGTTGCACATCAGGAAATTGGCCAAAAACATTGGCTTCTTGGCTCACATGGTGCAGGAGGGCAAGAATCTTGGCGAATTTTGGATTTGCGCAGTCCTTGGATGGATCCGATATCGTAGCTGCATCCTAGATTAAAAAAATCATTTTATATAATAGAAGAAAATTATAATTAATAATTTTTTTTACAAAAGTAAGATGAGTCAAAGTAGTCTAAATGCAGTTCATCACAATTGATCTTCAAAATTACTTTGAAATCATATGCGGTGACATTCACGGTTTTACTTCATGACAAGAATAATTATTCTTATATCATACAATTTTATAAACTTTGATCACATGGCAAACAATTATAGTGTTATGGTATAATCTCAGGTATAATTAAACAAAAAAAGAATATATACATATAATTTATTCATTTCCAGATATTTCATTTCGCAATTGCATTGTATATTATAATCTCCATTCTATGAAATAATAAATTCTGATTTCAGGATATGAAAGTTTGTTATTCGAATCAATCGGATACTTAATAAATTGCATTCAATTGACATTTTGACATGCCTTTCTTATCATAGATTTTAATTTTATTAAATATGAAATAATTCTTAGAAATGATTAATGTTTGTTCATTGCTTTTTATCATCTCTGTAATCGCACGATTACAGGTTGTTGCTAACTCCGATTGCTTTCAGTAATATGAGTAATAGCAACTTAGGAAAATAAAATTAAACCTTTGTATTTGAACTAAAATATTTATGTGTAATAATAAATTTAATAATTTTGCTTACTTCTCTTTCAGTAACACAGTTTATGACAACACGACGAGCTCACCGCGTTCACTCACAGCCATTAAAGAAACTCCTTTTTTCATAGATGTCAATGCATATTCTTCTAGTTCTATACATCGAAATAGAAATAAAAAAAAAAAAAATACAAACTAGCACGACTCTAAATTCAAATTTTGATTTATAGCGGACTATGCCAAAAATAAAAATACTGGAGATCAAATGGCCACCGGTCTCACGTGTTGTGGTCACCAGGAATAATTTTGGCCATTGCAAAATATTGCTTTGACAATCCAAATTAGTGAAATTTAGATTGCCAAAACATGTACTTCTTAAAAGAGTACAAAATTAAAATGTGACATAAACGTTTTTCATATTTTAATATGCATCGTTTTTAAAATATCGTTAGACTCCAAAACATATAATGATCATGCAGCTTACCCTTTTCTTACACTTGGGGTCTACTGGACCCCAACGTTACCTTTCACGAGGTCGCCCATTTCCGAGCATTTTCAGACTTTTAAATTATTCTACCTTCAAAGATTTATGCTGTAGCATTGTAAATAGATCAAAATTTATTTTCATTTTTATAATTTCGTTGAAACACCGCTGGGGTCTCCTGGACCCCGTATGAGAAGCTTTAAATGCGAATTTCGAAGCAAAAATTGTAACTAATTTTTTTCTCAAACTAAACAACTAATCTTCTCTCTTTTTTATATATGTAGCAAATATATATTATTGAATAAAAAATCTGATGATTTTCAAAACCGTTACTGTTAAAATCGGCTGCGCCTTAATTTGTCATTTTATAAGATAACTCGGCCTGAAATTTGGAATATGATGCAGTAAATGAAGTCACAAATGAAATTTGTAATGTTTTCTTCGATAAAGTACTTCATATTGAAAATAATTTTTTGAAAGTTTTACTCTTAATTCAAAACCTTACCAAGAAATATAATCGTTACCAAAACTAACACCAACCATATTAAATTTCGCATTACAAAGATATAAAAAGTTAAATATTACAAGAAAGTACAACTTATATGTGCTTAATGATACAGTCAAATTAAAATGCTATTAATCATTCACAAAGCAACATTCATAAATTACTTTTATGAAACTTAATTGTTATTAAGATTAATGTGTTTTGTCACTGCTATTTTCCTATTAATTAATACGCATTAGTTTAGTTGAAACTAGTGGTGTATGGCATCATGCCTTAAAACAAATTGCTGGAATTCCACTGTATAAAATATTCGAGAATATTAAATGTTTTTTTACTAATATTTATAAAATTATAAAAACTAATAGCAGTGTTAAAATTAATTATTTGAAGTAAATAGTGAGTTTTAGAACTATAGCTAGAATTAGAATTAAATTTATAATCATTGAATTCGGATGCTCCGTTCTCCCAAAAACTCTGTTTCTATTTTCTGCACTCTTTGCTCCGTATCTCCGAAATGGCTGGACCTGCCTTTGCCAAAAACTAATCAGCATATCTATCTATCAATAGGAATCGAATGTTTTTTAAACCATTCAATCAGTTGATCCGTGCGCCTGAAAATGTGGACAAAAGACTGTATCCATACGTACATACACACACATAATTTTTTCTGATGTATGCCAAAATCAGAAACCTTCAAAATGTGAAAAAATGCAAATTTTCAATTTGATTTTTGGACGATTACAATATCTTACCCTACGGGTAAAAATAGTAAAAAGCGTTTAGATATTTTCAATCTATTGTAAATTTGTATTGTTATTGAAAGATTTTCACAACCAAATAATAGTAAAAGAAAGATAATAAATTAAAGAGTTTAAATACTTGACACTTAAATAAACCATACAATGTAATCTAGACTATACAATTATATTGATAAAATTGGTCAACTTTGATAGTCAAAAGCAAGTATTTTACTTTAATTAATTTATTTAACACAGTAAAGATTATTGGCTTAACTAATGGATTGGATATACAAAAAAAAAACAATGATTACTCTTACTGTCAATCCTCTCGCATGAATCGGTATCCCGTCAACCTTGAGGAACGATTTACAAGTTATTGTTAATTCAAGAGTTCAAGGGAAAGATAACGATAGATGATCACATTTACATCCATCCAATTTTTTGAAACAATAAAATAAATGACATATGTAACTATAATTATAACTTTCGTTAAAAAAAAATAACTAACATATAAAAACCACATTACAACGAAAATCAAACCTATAAAATCCAAAATTAGGTAACATTATTATGAGACATAATTAGCATTCGAAAACAGATCTTCATTTATAAAACTATAATATTTCTATCTGGTCATACGGTATAGAGCTTTGGAGCTGTTCCTCAAATCTAATGTTGCATTGATACAGCGGGCCCAAACAAAACTACTTATTGTCAGAAGGATGACAGGTGCACCCTGGTACGTGACCCCTAGAACTCTGCATAAGGATCTGAATGTGCTATATATTGAAGACTTTTTAGAAACAAGATTCACTAATCCACATCACAAATAGAAATTCACCCCAATTCACTCGGGCTTCGCTGCTCCTTCAATCAGAATTTAGTGACTTAAAACATTATGAACTATTACTGGGGTAACTACTATCAATAGTTATATTTAACTGATGTAAATCCAAATAACTCATAGAATGTAATAAATTTTCTAATTTTTATTGATAAGAGAAACTAGTGGTGCATGGCATCGTGCTTTAAAGCAAATTGTTGGAACTTCCCGTATCAAAAACTAAAATTTTTAAAAAAGATTCAATTTTCTTTTGAAACTCTAAAAAAAAATCGATTTTTGAGATTTTTAAAATTTTTGAAAAGAATTTACCTTTGTGAAAAATTTGATTTTTTTTTTACACTTTGAAATATTTTGAAAATTCTGAACTTTTTTTCAAAGCAATCGCGATTCGTTAGCTACGTAGAAACAAAATAAAAAAGCTCGATTATTGAAGGAAAATCAACACATTCGCTGTCTTTCCGCTCTTCATTTAATTTGTCGAACTTCTTCTTCTTTTTGTTGGTTGGATAATATCATCATCACATTCATCACTATCTTCGGTGCGAATAGTAATTTCGTAAAATTTGTCTGTACGAATGTCTATTTGAAACTCATTTTCACTACTGCTTAATTTACAAAATTTACTAGTCGTTTTGCCATATTTAAAAGCGCTCGGTCGTTTTAATATAAAAAAAAGACTATATAGCAAAGAAAAAGGCTAAATATCCTACTAAAATAACTTAAATTATTTTCAAAATACAACACTGTTTATTACTGCTATATGTAATTTATTCAACTTTTCGATGCAAACTGAGTCATTGTTTATAAAATACCCTGTGCCTCACAGAGTATGTTTGTCCACTCAGGTGGACAGCCGTCCCCAAAGAGTTAATAAAAAAAAGATGTAACCGTTTCTCTGGTAATAGTAAAGTCAGCCGATTTCAAAAAATTGCTTAAAATAGTATCGTTAAAAATATCTACTAAATATTTATTACGAAATTTCTGGAAATGAATGCAAATTAACAAGAATAAAAATAGTATTGAAACAAAGGTGCAAATTAGCAATCATAAAAATAATATTCAGCAATTATTCATTATTCGATCAGCTGATAATTGATTATCTATTACGCAAAGACGTTTATAAATACCAGTTTAGCTCGAAATATGAATAATAATTAGTATTTAACGATTGCAATGCAAGTTCATACATATAATTAACCGTATGAATTAAACGCTTGCAGAATAAAACATAATGCAAGCGATGTCTGCAAGAGAACCTTGAAATCGAGCACGCAGTGGCTGATGTCGATAATATTATGAAATGAGTGATCATTTCAATAAATCTGCGATCTGAAGTTCTAGGTCACCCTCATTATGCAGCCGGTAGAATTCTACGACCGTCTTGCTTGGTGCAGTTCGGAAAACTAGTTTTGTAAATATGAAATAATAAAACTACTGCTGCCGTGACGAACAGATGATTGGCAAATCGATTGTCAAGTGCAAGGCGAAATCGCCCACACCAGATTTAGACTCATTATCAGTCTAGAAACTATGAAACTAGATATTTATGCATAATGAAGTAATTAATGAGAATTCAGAGAAATCATTAAATTATTCGAAATGCAATTCTCTATCAATTTCGATATCAAACATTATTTTGATAATGAAATGCCTACTGATAATATTTGGGGGCGTCCATTAATCACCTGAGGTATTTTGGGGAGGAGGGGGTTTGACAAAACATCACGAAAATCACGTGGGGAGGAAGGGGTATAATGAGATATCAAGTGTAATTATTTTTGAACTGATTTTTTTCTAAATCAAAAATTTTCAAAAAAATGAAAAATTTTACAGTTTTTTCACGTAAATAAAAATGCACGTGATGTTGGTGGAGGAAGGGGGTTAATTTGAATATCACCACGTACCATCAGGGGGAGGGGGGATCCAAAAATCGCTCACGTGATTAGTGGACGCACCCTTTGATACTTTTTTCCAACAGTTCTAATTATTTTTTTCTTTTCCATACTTTTTCTAATTTTAATTCCAAATTATTTTAACATTTTTCTACCCTAATTATTTTATCATTACAATTATTTTCATATTAAATTCTTTTTTTGATACTGCCCTTAATTATTATTTTCCAGATAGGGACTCAAATAAAATTGCATAACGGATATTTAAAGGATTTTTTTTACCATCAAAAGAATCTCAAGATCTACAAGCCTTAAATAACTATCTCCAATATTATAACATTTTTCTTCAAGTTATTGTATTAGATAATATTAACATTAGGCTTAATATTGTGTTAGAATTATATTTTACTCTAATTAATTCAATTAAGATAATTTATTTTCTGTAATTACTAAATTTAATCCTGTATCCGCAATTTAAATATAAATAAATAAATAAATTTATTACAATTTCATTATGATTGATATTTCATTCATAATAAATGCGTGTTTAAAATACTGATATAGCAAACCAGCTGATTTGATGCGGTCGTTTTTGGTTAATGTCTATTTAAATATCAAACATAAAGGCTAAATTTATATATTTTTCTGTTTATTAAAAAGATGTTTTTATAGCGAAAAATTCGATTGCAAACATTCGATATTAAAATTTCGGTGATCCACGGTTTAAAAAACTGATAATAAGCATCTTTTTCAAAAAACATAATATTCAAATAATATAAAGTATGCTAGAATTTGTTTATTTAATACTAGGTTTATGACTAAATCATAGCTATTAAAATTTTCTGGGGCAATTTTTATCAAGTATACTGAGCATCGTCGAGTCTCATATAAGGAGTACGTGCCAACTGCAAAGTAGTAATAAAACGAAGTCCAATTTAATGTGGGTAATTACTTTTTTGCTAAATAACGTGGATTTATAGATGGAAACCTATCCTGTCTCCACGTGTATTTTGGAAATGATATTGCTATCTATATTTTCAAGAAAAAATGGATGTCACTGCTGTTGACATCAAGATTTCCGAGCAATGCCGAACCGGGAACCTCTGATTCGAAGTTCTGCTCTATTCATGAGCTCTCACTACCAAAACTCGGGTACTTAATACCAAAGTAAAATAATTTTAAATACCAGAGTAAAATAATTTTAGATTTTTCGGAAGCTATTTTGCATTTTACAGTAATCATTTTGATAAAATATGAAAAATCTATATTAAATTATTGATAATATGTACTGTTATTTGTTGTTATAAATAATGATAACTAAGCAGGCTACAAATATTAATAGCATTTATCAAAAAATCTTTATAAAGCCTATTTAAAAATTTAAGTTGAAAGAATATGCTTCAATGTTATTTAGAATAATGCGCATCTTTATCAACACGAGTTTAAAACCACAAATAAATCAAATGTTTCAATTATACTCATTAATGACATTCTAATGATGTCCAAGCAATATGACAAAGAAAGGTGAATACATTAATTTCATATAAAAATCATATAATACTTTAGATTATAATGCATTTTATAATCATTACCACATAATTACCTCTTATCGTTTATACGATAATTGTAACCATTCAATCAATCATTTCTAAAGTCAATAAAAAGTCGCAGATTTGCTATTGCGATGATTTATAATATTGATAATACTTTTATGTCGACCATTTCAATGCAAATAAATAATATTTTCAATCGTTTCTTGAAAGTTCATTTCGCCATCGTTTTATTTCACTGCCATTTAGACCATGAACCTCAGAAACATTTTTTTTATTTCACTCGAGATTGAGCCATCATTATTCAAAACATGCGAAATAACAAAGGTGTCTAAAAGTTGTCATATATAAAATTTAAACAACTATTAGGGACTTTGATTAGGTATTAGTAAAAAAAATTCAAGGACATCTATTTTAAAATATACCTTGATTAATTTTTAATATATTTGAATAACCAAATGAATTTGTTGAATTATGGGATTCGTGTTATAAAAAATATATAAATTCTCTTGAAATTTCAGTAATACCTTCGTTTGAAATTTTAAAGATTTTTTTTTAACTCATCCGCAAACTGAAGTTGATTCATTTAATACGATCAATTTTGAAAATGTCATTTCGTCTCATTTAATTCCGAAGAAGAAGAAGTTCGTTTTCGCGAAAAAATCTGATTTGATAATTTCATGTTTCTCGACGTTTCATAATTTCTGAATCTGAGGTGATGTGACCCCATGAAATTTTTCATTAGTCAGATTATTTAATTATTATAGAGTGATAATAATTAGATTTGAAATAAAGTATAAAACTTGCAAAAAAGATTCTACCTTTAATTTTACAAGAATCTAGTAAGAACCTGGTGCAAACCTAATAAGCATCCACCTGGAATCCAATGAGAATTCAGCCCAGAGTATAAGATAATTCTAATAAGAGACTAATAAGAATAACTGAGGAAAAATTCGAAAATAAACTAAGAACTAAGAAACTACGTAAAATTTGATGATAGTAGTGCTAGTAAATAAATAAATTCAACAAAATTTTGAATCAGGGCTGCGTTTTTAGGATATACAAGCGCGTATTTGTGCATTATAATTAAATAATTACAAATATTATAAATGTGTTTGAGAGGTATCAATTGGATATTGCATAGATTAGTTTTAAGTGAAAGCGAACACTACATTTTAGGTAGAAACAGTTAAAATTTTTATTTAAATAGCCAAATTTCAATTTTGGTTGATCAAAACAATTATTACACATGTCGGGAAATTCATGCAAGTTGTCACTTACATCTTTTTGCCTCATTGTAGCTTTGAATTAACATCCGCTTGTTAAAAATAAATGAATGATGGAAATATATATTGCAAGTGATATTTGAGTCGTTTACATCAAAATTCATTAAAACTAGTTACTGCAATTAAATTTAAACTCATAGAGTTTCATCATATTTGTTAAATATTAGAATATAGAGCAACCGCGTATATTATACTATTTCTCTCGCATTGTGTTTTCAAATTCTTTGGTAAATAATTTAAATATTAATGAAATCGATCATTAATAGGAGAGTAATTTTGATAATTAGATTACTTAAATTGATTTTTAATCAATCAAAAGCTATAAAGGTATAATGATAATATTATTTCATATGAAAATGGCTTGGGTGGTAATAATAATAAACCAGTTTTTGGTAATCCTTCTGGTAATAAATGGAAGAAATACATAGCAATAATATCGTCATATATGGAGAAATGAGAAATGGAGCATATATGGCATAGATAAAATTTAGTAGTGCTCCAGAAATTCTACGCTTGATCAAATCTACTATCAAAAAATTTTGCCAAATATCTCCAGAATACTACTCCAGAACTTCTACGCTAGTTCAAATCTACTATCAAAAATTCCGCCAATTTATCTTTGCTTAATTTATTTGTAGAAAGTGAAAATTCGACATCAGAACTGCTTGATGTTGGAATTGGCCATGGCTGGGATCGAACCAGCGAATCCGGGACTAGTTGTGCTATCCCACGTCCGAACTGATTACGCCACCACTGGCAGATATGTATGAAAATATAATAATCACCCCAATAATAACGACAGTTATGACTTTTACTTACCGGTCATCTTCTTTGGAAAGCAGGCCCATGTTAACATTGAGCGGTTCGTCCCTGAAGAAGTATTTCCTGAGGTGTTCCAGTGCTCGTTCGTGATGTTCAACTGTCAAAGGCTGAATACTGTACGCCTCTGTGGTGATGGCGCCAGAGACGGACTCCATCCTTTTTGTGAGGGCGTGGCCGGCAGGCTGCTGTTCTCGGGATTCATTTTGTATTCCACCCGGTGACATTATGGACAAACTTGCCAAATTCGTGGGCAGTGCGTCTCCCAGCTATAACAGAGATTAATTTTTTAAGCAAAAATTGAACTGATTTTTTTGTTCTGTATCCAATAGAGGAAAACCAGTGAGGTGGCAAAAGTTGAATATAATAATGAAAGTATACGTCGATGTCTTTGTTGATGTTTAATGTTTCTGCAAATAACTTGAACCAAGTAGAATTTTAAAACTATGTACATTTCCTAAGAAATGAAGAAAATTACAGTAAATTAAGAAATTAAGCAAATTTTAAAAGATTTTTTTTCGGTGTTCTTTGTAATTTTTGCGGGTAAAAAGAGTGTATTTTTTATATTTACTGTTATAGCAACGTAGTTGTCCATGTAGGGTGTAATATCTCTTCGCCATGGGGATAACATTTAATTAGACAAAAATATTTTGAGGTAATGATTAAAAAAGTTGCCCGACCATTGATCTACCATAGGTAAAATATTCTCAACAATGAAACTAAAATAATTTATATATGTATATAGTTATTAAAATATTAAATACATAATTTAATATTGGATGCAGAAGAAAACATTTACTATACCTATGTGAATAAAGTTATTATCAAAGGAGTTTAAATTAAATTAATAATAAAAGTTATTTATATATAAAATTTAGATATATAAAAATTTATAATTATGGCTATGTTATTAAATTTTTTTCTGAAATACTAAAATAGACATAACTCAATAATAACTATTCTATATATAGTTTTATGTCTATTTTCAAGAATTTGTTTGAAATGTGATTTCTTGTTCGAGTAATAAAAAATCTATTTTTGCCATATTGAATATTGAAACAAAACTGTGTTCGAGAGATCGAATACTAAAATATAAAATATAAATCGCCAGTAATTTTTGGAGTAATTAAAATGTGGAATTAAAGTAAAGGAAAAAAGTAACTAAAAGTATGAAATTCTAATATGAAAGTTTCTGATGCATACATAAAAGCTAAACTATTATAATAATTAATTTTGAAATTATAACATATTTTCGTACTATAAAAAGCAAATTGCGATGTGAACTAATTTACACAGGATTAAGTTCTATTAAAATTTGTAATGATTTATTCTGCACATGCGTTCTAAAAAATCACATACAAAAATGAAAATTCATTGATGAAGAATATACATTTTGAGAATTGAATTAATTTTGGAAATTAATTTACAGTAGACTCTACACGTAGTTATCAATTTAATCTAATTACACTTTTAATTAAATTAAATATAAGAATTCAAGTAATAGTCTAAAAGTTGGACAAAATTTTTGATAAACAACTATGCAAAACTAAATGCAAAATGTAACATTTGCATGTAGTTTTTTTATTGATATGAACTATTTTTCACATTTTAAATAAAAAAAACAAGATCAGATTACACAAAACATTAGTTCAAATTTGATGGTATCGTTATTATTTATCATCAAAAGCCTTCGATCAAAATAGAAAAGCAACAAACAGATAAATATAAAGTTTCAATAAACATCAAGAAGCAACATCAAATAGAACTCGAGAGCAATAATATAGAGATTCGTTGGGTTTCGAATAGATTAAATGTTTTGGAAAATCTCCAAAGAAGCTGAATTAATATTAGTATCATATGTTTATATTAGAAAATATATGTCCCACATTTAATTACTCGTGGATACAAAAATTGTAAACAATTACTAAAGCATGAAAACCATTTGCTCAATAAAAACTATCGACAGCCTGTTTTGGCGTCTGGTCAAAATCAATCACAATCTGAGTATCATATGAAACATCAGTGGATTTCATATATTTATAACATTATTATCAAATTGTGCGCTTGAAATAATTTATATATATAAATTTCAATCGATACTAACAGTTATTTAATTGATGACGCATTTAAACAAATGATTAAATGAAGAGTTTTGTTTTCGAACAAATATTATTACACGTAATAATTTATATACTTGTTTATATAATGATTTTTTTAATATACATGTTTATAGCATTAGTGAAATTTTTGGAAATCTAGTCGACAAATACTTGGCAATTCTCTATAAGCACCTAAAGATTATTTTCTAATCAAATCAATTTAAGACTAAAATGATTAAAATTTATTTTCGTATGTTTTAATTATTTTGCGTATATGAATACGTAGGAATAAATAGTATACCTGTTAACAATCTTTAGAAAAAATAAATAAATACTTGATTTGATTTAAATACATTCGAATCTATATAGAGTAGGTATATATCTTATTTTAATAATAATTTAAATGTTTACAAACCGTTTTGAATGTGAGAAGAGTATTTGTACCTGGTAATGAGTTTTCAATTACAAGTTTGGCAAATGAAAAATCGCAATAGACAATTCTTTTGAAGTTAATAAAAATAAATGGTTAATAAAAAACTAGTTTTATGGGCGAAGTGGATGACTAATGAAACTTTATCAACAACGTGTGTTATATAATATTTGGCATGTTACTATCTATAAAAAATAAATAACAAAAACAAAATCAAAAAACAAAAAATAAAACATTCGATTATATCAAAAATAGTAAGTTCGATATTGCTCTAATGTATAATATCATAACGTATTAAAAACAAAAAAACAAAAATAGTCTAATATTAGGTTTTACTGTTTCCAACTTTCTCTACATTTTTTATACCTATTTTGGCAATTTGATTGTCAAAGAACTAAAAATTAAACCAGCGTTCATTCATTTTAGGCCACCTCCATTAACACTTATACAAGAGCAATTTTTAAATAAATTCTAAATCTTATATTTTTGTATCATAAAAGTAATTAAACTTTATAGCAGCTAGCATTTATTTGTTATAATAGGAATAAAATTTATCTCATTTACTTAAATCCTTCAATGTCAAGAGTAAGATGGCCATTATCTGGTATTGAAGACTTGTTTGGTCTTCGTTTAAAATCGCACTCTTGTGTTAACTCCTTATATAAATAATATTTAACAAACATTAAAATGAATATAAAACGATCTAAAACATTGAACAATTTTATCAAAATATATTTCAGACAACTGTTAATATTAGAGAGATCTACTATTTGGATTATAAAGAAACTCCAAAGATCAAAATGCTAAGAAAATTAGTATCTAAGGTTGTGGTTTGTACAAACAAATATTTTATTTTCGACTTCATCGTATTTGCATACATTATTATACGACTGGCATCATTGTTGCATTCGTGAATACTTAGAATAAATATTTATGACTTTATTGATTTAAAACGTCATTTAGTGAGCAATAAAATTCTGATATTGACAGTTCAATAACGTGATTGATTCGATAAAATTAATAGTAAGTCGTAAAATTCTTTTGGCACCTTTATTTGGCGCATTTGAATTACTGATATTAAACAAATGTGACATGAATCCAAAATGACTCAAAAAATGTTTGTTTAGTGAAAAAACTGATGTTTTGACATCAATATTAGTAAATAATTTTAGAATTTATGGTAATAATAAATAGCCACATAGTATGAATTCCTACTTAAATTTTATATCATGTGAAAGAAATGAAAGCTATAATTATCAATAGCGGTTATCAGAAAAAGAAAACAACCCTGAAAATCTTTATGTTTTTTGATCAAGAAAAAAGTACTACTATAAAAAGTATTTTAAATAATAGTTATTTTAAAAATAATTAAAAGACAGTTACAAAAAGGAAATATTTTGTTTGAATTTTGATGACTATTATTTTCGAATAATAACACTTTAATGAGAAAAAATTACTGGATAAGGAGAAAAAAGCTCTTAAGATCATTCTATATATTTACAGGTACAATGGTTTTATAGGATCAAAATCGTTCTTGTGTTGGAACCATAAAAATCTGTTTATTAACTTTATTTCCCGTAGGGTAAGTTATTGTAACCGTCCAAAAATCAAAATTGAAAATTTTTGCATTTCTTCACGTTTTGAAGTTTTCTCAGCATTATGGCTTACCTCAGAAATTTTTTTTGAATATCTAAAATAATTCAAATTTTAATTTTACTTCTAGCTAAAGTTCAATAGCTTACTTATGTACTTCAAATTATTAATTTAAACTTTGCTATTTAGTTTATATAATTCTTATACATATTAGACAATGTTCTTAATTTTAGATTAGATTGGTTAAATTCTGTTTATTCACTTGTCTGTAAAGATATAAGTTAAAACATTTAATAATCTGTTTGAAAACATTTAATATTTCTCAAATATTTTATTACCGTACGGGAAGTTCCAGCAATTTGTCTTAAGGCACGATGCCATTCACCACTATAGTTATTTTAAGCTTTGGATGTAGATTTACGAAATTAATGTTTCTCATGTCAAAGTTTCAAAAAACGAATTTTACCATAAATTAATTTTTAAAAATCGTTTAAAAAGATAAAATTTATTTTAAGATCATGGTAAGTAGATAAGCATATTTTATATCATTTTGTAAATAATCAAATAATTTAATGAAAAAACGATGTAATCATGATAATTGTATTTTTATGTCCATCCCATTTGAAAAATAAAACAAATAAATTACCAAAAAATATTAATTTATAAATAAGCTCCATACCGTATATCTAGATCTAAGATCTTGAGACGCCTTTTCAAAACTCTCTCCATCTTTAATATTCATAACAGAGGGTTGCATTTGCACTGCCATTTTGATATTTTTTCTCAAAAGCACCTCAAATTGAAAATCACAAGTATAAACCTTTTCTTGTAACCACTTACACCACAAAATGAGATTTTTTGTTATTTATACGAAATTGAAATTTTCTATCTTGAATAGAGATAGATTGGAATCACTTTCTTAAAAATTTCGTTTGCAATTAATTTGGATTCGACCCGCAAACTCGAATAGATGAAGCGAAACTGTACCTCGTATTTGGTATATGCTTGTTTTTATACGTTCGTCCATGTGTTGGTGATCATTGTAAATGTGTGCGTCTTCTGATATGTACATATTTATATAAACGACGACATTTACATACACATATTCTTCAATAGTGGAAGCGACCGAGGGACCGACGTACGCAATTTGACACAGGATATTGTTTATAATGGTCTTATACTACTTATCAATAAAACCTTGAAGTTTAATAAAAAATTGAATTATGTGATCAAGATGGAATTAAGTTGCCGGAAAAAATGGAACAATGATGCACGCCATGCTTCTAGATCTATCACAAGGGGGCTGTGGAAAATTTTTAATACCATCATCACGCCATCTTATGCATAAAATAATTTCTAACTAGTGGAGTATGGCATCGTGCTTAAGGCAAATTGCTAGTACTTCCCAAATCGTAACAAAATGATCGAGGAATATTAAATGTTTTCAAATAGATTATAATAAATATTGTAACATTGTCTAACATTTATAAAAATTATATAAACTGAATTGCAAAGTTAAAATTTTTCATTTAAAGTATATAAGTGAGCTTTAGAACTTTAGCAGGAATTAGAATTAAAATCTGAATTATTTTCGATATACAAAAAAAAAATTTTTGAAAAAAAAAATTAAATTTTTTTTTCCCAAAAGCAATTTTTTGCCAACACAAGCAGTAAGTTTTTTGAATCATTCAAATCGGATGCTTAGTTCTCTCAAAAACTGCCATTTTTTGTACATTTAGCTCCGTATCTTCGAAACGACTGGCCAAAAATTAATCAGCACATCTCCCAGAGAAATCTTTTAAATAAAAATAAATAAAAGCAGAAAATTACATAGCTACACCAAATACAAGAAACAATTCAAATGTATTTTGTACTTTTAAACAAAGTTACAAAATGAATTCAAAATTTGATAATTAAGTACAAATTCTCAAAAGCTAATATGCAACTACAATTGGGTGTTTTTAATTTTTCGTAAGATAAGTTATTGCAATCGTCCAAAAAACAAAAATGAAAGTTTTTGCAGAACTTCACGAGATTTTTATTTTAAAAAAACAATATCACGATTCCATAATCACTTGGATAAATATTTATATTTAATATAATTACGATATTTTTAAGAAAATAATCTATAACACGTACAGAATGTAAAAATGTTATGAATTGCATTCACCAAAATTTCATTAAAAATAAGTTAACTTTATTTGAATTAAACTCAGTGAGAATAAGAATAAACCCAGAATTTATATTATTTATAATGAAAATATTATATTTATATTAAATGCCCAAGGAAAATTAATATGACCAAGGAAATAGGTCCATACTTTGACATTTTTGAATTGTGTCCTTTATGGCTGTTTTCCATTTTTGCATAATATATATACAAAGTCTTTTTAATAAATGTAGAGAAAACACTGTTCAGAATAGGGCCCATAAAACGTAAGAAAATAGAAGCAAGTCACAGGTTTTAGAAAAAAATATATAGAAGTCAATTATGATCCAACATTATTAAACACAATGTTAATAAAATCTTTATATGAATTTAATTTAAACATTATATATTTCCAAATATAAATAAAATCTTATATTATGTCTAGGTCGCCCAGTCTAATATGTGCGCTTGCGTATTTCTATTCTTCATTATAATATTTACTACCCATATATTTTTATTTTTCCTCTACCAGCGAAGATTTGTTGCCATTTGTTTGATAGCATATTGGATTTGTTTGCAGTAATTAAAACTTAAAACACAAATAATCGAATATTTGTTTGCTATTGAGCAAAACATCCAAAAAACGAATGTTAGAAATCATGATTGCATTTGAATTAATTGAATGATCGAACAGAGTATTCAATTTATGTAAGTTTGTTATAACAATAATGAAACTTTTATTTATTTCGCTTAATCGTCTGTTTTTCTTTTAAAAATTTTAATTTTACAGAACTGATACCAAATATTGTGAATGAATAGAAGGTACTGTAAATAGGTAATTAGTAGTTGTGTGTAATAGCTATTATTTTTTATCTATTCGTCATAACCGTTTATCACTGTCAATTCGTCATCATAACTGCTACTCGGGTATTTAAAACTAATTATAAGATATGAACAACACAATCTTATTATTAGTATTTTTCATTCATTTGCCCGTCAGTTTGTCTTTACAAAGATACAACAATAGTATCACAACCAATTTTTTTATAAACCTAGAAAAATTCTTGTAATTCTAGACAGTTAGTTAAAGGTAAGGAAATTAAGATACAGTAAAAATAAGTCTTATGAAAAATATTTAAAAACTGGAATTTTTATCTAAAAATATATGACTTTGAGGTAATTAAGACATAACATTTCCTAAATTATGCTTTAAGGTTTTTAACGTTTATATTAAACCTTTCGACTCGAATGCCACAAAAATCGGCAAAATTCATATAAATCTCAGAACTCGCGGGTGGAAAGTTTTGAATCATTCCAATTTATTTAGTTGTAAATTAGTAAATTTTTATTTTATCAATGAACAGTAGAATAGATGACTAACTTATTAAATACTAATAATTAGTGTTCTGCCCAAAGGCAGGTTCATAGTGTGCGAGCATCGCAAATCATTAATTTTCTTCCCCACCCCTGGTTATTATAATTATTATTATTCTCATTTTCAATTTTCTGCACCAGCGTTTCCGGCACTGTACTTCGGCTTTCAGATTTCTGTATTTTCTCATTTGGGGTAAATCATCAATCATCTGCATTCTTCTTTTTTATATTTCTTACAGTCCTTATATTTTACCTTTATGTAGCAGATCCTTTTTTGCGATATGGGCCCGATAGTTTTCTTTTCTTTTTCCAATCGTTCCCAGTAGAATTTTTCTTCTTCCTTTCCATTTATCGATGTGTAGGACAATGTCAGTAAATTATTTTAGTTCATTATACGAGCCTTCGATATAATAAATTTTCCTCGAAAAGTTTGCATAATCTATTCTTGTTGAATTATATATTTTTAAAATATATTATTGAATTAATATATTTTTAAGCACCAAAAATTTGGCAAATAAAATATTACTAGTAATTGATTAAACTATTAACGCGGCAAACGTTAATTTTAATAATAATCTAGGTAAATAAATAGGGTTTTAACTCAAATTTTATTTCGAATAAATTAAAAATGGCTGTAATACCCACAAAACGACTTAAAAAATTCTAATTAACAACTAAAAAAACTTTGCTTTGAACGTCATTTCATCCAGTATTTCATCCACATGTAACTTCCAATGAACGGAATTATTTATTCTACCATCAAGTTCATTTCGAATTTCTCGTGAATAACCCAACAGAGCAACATATTTCGTAGTGCGTCATCAGGGACACGGGCATGCAACAAGTGGAAGCGCACATCAACGACCTACGACAAGTGTAGACGACACAGACGACGAGCTACATAACCATCATAGCTGGGCATTAACTCGTTAATCCGTTAATCGTTAATTAACGAAGTTAACATTTTGATTAACGGATTAACTTTTAAGTTAACTTTTAAAAATGTTAACGGACACGTTAACTTCCGTTAAAATGCGAGAAGTCCGTTAATCGTTAATCCAATGCCTACTATTTACCGCACGGCACAGCTTTAGCCAATGCCTTATTAAACGGCATAGAGAAAAGATTTGGACTACTCCTGAATGATGAACAGTGCCAACTTGCCGCGGCATTTCACTCAAAGTTTCGGTTAATGTGGCTGGAAACGTATGACAGCAGTAGAAGAGGAATGCAGTAAGAAAATGCACGGAAAAAAAGGTAGAAGATGCCTTATGGCAAGAAGCAGCGAAAAATTCGAAGGACAGAGATAGTTTAAGTGGCGGAGGGAGCAATGCGAGTAACAACGATGATGACGAGAAAGAAGACTTTTTCAATTCTGTCACTATAGAAAAACCAAAGAGCTACAAACTCTTTAAAGAATAAAGCGCAAATTCTCGTTAAAATTTGGCTGGATATGAAATCAAAAGACTCGTTCAACGATGCTGCATTCCTCGGGAAACAGATATTCATAAATCTATTTATTAAATACAATACTGCTATACCCTCAAGCGCTGCAGTTGAACGTTTGTTTTCCACGGGTAAAGACATTTTGACACTAAAACGAGCCTCGCTTTCAGACGAGAACCTCAACATGTTAATGTTCATGAAGGGGAATATGCACCTTATGCCCGACGCTTAACCCGTCGCGCGTTTCCTATTTTTCGCAAAAACTAGCTGTAAATGGAATTCTGTCTTAAGGCAATTAGGGCATCGTTTCTTAAGGCAAATTGCTGGTACTTTCCGTACCTAAAATTATTATTTTTTTAAAAACGATTAACATTTTTGAAAAAAATTTACTTCGGAAAAATTAGATTTTTGAGAAACTATAAACTATTGGACAAAAAATTAATTTTTTTTGAAAAAAAAAATGTTTTCTTTATTTTGACATATTTTGGAAGATTTGAACTTTTTTTTAAAGCAATTTTACTGCTTTAGGACTGCATAGAGACAAAATATAAAGCGCGTAAGCGCCGCGTCGCTGTCTAAAGGATAAACATTGGTACGGAACCCATAGGAATGTAAATAACATTTATACTTATTGTTAAAATCTCTATAAAATATCTGATAATTTGATGTGCATATGTCTAATGATCATTTTGACCGCCAAATGGCATTTTTTTTTACTTTTTTCATTAGATCTCCGAAACCGCTAGACCTGCCTTCATGAAAAATTGATCAGTTCTTCATAATTGTCAATACAAGTAAAATGTTTTTTTGAATTATTAAAATCGGACGCTCCGTTCTCTTAAAAACTGTGTTACCGTTTTTGGCTCAATTTTGCCCCATATCTTCGGAACGGCTAGACCTGCCTTTGCCAAAAACTAATCAGCACGTCTTCTTATCAATACGAATCGAATGTTTTTTGAATTATTCAAATCGGTTCATCCGTGTTCCCGAAATCGTCGACGAAAATTTGTATCCGAATACACATACATACACACACACACATACATCCATTTTTTCTAAGGCATGCCAAAATATTCAGAAACCTTTGAAACGTCGAGAAATGCAAAAATTTTCATTTTCGATTTTTTTGCGATTACTATAACTTGCCCTACGGGAAGTTAAAAAAAACTCTTTCCCTTTATTTAGAAAAAAATTCTTGTAAAAACAATATGCAATCATAAAAACGGAAAGTTGACCAATAGCGTTATCACGGTATGTGATAATTGTGCCATTTTCCTTATACACACGGAAGTGTGCATAAAACGGGTTAAATTACACATTTGAATTATACAAGTATTTTGTTTTATTCATAACCTGTTAACTTCCAGAACCTAAACTAATAAGTTTTTTAAGTTCACTAACGCAACGATATAAAAATGTAATTTTACACATATTAACGGATTAACGATTAACGTTAACTTGCGTTAATTCTTCCGAAAAGTAACGCTTTAACGTTTAACGAAGTTAACTTTTTTTGTAGCGGATTAACGATTAACGAAGTTAACTATTTGATTAACGGTGCCCAGCTATGATAACCATAAACACTTTGGAAGATGACCTGGAGCTACGTTAAGTTTTAGAAAAGAACACTTGTAAGATATTTAGTAAGCACATCGGAAATATCGAGTTGGATTTTATAATGATAGTCGATTTATGGTTTTAGAGTTATGTGATAGAAAATGCATGTGAATGTACTTCTATATGCAACAAACACATAATAATACATTTTTGTTTAGCTACTTTATAGGTTTATTTTATTTGACAGCGTGAGAAGGATCGCTACCCTGCGATAGCACCTTCTTAGATATGTGTTTTGATGTATTAAA
The DNA here is from genome assembly GCF_003426905.1 of Ctenocephalides felis. Classification (NCBI taxonomy): domain Eukaryota; kingdom Metazoa; phylum Arthropoda; class Insecta; order Siphonaptera; family Pulicidae; genus Ctenocephalides; species Ctenocephalides felis. The sequence continues at coordinate 45,708,886 of NW_020539725.1, read as the reverse complement.
TCATTGCAGATTCTTTTTTGAGACACTTTGGCGGTAAAGACTTGAGCAGGTCACACGCTAATTGGTTTGGATGACGACTTAAACGAGCTTTGTATCTGGAGCAGTAATAATTAATTTCTTCTTCTATAGTTGGAATTCTGACATCTTGATATATTAACCAGTTTGGAACATATTTTGGAACGATCAGGATTTGTTTCAAAATTCTGTTCCGGAACCTCTGTAGAATAGTTATGTTGGATTTACTGTCCGTACCCCATAGTTGTAGACCGTAGGACCATATTGGTTTAATCATTTTCTTGTATAATATGAGTTTATTTTCTAATGAGAATTGTGATTTCCAGCCCATTAAGACATATCTTAAGACGGATATAATTTCTTTAGAAGGTTTATAACAGCTTGGTTTATAATAAACTTATTCTCTATTTTCCGATAAATTCCCTCATTTAAATTTCTTCTTATTTTGGTAGTCATTCTTTATTATTTTACCGAAAATAGTATTTATATAGAGATAAAATAGCAATAAGAATAAGTATATTTTATCTACCACGTTGTCAGAAAAATTTTCACATGGGTTAAGAAATTATCAAGTTTTGTTCCGGATAGGCCAAGTTTTCGAAACATACTGCAA
>NW_020539725.1:45678797-45707258 GCF_003426905.1 Ctenocephalides felis | reverse complement strand
TCCGATGTGCTTACTAGATATTTACAAGTGTTCTTTTCTAAAATTTCACGTAGCTCCAGGTCATCTTCTAAAGTGTTTATGGTTATGTAGATCGGCGTCTGTGTCGTCTACACTTGTCGTAGGTCGTTGATGTGCGCTTCCACTTGTTGCATGCCCGTGTCCCTGATGACGCACTACGGAATAGGTTGTTCTGTTGGGTTATCCACGAGAAATTCGAAATGAACTTGATGGTTCAAAGAATAATTCCGTTCACTGGAAGTAACATGTGGAAGAAATACTGGACGAAATGACGTTCAAAGCAAAGTTTTTATTAGTTGTTAATTAGAAATTTTTAAGACGTTTTGTGGGTATTACAGCCATTTTTAATTTATTCGAAATAAAATTTGAGTTAAAACCCTATTTATTTACCTAGATTATTATTAAAATTAACGTTTGCCGCGTTTAATCATAGTTTAATCAATGCACTAGTAATATTTTATTTGCCAAATTTTGGTGCTTAAAAATATATTAATTCATATAATATATTTTAAAAATATATAATTCAACAAGAATAAATTATGCAAACTTTTCGAGGAAAATTTATTATATCGAAGGCTCGTATAATGAACTAAAATAATTTACTGACATTGTCCTACACATCGATAAATGGAAAGGAAGAAGAAAAATTCTACTGGGAACGATTGGAAAAAGAAAAGAAAACTATCGGGCCCATATCGCAAAAAAGGATCTGCTACATAAAGGTAAAATATAAGGACTGTAAGAAATATAAAAAGAAGAATGCAGATGATTGATGATTTACCCCAAAATGAGAAAATACAGAAATCTGAAAGCCGAAGTACAGTGCCGGGAAACGCTGGTGCAGAAAATTGAAATGAGAATAATAATAATTATAATAACCAGGGGTGGGGAAGAAAATTAATGATTTGCGATGCTCGCACACTATGAACCTGCCTTTGGGCAGAACACTAATTATTAGTATTTAATAAGTTAGTCATCTATTCTACTGTTCATTGATAAAATAAAAATTTACTAATTTACAACTAAATAAATTGGAATGATTCAAAACTTTCCACCCGCGAGTTCTGAGATTTATATGAATTTTGCCGATTTTTGTGGCATTCGAGTCGAAAGGTTTAATATAAACGTTAAAACCTTAAAGCATAATTTAGGAATGTTATGTCTTAATTACCTCAAAGTCATATATTTTTAGATAAAAATTCCAGTTTTTAAATATTTTTCATAAGACTTATTTTTACTGTATCTTAATTCCTTACCTTTAACTAACTGTCTAGAATTACAAGAATTTTCTAGGTTTATAAAAAAATTGGTTGTGATACTATTGTTGTATCTTTGTAAAGACAAACTGACGGGCAAATGAATGAAAAATACTAATAATAAGATTGTGTTGTTCATATCTTACAATTAGTTTTAAATACCCGAGTAGTTATGATGACGAATTGACAGTGATAAACGGTTATGACGAATAGATAAAAAATAATAGCTATTACACACAACTACTAATTACCTATTTACAGTACCTTCTATTCATTCACAATATTTGGTATCAGTTCTGTAAAATTAAAATTTTTAAAAGAAAAACAGACGATTAAGCGAAATAAATAAAAGTTTCATTATTGTTATAACAAACTTACATAAATTGAATACTCTGTTCGATCATTCAATTAATTCAAATGCAATCATGATTTCTAACATTCGTTTTTGGATGTTTTGCTCAATAGCAAACAAATATTCGATTATTTGTGTTTTAAGTTTTAATTACTGCAAACAAATCCAATATGCTATCAAACAAATGGCAACAAATCTTCGCTGGTAGAGGAAAAATAAAAATATATGGGTAGTAAATATTATAATGAAGAATAGAAATACGCAAGCGCACATATTAGACTGGGCGACCTAGACATAATATAAGATTTTATTTATATTTGGAAATATATAATGTTTAAATTAAATTCATATAAAGATTTTATTAACATTGTGTTTAATAATGTTGGATCATAATTGACTTCTATATATTTTTTTCTAAAACCTGTGACTTGCTTCTATTTTCTTACGTTTTATGGGCCCTATTCTGAACAGTGTTTTTCTCTACATTTATTAAAAAGACTTTGTATATATATTATGCAAAAATGGAAAACAGCCATAAAGGACACAATTCAAAAATGTCAAAGTATGGACCTATTTCCTTGGTCATATTAATTTTCCTTGGGCATTTAATATAAATATAATATTTTCATTATAAATAATATAAATTCTGGGTTTATTCTTATTCTCACTGAGTTTAATTCAAATAAAGTTAACTTATTTTTAATGAAATTTTGGTGAATGCAATTCATAACATTTTTACATTCTGTACGTGTTATAGATTATTTTCTTAAAAATATCGTAATTATATTAAATATAAATATTTATCCAAGTGATTATGGAATCGTGATATTGTTTTTTTAAAATAAAAATCTCGTGAAGTTCTGCAAAAACTTTCATTTTTTTTTTTTGGACGATTGCAATAACTTATCTTACGAAAAATTAAAAACACCCAATTGTAGTTGCATATTAGCTTTTGAGAATTTGTACTTAATTATCAAATTTTGAATTCATTTTGTAACTTTGTTTAAAAGTACAAAATACATTTTGAATTGTTTCTTGTATTTGGTGTAGCTATGTAATTTTCTGCTTTTATTTATTTTTATTTAAAAGATTTCTCTGGGAGATGTGCTGATTAATTTTTGGCCAGTCGTTTCGAAGATACGGAGCTAAATGTACAAAAAATGGCAGTTTTTGAGAGAACTAAGCATCCGATTTGAATGATTCAAAAAACTTACTGCTTGTGTTGGCAAAAAATTGCTTTTGGGAAAAAAAATTTAATTTTTTTTTTCAAAAATTTTTTTTTTGTATATCGAAAATAATTCAGATTTTAATTCTAATTCCTGCTAAAGTTCTAAAGCTCACTTATATACTTTAAATGAAAAATTTTAACTTTGCAATTCAGTTTATATAATTTTTATAAATGTTAGACAATGTTACAATATTTATTATAATCTATTTGAAAACATTTAATATTCCTCGATCATTTTGTTACGATTTGGGAAGTACTAGCAATTTGCCTTAAGGCACGATGCCATACTCCACTAGTTAGAAATTATTTTATGCATAAGATGGCGTGATGATGGTATTAAAAATTTTCCACAGCCCCCTCGTGATAGATCTAGAAGCATGGCGTGCATCATTGTTCCATTTTTTCCGGCAACTTAATTCCATCTTGATCACATAATTCAATTTTTTATTAAACTTCAAGGTTTTATTGATAAGTAGTATAAGACCATTATAAACAATATCCTGTGTCAAATTGCGTACGTCGGTCCCTCGGTCGCTTCCACTATTGAAGAATATGTGTATGTAAATGTCGTCGTTTATATAAATATGTACATATCAGAAGACGCACACATTTACAATGATCACCAACACATGGACGAACGTATAAAAACAAGCATGTACCAAATACGAGGTACAGTTTCGCTTCATCTATTCGAGTTTGCGGGTCGAATCCAAATTAATTGCAAACGAAATTTTTAAGAAAGTGATTCCAATCTATCTCTATTCAAATATCGAGAGAAATTTCAATTTCGCATAAATAACAAAAATTCGCATTTTGTGGTGTAAGTGGTTACAAGAAAAGGTTTATACTTGTGATTTTCAATTTGAGGTGCTTTTGAGAAAAAATATCAAAATGGCAGTGCAAATGCAACCCTCTGTTATGAATATTAAAGATGGAGAGAGTTTTGAAAAGGCGTCTCAAGATCTTAGATCTAGATATACGGTATGGACCTTATTTTTAAACTTAATGTTTTTTTGGTAACTCATTTGTTATTTCAAACAATTCTAGAATGGGACTGATATAATAATGTAATTATTTTTATCAATTCCATTATGATGATTTACAAAATGATATAAAATATGCTTATCTACTTACCATGATTGTGTTAATAATACTAACCCAAATTATATCTTATAAATTATTTTTTTAAACGATTTTTATAGAATTAATTTATAGTAAAATTCGTATTTTGAAACTTTGATATGTAGAACATTACTTAAAATATCTACATCCAAAGCCTAAAATAACTAGTAGTGTATGGCATCGTGGCCTAAGACAAATTGCTGGAACTTACCGTACGGTAATAAAATATTCGAGGATATTAAATGTTTTCAAATAGATTATTATGAATATTTTAACTTATATCTTCACAGGCAAGTGAATAAACAGAATTTAATCAATTTAATTCAAAATTAAGGGCATTGTTTAATATGTATAAGAATTATATAAACTAAATAGCAAAGTTAAAACTAATAATTTGAAGTACATAAGTAAGCTATTAAACTTTAGCTAGAACTAAAATTAAAATTTGAATTATTTTATATATTCAAAAAAAAAATTCTGAGGTAAGCCATAATGCTGAGAAAACTTCAAAACGTGAAGAAATGCAAAAATTTTCAATTTTGATTTTTGGAGGATTACAAAAACTTACCCTAAGGGAAGTTAAAAAAAAACTGATTTTTTTGGTTGTACCAGTAAATTTATAATGATCTAAAGATCGTTTTTCTCCTTATCCAGTAATGTTTTCTCTGCTAAAGTGATACTATCCGAAAATACTAGTAGTTATATCAAAATACTCTCCTTTTTGTAACTATATCTCTTTAAGTATTTTTAAAATAACTTTTATTAAAATACTTTTCATAGTAGTACTGCTTTATAGTAGTACTCTTTACTTGATCAAAAAATAAAAAAGAGTTTCAGGGTTGCTTCCCTTTTTTGAAAACCGCCGTTGATAATTATAGCTTTCCTTGATCAAAAAATATAAAGATTTCTTCTATAAAGATGATTATAGCTTTCATTTCTTTCACATGGTACAAACATTAGTAAAAATTTATTCTATGTGACTATTTTTTATTATAATAAATTATAAAATTATTAACTAATATTGATGTCGAAACGATTTTTTTAAGTCATTTTGGATTCATATCACAATTTGTTTAATTTTTTTTTATTTTATTTAGCCTCTTATTTACAAACTAGCCATATACAGAGTTTCCTACATTTAAATTCTAATTTTACAACACAATTTGTTTAATATCAGTAACTGAAATGCCCCAAATAAAGGTGCCAAAAGAATTTTACGACTTACTATTAATTTTATCGAATTAATCACGTTATTAAACTGTCAATATCAGAGTTTTATTGCTCACTAAATGACGTTTTAAATCAATAAAGTCATAAATATTTATTCTACGTATTCACGAATGCAACAATGATGCCAGTCGTATAATAACGTTATGCAAATACGATAAAGTGTAAAACTAAAATATTTGTTTGTACAAACCACGACCTTCGACACTAATTTTCTTAGAATTTTGATCTTTGGAGTTTCTTTATAATCCAAATAGTAGATCTCTTGATGACATTAAATTTGAAACACAATATTAACAGTTTCTTGAAATACGAGGTCTGTTCAAAAAGTTTTCGTAATTTTCGTTTTTTCAAAAAAATATTTATTTATTCGTCTACATTAATGTGTGGTCCCCTTCAAAGTAGTCCCCCCCAGATATAATACACTTACGCCAGCGTTTTTTCCAATTTTCGAAGCACCCTTGATATTCACTTTTTGATATGTCCTTGAGCACTCTCGGCGATTTTCTTCAATCGAGGAAAACCGCCGTCCTTTCATGGGTCTCTTCAACTTTGGGAATAGGAAAAAGTCACACGGAGCCATATCTGGTGAATTTTTGCACTTTGCAACACTTTATTTCATTTTTTACGCAAAATTTAATACAAATTCTTTGACTTTTTCAATTCTTCCATTGTAAAAATCGCCGAGCTCAGAAAAAACACGTCGAACCTTAGCGACTACCACAGACAAAGTAAACAGATATAGCTGAAAATTTCATCATACTTTAGGGGCATGTATAACAACACAATAAAAAAAAGTTTGACAATCAGACACTCCAGACCCGCGAAATTTAATTATTAGTAATTCCGGGTACTTTTTGAACAGACCATGTATATTTTGACAAAATTGTTCAACGTTTTAAATCGTTCCATATTCATCTTTAATGTTTGTTAAATATTATTTATATAAGGAGTTAACACAAGAGTGCGATTTTAAACGAAGACCAAACAGGTCTTCAATACCAGATAATGGCCATCTTACTCTTGACATTGAATACAAATATATAACATGGATTTAAGTAAAATGAGATAAATTTTATTCCTATTATATCAAATATTATTGCTATAAAGTTTAATTACTTACGTAATATAAAAATTTAAGATTCAGAATTTATTTGAAAATTGCTCTTGTATAAGTGTTAATGGGGGTGGCCTAAAATTAACGAATGCTGGTTTAATTTTTAGCTTCTTTGACGATCAAATTGCCAAAATAGGTATAAAAATGTAGAGAAAGTTGGAAACAGTAAAACATATTATCAGCCAATTTTTCTTTATTTGTATTAAATACGTTATGATATTAGAGCAATGAAACTTACTATGAAACGTTACATTGCATTTACTATGTTTGATATATTCGAATTTATTTTTTGTTTTCTGATTTTGTTTTTCTTATTCATTTTTATAGATAGTATCATGCCTAACATTATGTAATATAAGTTGTTAGTAACGTTTCATCAGTCGACCACTTTGCCCATAAAACTAGTTTTTTTTATTAACCATTCATTTCTATTAACTTCAAAAGAATTGTCTATTGCGATTTTTCATTTGCCAAAACTTGTAATTCAAAACTCATTTCCAAGTACAAATACTCACATTTAAAATAATTCGTAAACATGTACTCTCTATAGATACGAATGTATTTAAATTAGATCAAGTATTCATTTATTTTTCTAAAGATTGTTATACTATTTATTCCTACATATTCCATATACGCAAAATAATTAAAAAATACGAAAATAAATTTTAAGCAATTTAGTCTTAAATCGATCTTATTAGAAAGTAATCTTTTAGTGCTATAGAGTCGCCAACTATGGTCGACTTAATTTGCGAAATTTTTGCTAAAGCTACTATATATATATATATTTAAAAAAAAGTCAATATATAAAATATCGCCGTTAAATATGTATAAAAATTATGTAATAATATTTGCTCAAAAACAAAACTCTTCATCCTAATAATTTGTTTAAATGCGTCATCAATTAAATAACAGTTGGTATCGATTAAAATTTATATATAAATTACTTCAAGCGCACAATATAGCAAATTTGATAATAATGTTATAAATATATGATATCAACTGTTGTTCCAAATAATACTCAGATTGTGATTGATTTTGACCAGACGCCAAAACAGGCTGTCGATAGTTTTTACTAAGCAAATGGTTTTCATGCTTTAGTAGTTGTTTACAATTTTTGTATCCACGAGTAATTAAATGTGGGACATATATTTTCTAATATAAACATTTGATACTAATATTAAGTCAGCTTCTTTGGAGATTTTCCAAAACATTTAATCTATTCGAATTCCAACGAATATCTTTATATTATTGCTCTCGAGTTCTATTTGATGTTACTTCTTGATGTTTATTGGAACTTTATATTTATCTGTTTGTTGATTTTTTATTTTGATCGATGGCTTTTGATGATAAATAATAACGATACTATCAAATTTTGAAGGAATGTTTCGTGTAATTTAAAATCTATTTTTTATTAATAATGTGCCAAATAGTTTTCATGAATGAAAAAAAAAATACCTGCATAACATTTTGCATTTAGTTTTGCAAATTTTATTTTTGGAGGCGTCCATTTTAGGGCGAGGGAGGGTTTGCCAAAAAATCACGAAATATCACGTGGGGGAGGGAGGGGTGTAGTAAGATATCACGTGTATTTATTTTTTAACTGATTTAAAAAAAATCAAACATTTTCAAGAAAAAAAATCAAAAATTTAACAGTCTTATCACGTAACTAAAAATACACTTGATGTTTGGTGGCCATATATCGCCATGTATCACCAAGGGAAAGGGGGGGTCTAAAATCCTTAAAAACTCGCTCATGTGATTAATGGACGCCCCCTTTCAAGAATTTATACAAAATGTTAGACTAATACTTGCTTTCTTACATTTATTCTAATTAAAATTATAATTAAATTATTTTAAAACTGATAACTACGTTCAGAGTCTATCGTATGTTATTTTTAGGAACACAGGTGCAAAATAAATCATTAAAGATTTTAATAAAACTTAATTCTGGTGTTTATTAGTTCACATCACAATTTGCTTCTTATAGTACAAAAAAGATTGCATAATTTCAAGATTAAATAATAAAATGATATATCTTTAATGTATGCATCAGAATCTTATCAAAATTCCTAATTTTAATTACTCTAAAAATTACTGGCGCTTTATATTATATATTTTAGTATTCGATCTCTCGAAAACAGTTTTGTTTCAATATTCAATATTGCAAAAATAGATATTTTATTACTCGAACAAGAAATCACAGTTCAAACAAATTCTTGAAAATAGACATAAAACTATATATATATATAGAATAGTTATTATTGAGTTATGTCTATTTTAATAGTTCAGAATTAATATTAAAAACATAGCTGGAATTATAAACTTTTGTATATCTATATTGTAAATTAATATCTTTAATTATTAATTTAATTTAAAGCATTTTTATAGTGACAATTTTTACTTGGGTATAAACAATATTTTCTTCTATATCCACTATTGATTTATGTATTTAATATTTTTAATAACTATATATTCATATATGAATATTTTTAGTTTCGAAATTCAAAATATTTTATCTTTAGTATAGATTAGCGATCGGAGAACTTCTTTATTCATTACCCCAACATATTTTTATCTAAGTTGATATTACACACCATGGCGCAGAGAGATGATCCTTATACGGACATCTACGTAGCAAAAACAGTGAATATCAATTAAATAGACATACATTTTACCTCCAAAAATTAAAAAAAAAAACACTGCACGAAATTAATTCATTAATTTACTTTACATTGCTTCTAATGCACATAGTTTTACAATTTTACTTAGTTCAAATTATTTGTAGAATTATTGATTCTCAACAGAGACATCGACGTGTTCTTTCATTTATTATATTCAACTCTTACCATTTCACTGGTTTTCCTCTATTGGTTACATAACAATAAAATCAGTTCAATTTTTCGCTTATAAAAATTTATTCTCTGTTCTAGCTGGGAGACGCACTGCCCACGAATTTGGCAAGTTTGTCCATAATGTCACCGGGTGGAATACAAATGAATCCCGAGAACAGCAGCCTGCCGGCCACGCCCTCACAAAAGGATGGAGTCCGTCTCTGGCGCCATCACCACAGAGGCGTACAGTATTCAGCCTTTGACAGTTGAACATCACGAACGAGCACTGGAACACACCTCAGGAATATACTCTTCAGGACGAACCGCTCAATTTAACATGGGCCTGCTTTCCAAAGAAGATGACCGGTAAGTAAAGTCATAACTGTCGTTATTATTGGGGTGATTATTATATTTTTCATACATATCTGCCCAGTGGTGGCGTAATCAGTTCGGACGTGGGATAGCACAAACTAGTCCCGGATTCGCTGGTTCGATCCCAGCCATGGCCAATTCCAACATCAAGCAGTTCTGATGTCGAATTTTCACTTTCTACAAATAAATTAAGCAAAGATAAATTGGCGGAATTTTTTGATAGTAGATTTGAACTAGCGTAGAAGTTCTGGAGTAGTATTCTGGAGATATTTGGCAAAATTTTTTGATAGTAGATTGGATCAAGCGTAGAATTTCTGGAGCACTATCAATTTATCTATGCCATATATGCTCCATATATTATTGCTATGTATTTCTTCCATTTATTACCAGAAGGATTACCAAAAAATGGTTTATTATTATTACCACCCAAGCCATTTTCATATGAAAATAATATTATCATTATACCTTTATAGCTTTTGATTGATTAAACAAGTCAATTTAAGTAATCTAATTATCAAAATTACTCTCCTATTAATATGATCGATTTCATTAATATTTAAATTATTTACCAAGAATTTGAAAACACAATGCGAGGGAAATAGTATAAGAGAAGCGGTTGCTCTATATTTTAATATTTGTTAATAAATATGATGAAACTGTGCGAGTTTATATTTAATTGCAGCAATAACTGGTTTTAATGAATTTTGATGTAAACGACTCAAATATCACTTGCAATATATATTTTCATCATTCATTTATTTTTAACAAGCGGATGTTAATTGATGTAAAAAGATGTAAGTGACAACTTGCATGAACCGAAATTGAAATTTACCCTTTTAAATAAAGGGTTTCTTTCTAAAAACTAATCTATGCAATTTTCAATTGATATCTCTCAAACACATTTATAATATTTGTAATTATATTAATTATAGTGCACAAATACGCGCTTGTATGTCCTAAAAACGCAGCCCATGATTCAAAATTTTGTTGAATTTATTTATTTACTAGCACTACTATCATCAAATTTTACGTTAGTTCTTAGTTTACTTTCGAATTTTTCCTCAGTTATTCTTATTAGTCTCTTATTAGAATCATCTTATACTCTGGATTGAATTCTCATTGGATTCCAGGTGGATGCTTATTAGGTTTGCACAACATTCTTACTAGATTCTCTTAAAATTAAAGGTAGAATCTTTTTACAAATTTATTTATTTATACATTATTTCAAAACTTATTATTATTTATTAATTGATCCATAATAATCAATACATAATCTGATTAACAAAAATTTACATGGGGTCACATCACCTCAGATTCAGATTAGTTTGAAACTTCGAGAAATCATGAAATTATCAGATCAGATTTTCCCGCAAAAACATAAACTTCTTCTTCTTCGGAATTAAATGAGACGAAATGACATTTTCAAAATTGATCGTATTAAATATATCAACTACAGTTTGCGTTTGATTTAAAAATTTACATCAAATTTTTAAACCAAGGTATTACTGAAATTTCAAGAGAATTTATATATCTTCTTATAACACAAATTTCATAATTCAACAAATTCATTTCGTTTATTCAAATATCAATAAAAAATTAATCGTAGTATATTTTAAAATAGATGTCCTTGAATTTATTTCACTAATACCTAATCAATAGTCCCTAATAGTTTGTTTAAATTTTATATATGACACTTTTTAGACACCTTTATTATTTCCGCATATTTTGAATAATGATGGCTCAATCTCGAGTGAAATAAAAAACATGTTTTCTGAGGTTCATGGTCTAAATGGCAGTGAAATAAAACGAAGTCGAAATGAACTTTCAAGAAACGTTTGAAGATATTATTTATTCGCATTGAAATGTTCGACATAAAAGTATTATCAATATTATTAATCATCGCAATAGCAAATCCGCGACTTTTTATTGACTTCAGAAGTGATTGATTGAGTGGTTACTATTATTGTACAAACGATAAGATTTAATTATGTGGTAAATAATCATAAACTTCATTATAGTCTAAACTATTCTATGATTTTTATATGAAATTAACGTATTCACCTTTCTTTGTCATAATGCTCGGATTGCTTGGACATTATTATAAGGCTATTAATGAGTATAATTGAAACTTTTGATTTATTTGTGGTTTTAAACTCGTAGTGATAAAGATAACGCGCTATGCACATTATTTTAAATACCATTAAAGCGTGTTCTTTCAACTCAAAATTTTAAATAAGCTTTATAAAGATTTTTTTATCAATGGTATTAATATTTGAAGCCTGATTAATTTTTATATATCTTATAACAACGAATACAGTATATATTACCAATAATTTGAAATAGATTTTTCATGTTTTTATCAAAATGAACGACTACAAAATTCAAAACAAGCTTCCAAAAAATCTAAGATTATTTTACTTTGGTATTGTATTTATTAACCGAGTTTAGGTGGTGAGAGCAGAACTTCGAATCAGAGGTTCCCAGTTCGGCATCTACCTCGGAAATCTTGGCGTCAAGCAGCAGTGACGTTTTTTCTTGAAAATATAGATAGCAATATGTTTCCAAGAAACACGTAGAGACAGGGTAGGTTGCCATCTATAAATCCACGTTACTTAAGATTGCTGTTAATAGCAAAAAAATATTCTACGACATTAACATAAAATGGACGTTTTTTTTTTCACTTTTCTGCGATTTACAAAGAAACGGCTAGGGCGCAAAATTGAAAACCACTAGTCCTCGTAGAGATACATTGAACTTTGAAATCAGTCCGGCCGTTTTTGAGAAAACGTCGATCTACGGCAAAAAATCTTCACATACACATACACACACATACATTTTCCAAATTTGGTCTCATTCGATTCAGAATAGCTTTGAACGTCGAGAAAACATAAAATCAGCATTAATAGAAACATTAAAATTAATTTATATTTAAATTATGGATACAGGATTAAATTTAGTAGTTACATAAAATAAATTATCTTAATTGAAATAATTACAGTAAAATACTACTCTAAAACAATATTAAGCGTAACTTTAGTATTATCAAATACAATAACTTGAAAAAAAATGTTATAATATTGAGATAGTTTATTTAAGGCTAGTAAATCTTGAGATTCTTTTGATGGTAAAAAAATTCTTTCAACATTCGTTATGCAATTTTGGGTCCCATATCTGGAAAATAATAATTAAGGGCAGTATCAAAAAAAAGAATATAATATGAAAATAATATGGAATAAAAATTAGAAAGAGTATGGAAAAAGGAAAAAATAATAGTAACTGTTGGAAAAAAGTATCAAACATTATCAGTAGGCATTTCATTGTTAAACTAATGTTTCATATCGAAATTGGCAAACTCAGAAGTATCATAGAAACTTTGGTATCGAAATGAATTGCATTTCGAATAATTTAAATTTCTCTGAATTTCTCATTAATCACTTCATTATGCATAAATATCTAGTTTCATAGTTTCTAGACTGATAATGAGTCTAAATCTGGTGTGGGCGATTTCGCCTTGCACTTGACAATCGATTTGCCAATCATCTGTTCGTCACGGCAGCAGTAGTTTTATTATTTCATATTTACAAAACTAGTTTTCCGTAAACTGCACCAAGCAAGACGGTCGTAGAATTCATGCCGGCTGCATAATGAGGGTGACCTAGAACTTCAGATCGCAGATTTATTGAAATGATCACTCATTTCATAATATTATCGACATCAGCCACTGCGTGCTCGATTTCAAGGTTCTCTTGCAGACATCGCTTGCATTATGTTTTATTCTGCAAGCGTTTAATTCATACGGTTAATTATATGTATGAACTTGCATTGCAATCGTTAAATACTAATTATTATTCATATTTCGAGCTAAACTGGTATTTATAAACGTCTTTGCGTAATAGATAATCAATTATCAGCTGTTCGAATAATGAATAATTGCTGAATATTATTTTTATGATTGCTAATTTGCACCTTTGTTTCAATACTATTTTTATTCTTGTTTATTTGCATTAATTTCCAGAAATTTCGTGATAAATATTTAGTAGATATTTTTAACGATACTATTTTAAGCAATTTTTTGAAATCGGCTGACTTTACTATTACCAGAGAAACGGTTACATCTTTTTTTTATTAACTCTTTGGGGACGGCTGTCCACCTGAGTGGACAAACATACTCTGTGAGGCACAGGGTATTTTATAAACAATGACTCAGTTTGCATCGAAAAGTTGAATAAATTACATATAGCAGTAATAAACAGTGTTGTATTTTGAAAATAATTTTAAGTTATTTTAGTAGGATATTTAGCCTTTTTCTTTGCTATATAGTCTTTTTTTTATATTTAAAACGACCGAGCGCTTTTAAATATGGCAAAACGACTAGTAAATTTTGTAAATTAAGCAGTAGTGAAAATGAGTTTCAAATAGACATTCGTACAGACAAATTTTACGAAATTACTATTCGCACCGAAGATAGTGATGAATGTGATAATGATATTATCCAACCAACAAAAAGAAGAAGAAGTTCGACAAATTAAATGAAGAGCGGAAAGACAGCGTTTTTTATTTTGTTTCTACGTAGCTAACGAATCGCGATTGCTTTGAAAAAAAGTTCAGAATTTTCAAAATATTTCAAAGTGTAAAAAAAAAATCAAATTTTTCACAAAGGTAAATTCTTTTCAAAAATTTTAAAAATCTCAAAAATCGATTTTTTTTTAGAGTTTCAAAAGAAAATTGAATCTTTTTTAAAAATTTTAGTTTTTGATACGGGAAGTTCCAACAATTTGCTTTAAAGCACGATGCCATGCACCACTAGTTTCTCTTATCAATAAAAATTAGAAAATTTATTACATTCTATGAGTTATTTGGATTTACATCAGTTAAATATAACTATTGATAGTAGTTACCCCAGTAATAGTTCATAATGTTTTAAGTCACTAAATTCTGATTGAAGGAGCAGCGAAGCCCGAGTGAATTGGGGTGAATTTCTATTTGTGATGTGGATTAGTGAATCTTGTTTCTAAAAAGTCTTCAATATATAGCACATTCAGATCCTTATGCAGAGTTCTAGGGGTCACGTACCAGGGTGCACCTGTCATCCTTCTGACAATAAGTAGTTTTGTTTGGGCCCGCTGTATCAATGCAACATTAGATTTGAGGAACAGCTCCAAAGCTCTATACCGTATGACCAGATAGGAATTATTATAGTTTTATAAATCAAGATCTTGTTTTCGAGTGCTAATTATGTCTCATAATGTTACCTAATTTTGGATTTTATAGGTTTGATTTTCGTTGTAATGTGGTTTTTATATGTTAGTTAATTTTTTTAACGAAAGTTATAATTATAGTTACATATGTCATTTATTTTATTGTTTCAAAAAATTGTTAAGGATGTAAATGTGATCATCTATCGTTATCTTTTCCTTGAACTCTTGAATTAACAATAACTTGTAAATCGTTCCTCAAGGTTGACGGGATACCGATTCATGCGAGAGGAATTGACAGTAAGAGTAATCATTGCTTTTTTGTATATCCAATCCATTAGCTAAGCCAATAATCTTCACTGTGTTAAATAAATAATTTAAAGTAAATTACTTGATTTTGACTATCAAAATTGGTCAATTTTATTAATATAATTAATTGGTCTATACTCTATTCATAACACTTTAATTTATTCTTATTCTTCAATTATTTTTTGCTTGTGATAAACTATCAATAACAATTTAAATAAATTTACAATGCATTGAAAATTTCTAAACGCTCTTGTTAATTCTTTCAACTAAGCTAATGCGTATTAATTAATAGGAAAATGCAGTGACAAAACACATTAATCTTAATAACAATTAAGTTTTCATAAAAGTAATTTATGAGTGTTGCTTTGTTGAATGATTAATAGCATTTTAATTTGACTTTATCATTAAGCACATACAAGTTGTACTTTCTTGTAATATTTAACTTTTTATATATTTTGTAATGCAAAATTTAATATGGTTGGTGTTAGTTTTGGTAATAATTTTATTTCTTGGTAATTGTTTTGAATTAAGAGTAAAACTTTCAAAAATTTATTTTTAATATAAGGATGAAGTACTTTATCAAAGAAAATTACAAATTTCATTTGTGACTTCATTTACTGCATCATAGTCCAAGTTTCAAGGTTGGTCATCATTATAAAATGTCAAATTAAGGCGCAGCATATTTTAAACGGTTTTGAAAAGCACCAGACTTTTTAAGTAATAATATATATATATATATATATATATATACGAGGTCTGTTCAAAAAGTTTTCGTAATTTTCGTTTTTTTCAAAAAAATATTTATTTATTCGTCTACATTAATGTGGTCCCCTTCAAAGTAGTCCCCCCCCCCAGATATAATACACTTATGCCAGCGTTTTTTCCAATTTTCGAAGCACCCTTGATATTCACTTTTTGATATGTCCTTGAGCACTCTCGGCGATTTTCTTCAATCGAGGAAAACCGCCGTCCTTTCATGGGTCTCTTCAACTTTGGGAATAGGAAAAAGTCACACGGAGCCATATCTGGTGAATTTTTGCACTTTGCAACACTTTATTTCATTTTTTACGCAAAATTTAATACAAATTCTTTGACTTTTTCAATTCTTCCATTGTAAAAATCGCCGAGCTCAGAAAAACACGTCGAACCTTAGCGACTACCACAGACAAAGTAAACAGTGAATATAGCTGAAAATTTCATCATACTTTAGGGGCATGTATACCAACACAATAAAAAAAAATTTTTGACAATCAGACACTCCAGACCCGCGAAATTTAATTATTAGTAATTCCGGGTACTTTTTGAACAGACCATGTATATATATATATATATATATATATACATATATATATATTTGATACATAAATAAAAAAGAGAAAAGATTAGTTGTTTAGTTCGAGAAAAAAATAGTTATAATTTTTGCTTCCAAATTCTCATTTAAAGCTTCTCATACGGGGTCCAGCAGACCCCAGCGGTATTGAAACACTCGCCGTTGGCAGACTATTGGCCTGATTATAAAAAACGAAAATAAATTTTGAACTATCTACAATGCCACAGCATAAGTTTTTGAAAGTAGAAGACATTGAAAAGTCTGAAAATTGCTCGTAAATGAGCGACCTCGTGAAAGGTGCCGTTGAGGTCCAGTAGACCCCAGGTTAACCCCAGATGTAAGAGAATAATAGCTGATGATAATCATATGTTTTAAAGTCTGACAGTGTATTTTAAAAACGATGCCTATTAAAAAATGAAGAATTTAGTAAGAAGCTTATCTTACATTTTAATTTTGTACTCTTCTAAGAAGTAAATGAGTTGGCATTTTAAGTTATTGAATCACTAATTTGTATTATCAAAATAATATTTTTGCAATTGCCAAAATTATTCCTGGTGAACAACACGTGAGACCGGTGGCCATTTGATCTCCAGTATTCTTTTATTTTTGGCATAGTCCGCTATAAATCAAATTTTTGAATTCAGAGTCGTGCTAGTTTTATATTTTTTATTTTTTTTATTATTTCAGATGTATAGAACTCGAAGAATATGCATTGACATCTATGAAAAAAGGAGTTTCTTTAATGGCTGTGAGTGAACGCGGTGAGCTCGTCGGTGTTGTCATAAACTGTGTTACTGAAAGAGAAGTAAGCAAAATTATTAAATTTATTATTACACATAAATATTTTAGTTCAAATACAAAGGTTTAATTTTTATTTTCCTAAGTTGCTATTACTCATATTACTGAAAGCAATCGGAGTTAGCAACAACCTGTAATCGTGCGATTACAGAGATGATAAAAAGCAATGAACAAACATTAATCATTTCTAAGAATTATTCTTATTTGATAAAAATTAAAATCTATGATAAGAAAGGCATGTCAAAATGTCAATTGAATGCAATTTATTAAGTAATCCGATTGATTCGAATAAAACAACTTTCATATCCTGAAATCAGAATTTATTATTTCATAGAATGGAGATTATAATATACAATGCAATTGCGAAATGAAATATCTGGAAATGAATAAATTATATGTATATATTCATTTTTTTGTTTAATTATACCTGAGATTATACCATAACACTATAATTGTTGCCATGCGATCAAAGTTTATAAAATTGTATGATATAAGAATAATTAATCTTGTCATGGAAGTAAAACCGTGAATGTCAACCGCAATATGATTTCAAAGTTAATTTTGAAGATCAATTGTGATGAACTGCATTTAGACTACTTTGACTCATCTTACTTTTGTAAAAAAAAATTATTAATTATAATTTTCTTCTATTATATAAAATGATTTTTTTAATCTAGGATGCAGCTACGATATCGGATCCATCCAAGGACTGCGCAAATCCAAAATTCGCCAAGATTCTTGCCCTCCTGCACCATGTGAGCCAAGAAGCCAATGTTTTTGGCCAATTTCCTGATGTGCAACGTGTTTTGAACATATCAATACTGTCGGTCGATAGCAATTGGCGAGGCAGAGGAATTGCCAGGGCGCTGACTGATGCCACGGCGTGAGTCGAATTTAAAATTATCAATCAATGTTTAATATTATAAATAACTTAAATAAAACATCGGTGTTAGCTATAACTCTATGTTTTCACATCAATAATTTCACATGAAAATTATTCTTCCACCCCAAAATGTCGGGTAAAGCTACCCTTACCAGATTTTGGTATTTTTTATAAAAGCTCATCGTAAGATAGCGAAATAATTATTTTCAATCAAAATAATCACTGTAATACTAAAAGATATGAAATTTGATATGTTTTTCTAATTTTATTCAGACCGAATGATTTCTCTATATCAATTATAAAATTACTTACAAAAATTTATTGTTAAATGTTAAAAATTTGTGCCCTTCATTGGAATGAGTGTTTTTGCTAACAGTCCTGAAAATGGAACAGCCTATTCTGTAAACGAACGTTTAAAAAAAAAAAATTCAAAAAACATAATGAATTATTATGTGTTTTTGTGTTTTAAATGAATTATTCTTTGAAATTATTTTTAAAGTAATGATTATTGATTTAGTTTTGAGATATTTTAAATTCCCGTTGGGTAAGTTATTGTAATTGTCCAAAAATTTTTCATTTTTTCGCGTTTAGAAGGTTTTTGAACATGTTGGGATACCTCAGAAAAAATGGATGTGTGTGTATGCGTGTGTGTATGTGTGTGTGGATACAATTATTCTTCCATGTTTTTAGGTGCATGGAACAACCGATTTGAATGATTCGAAAAACATTTGATTGTTATTGATACGGAGATGTGCTGATTAGTTTTTGGCAAAGGCAGATCCACCCTTTTTGGAGATACCAGGCTAAATGTGCAAAAAATAGAAGTTTTTGAGAAAACTAAGCATCTAATTTGAATGATTCAAAAAACTTTCTGCTTGTTTTGACAAAATAATTGCTTTTGGAAAAAAATTACTTCAATTTTTTTTGTGTATCGAAAATAATTCAGATTTTAATTTTAATTCTGGCTAAAGTTCTAAAGCTTACTTATTTATTTTAAATAAATAATTTATACTTTGTAATTCAGTATTTATATAACGATTATAAATATTAGACAATGTTACAGTATTTATAATAATCTATGTGAAAACATTTAATATTTCGGGAAGTTACGGTACGGGAAGTTCCAGCAGTTTGCCTTAAGGCACGATGCCATACACAACTGGTTTTATTAAAAATTAATATAGTTTTGAATAATATTGCTTTAATATACAAAATCGTATATTCAATTTTGGGTACTAATAAACAAGTAAGCTATTTTTAGAGATATGAAATTACACATATAAAAATCGATAGGATTGATTTCGATTTTTCGATTAACTCGAAAGTTACGGTTTAATTTGGTTGCATTTTTTTATATATGTGTAGAGAGGGACACAAAGGTCTAATTTGACATTTAGTTTGTAATTATACTCTGATTCTATCGGCGGATTAATAAGTGCCCAGGGTAAAAAGGCCCACTATTAGTAATAGGTACTCAGAGTAAAAAAGGCCCACTAATATGTATTTAATTGTTTACAGTTTATTCATGTTTTTTTATTAAAATGTTTCTAATTATAATTTATCTTTTATTCCAGCGAATATGCTAAAGATCACGCCGTTGAAATGTTGCGAGTGGATTGTACGAGCCATTTCACGGCCCTTATCTCAGAAAGGCTCGGTTTCCATTCCATCTACAGTTTGCCATATGCACAGTACATCAAAGACGGAAAACCCGTATTCAACCCACCGCCCCCACATTTGGAAATCAAAGTCTTTGTTCATCGAGTCGATGAAGAGTAATTATTGTTGCCATTATCATTAATATGATATAATCATAAATATTAACTTGACTGTTACGTGTTTCATCATCGAAGCTAACATAATCTCATTCTTTAAAAAAATATTTTATAACGTTAATTTGATATTAACTGGGATTATTTGGTATGTCACGATAATTTATAGGCCTAAGAAAATACATTGGGATTCGATTGCTTGATTCTTATATAGAATTATATGAAAAAATCTAACAAAATAATCTGATTATAGAATTTACATGGATTGACATTTATTTTAAATATTAATTTATTTGCTGAAATTTTTTGGTGTGTGACAATAATTTATTGGCCTAAAAGAAATGCATTGGGAGTCGATTGCATGATGCTTATATGGAATAATATAGCCAAAAATGGTTTGAATAGCCAAAATGGTTTGAATATAGAATTTACATGGATTGACATTTTTTTAAATACTAATCTTTGCTGATATTTTTTGGTATGTCACATAATTTATTGGCCTAAAAGAAATGCATTGGGAATCAATTGCATGATATATATATGGAAGAGGCTAGCCAAAATGATCTGAATTTCTACGTGAATTAACATTTATTTTAAATATTAATTTGTTTGCTGATATTATTTGGTATGTCACAATATTTGGCCTAAAAGAAATGCATTGGGAATGGGGAGGGCTTGGAATCGAATGCTTATAGGGAGCTTATAAGGAAGAATCTGACTAAAATGATCTGATTGTAGAGTTTACATGTTTTTTTAATTAATAATATTTTATTTATCATAATTTAATTAATAATCTTTATCATGGTTCCACATGAATAATTTACGTGGCTTTTCTTTAGCAGTTAAGTGCATCAACGTATAATATAATTGGTCATATTTTTTTTATTAACTTGAACAAGAAAAATATTACATTTAAAATAATACACCTAATTTTTTTATTTATACTAATTGTAATTGTTTAATGTATTGCGATCATACATCAGGTTTCAAGAAATTTCTGAGAAAACTGCGCTAAACTAAATTATCAATTTATTTAACAGTATCTTTCTTTGAAAGTTAGATTTTTGTTGAGGTGTTAAGAATTAAATAATCACATAAATGGTGCATAAGTGATATTGTTGTCAGATTTACCCGGTATTCTAGATAATAATTTAAATATGCACATATTTATGTTAATATTTATAAAATAGTATCTCAAACTAATTTTACTCAAAATACTCGATTACCAAAATTGTCTTTGAAATTCGATATATTGAGAAACTACTTTTATGATTGTGCATGTATGTTGATTTTTAATGCATTTAATGCGTGTTTCTGCAGTAATGGCTAAATATAAATATTATTGTAGTATAACCTACAATAATTGTTCGATTAGCATTTAAATAGAATGCACTTGTTTCTAATTAGCAGTAAAATGATATACCGATATTATGATGTCGCATGCGTTGTTAACTCCAATCAATCCTACTTAAATTAAATATTAAGTTTTGTGTTTTATACATTTCTTGTGAGACAGGTTATTTTATTTGCACAAATTTAATTTATAAAAATTTGTATGTATTGACTATAATTTTTAATTTATTATTTTCTTCACACAGCAAACGCAAAACCAAACTGAACATTTTGTACCACTAAGGCAAAATATCTGTGAACTGTGGACTAACATAAGAGACATTTTATTTCATGTAGGTTTGCTTATAATTTAATTTCATATTACATAAAAACCAACGACGATGCAAAAATTTAGAGCATATTATTAACGCAAATATAATCTCTCTACATCACATTATTTGATAAATTAGGATACCAAGTGCTTTTTTTCTCTTTATTTTATTTTAACAGAAGACTCTTTTGTTAGAACTCAGTAGCATAATGTATATTAAATATCATACCAACTTCAATTTCAATAAATTTTACTCTTAACCAGCGATTAATGCAATTTAGATGTTAAAGGGCTGATGAAAATATATGCTATATTATTTATTATTGTTTTTTATGCTAAATTGGCCATTGGCCAACGTGGGGCCAATGTTTTGAAATCAACGTTTAGCTATAAAATATTAATATTATCGATGCAAAATAGTAAAAAAGGCTCACTGTTGAAAATTGGTATGAGCAATTGTTAGGAAAATAATATCTTATGTAAATTTATTAATTAGTCTTAATCGAGACTCATATTCTTTAAACAATTTTGTATCTCATCGTCGGACTCTTTATTAAACTTGAAAATTGATTTTTTTAGATTTTTTTATAAATAAATAATTAAATATATTTTCTCTGTTAATTAATATCAAATCTTAGATTAAAGTATGTTCAAAATTATCTCTGTTAAAACATTACTTTAAATTTTTGCTTTGTCTAGGTATACATTTTTATTTTTTATTATTTGTAACTAACTTCTATTTGTTTTGTAATATGATTTTTTATATTTTTTTTAATTTATTTGTTTTTAATTTTTTAGGAAATGATTAAGATCCTGTTATAGCTTTCTTTTTTGCGGAAAGCGAAGTTCCATAAAAAGTTGATCCTAAGTAACTTGAAATTTTCGTGACATCATAAATAACAGTTCAAGTTTTTAGCTTTAAGAAAGACATTTTGATTTGATTTTTTATACGAGCTCTATTTGGAAAAAATATGATAACAAATTCGGAAAAAGTGTTTTGCTATTGTTTTTTCAACATACTCTTCTACATTTTTCATCTTGTTAGTGTTTTGGTGTACGTGATGAGATATACATAGTATATCATACAAATTTATATTTAAAGTATATGTAATATTTATATATTGATAATATAATACTATGAAATGGATGGTGATAATTTTATATGTGAATATATTTGATTTGCCATAATCATTGGCAATTCAAAAACATATTTTCAAATTTATTATAAAATGTTATTATATAGGTTACTCAAAATTTAATTTTGCAAAAACATATTTTTGTATGAATACTTGTTGATCAATTTTTAAAGTGAATTTTAAATGATCTCAACACCAGATGGTTATCCTATTTGTGCCAAATTTTAACATTTTTGTCTCTAATATAAAATATTTTACATCATTCATTGTTATAACGTTGTACATATTATACATATATGTATAACAGAAATATTTTAATGTGATAACTGAATAAGCATATAAATATTATATGAAATGTTAGAAAATATAATCATATACTAAATGTTATATATTAAACTAAAATATATATGAAAATATTGCTAAAATTGTTATCAAGTTTTGTGACAATCCTAATTGTACGACCATGTTGATCATGTTTTTTTCAAAAAAATACATGATTTGTTTGATAGTCTTATTGATATTTTTTTTCTTAATTTTATTGTAATACTTTACATTTAAATAATCAAAAATTTACTATATTAATGGTATAATTTTACACTAGTTTAAAATTATACAATTGTATAAATGTTATTTAAATAAAATATTGAGAAATCCAAGAGAGAATCTCTTGGAACAATAGTCAAACTCTTAGAACAACTTTAGTAGCTGCAAAATCTTATTTTTTATTTATCATGTCGATTGTTTATACATATCAGTATGTTTCTACAACTTAGCTTAAGACAAAATGCAAATTATATCTGGTTTGATTTATTATTATGATTCAAATGTGTATTTTCTATATAAAACTTACAAGACATATTTGCAAATCAACGTCCTCGATAGGCTGAGCTTTAGTTACTTATTTATTTTTATAGACAAAATTATTATTTTATTATTTATATTTTTTATACAAACGCGAGTTCTATATGGTGAATGAATATATACAAAAGCATTTTTTGAATCCTTTGATTAATGATTTTCCACATCCTTCATTGTTATATTGTCTAGGATTGGTTTCTCCCATAGATAAACAAGTATAAATAGATAGCTATGTCGGGCGATTTGACGTTTCATCGATTGAAGTGCGGAGCTAAGATTATTGATGGCAGCACATGTTCATTTTGTAAATTAACCCCTGGTATTACTTCTACATTTGTACATATAATCATTACAGCCAAAAAATCTAAAAAAATTTTAATATTTGAAATAAGAACAAAACATACGAAATGCAAAATATATTTTCGAATATATCACAGACATATTTTGGAAGAAATATAAACTAAACAGAAATAACTGACTACTATTAATTAAAGTATATTACAAACATATTTTTAAAGTACTACAAACTAAAGAAAAGTAACTTATTAATATTAATTAACGATATTAATATTAATTACTTAATGACTAATAATAATATATTAAAAACTTAAAAACTAAGAAGTGAAAAGCGCAGGAGTATTGACGATGGAATTACAAATTTAGAAGGAATGGCAAGTAATGCAAAAATTTTAAAGAATAAAAAGAACAGCAAATTTCTAAAAAAAAAAACGAATACTTCCCAAACAAAATAAACCTCGAAACTAAATAGAGATAAAACTAAATTCCTAGGATTAAAATTCATTTACGAGATGTTCTTCTTTATTATCTCTCCATTTAATAGTTACTTTGCTATCTAATCAATCATTAATAAAGTTACATTTGACGAAATCTTTAAATAGTTTCTGTGTATGAGTGATTTTTAAAAATCACATTTACTCATTTTATGATCATGATGAATCCATTAACATTAAAACTTCCATAAAAGATAAAAAAAACTATAAAGCCAGGTGTTTTCAATAAACAGAATAAAAATGTATGCATTTGATACCCGTACTTTTTGTACAGTTTCAAAGCAAGAATTATGTCCTTACTTATTTTCTTTGCAAATGGTATTTAGAATTAAAATTACTTGGCCCTTTCTCTGGATTTGCACACTGTCGTGTTTTTTTTATTAGATTGTTTTGTTTACCCTCTATCAGAATTATTGCCTGATTCTACATCAGAATGCTCTCCTAGTCGTGACTGTGTGAGAGGAAAACCCTTTCATGATTCCCGTAAAGGAGATTTGTCTAATCCACACACTTCAATACAGCTCAAAGAAGCCTAAACAAGAAGCATATTATTATATAAATTATTACAAGAAAGACAGATACTTGATTTAAAGATACAACTACATTATTCAAAATAAAATATATAAGCAACTTGTATTTAGTTACCTGAAGTAAGATTACTCTCCTTCGACAATCTGCCACTGCCTCTACATCATTTTTATGAATTGACATTGATATACCAAGTTCTAAAATAATTATTATTAAAATACATTCATATAGTACAAATCCAGCATATTTAGGCTCCGGAGAACATGAACTTTAGGATGCTTTCTTGAATTGATTGAAAAGTGTTTGACTTCTGACATTTTCATCGTGTATTATTATTATACATTTTCATTATATAAATAAATATAACTCATCATACATACCTGGCCATCACTTAAGACGTGCAATTCAATATTCATTAGTTGAAACAACTTGGCACGTGACCATACTAAATTTATTTATTAAATATTCACTAGAACAGAAATATTTAGCAACAACATATAGGTTATTGGCACATTCGTACGACGGCTGTCAAATGCGCGAACGAGCGTTGTTGTAATTGAGCGAATGTAAGCCATCTATAATCTAAGCTTGGCAATACCCAATGTCTAAACACGGTAAAGCGTATTTGTTCAGAGATAACCCCCCATGTTTCTCCTTCTTTTGGTTGGTATCTTTAATACGGGCGTTCTCTGTTGACGGTTGGACAAACTTTCTGCACAACTTTGACAACTTCAAATTAGTTCAATTTATGTTGCATTTTTGTTTTTACTAGTTGAAAGAAACTTGAGAATGGAAGCTCACTGAGTATTTTTACTGCAATTTAACAAAATCACTTATCATATCATGGATTTAGTAAATATAAATCCAAAACGAAAGGTTTTGCAAGTGGTCGTAGCGAGTATTCTGAACGAATCGGGATTCGATGCAGTTGATAAAGATGCTTTGGATACTATAACAGAAATGTTACAATGCTGTAAGTTCTCTTAGAAACTTATATTTATGATGAAACATAAATTGATACTCAATATGAACATTATTAATTTACATGTTTACAAATACTAAATCGAACATTCAACAATTAACGAATTTCAAGTAATATAAATAACATGTTTATTCTCCATTTATTAAGTAGTTGATTATTGTGACAGAGGTGAGAGAGTTCAGGAAACATATATAGTATATTGAAGAAAGGGTTTTTATTCAAATCTATTGCATATTTTTTTGTTTTCTTAAATATTTTTAATTTTTTAGATACATGCACTCAATTCTAAATTAATCAATACAATTTTCGACAATGATTTATTCAAATATAATATTAACATAATTATAAATAGCATCTGTCTCAAAAGTTTTATCATTGATTATATACAATTGAAACAGTTTTAACTGAGTTGGGAAATACCACAAGAGCATTCTGTGAACATGCAGGCCGCACAGAGCCTGTTATAGGAGATGTCATAGTTGCTCTTTGTGATATGGGTATTAATTGGAAAGGAATAGAAGCATATTCAAGAAGGGATAATCGTCACATAGTTCCGTCTCCACAACATGTCACGGCACAAAAGCAAACAAATATTCTGCAAGCAGGTGTTAAGAGTGCACACCCTCCATATATACCTGTCCATTTGCCACCGCTGCCAGATCCTCATGCTTATATAAGGACACCTGTAAGCAAATAATTGGTTAAAAACTTTAGTTTTAATGTATATGTATTACTGAATTATTTTTTATCTCATTTTGAATATATTGCTTTTAGACACACAAACAACCTGTAACAGAGTATGAAGCCATCAGAGAAAAATCAGCGAATCAAAAGCGGGATATAGAAAAGGCTTTGACAAGGTTTTTGGCCAAAACAAGTGGCACACATTCCCTATTTGATAGTGATGACAATTCAATGTTTCCGTGTAAGTACTTTACTCATATTCGGTTTTATAATATTAGATTATTTCTCATTTTTACACTAAGAATTTTTATAAAAGTCATAAAATTATTTTTAGAAATTTTCTCCTTCAAAATGATTATTCTATAAACATTTAATTTTATTATTAATTACATAATTAATAATTTTGTTTATATTATATTTTTTATATCAAATTAAGCCATATTGAAATATTATGAACACCTTCAATGAATATATAGGAATTGGATGATAAAAGTAATGTAGTTTAATGTAAAGCCAATAACTAATATGTGGGGTCGAATCTGATTTATATTGCTGTTGCTTTATCATATCTTTGTCACAGTTGATGCTTCTCAACATAGATTTTTTAGATTGAAAAGCTCTATGATTCAATTGTCCTGATATATTATGATTGTGAAACACTAATCATTTAGTAAAGTAAGGGTTGAGTTGTCCTAAAAATTTAGCTGTGCGAGATTATTTATTTAAGGTGCTTGTTCTTTTTTAGTGATAGCTTGCAAGCCTGTATTTCCTACTTACTTGAATCCACTTCTACCTACTGATCAAGTATTTGATTTTGAGGAACTAGAATACCATTACCAAGTAGCAAATCGAACTGAAGATTTACCAGATACAAAGAAAGGTACATGTTCTCCTGAAATATCTAATAATGAATTTATAGGCTACATGCAAATGTGGCTATAGCAAAACATAAATTAAATTCATTAAGTTTTCTTTTACTTATATCAATAATGTTTAATTGAAAACATAGGTGAGCACAGTTATTGATCTACCTCTTATTTTATGTAATATTTGCAGAAGATGGAGAAAATGAAGAAGAAGCTGAATCTGAAAATAAAAATGACAGTGCTAATACATCTCAAAATAGTATCCAACAATCTCAAAACAGTAGTAATATTGACAATCCGTACTTACAGGCTGCACAAAATACCCAAAACAAAAGAATGAAGGAATGTAAAATTGATATTTTTTACACTATGTATATATGTTAATATATATTTATAAGAGATTTCATATTTTTTATATGATTCTTTATTTCAGTTTTAACTTTTTATATTTGAGAAACAAATTGATAAGTCTCTAGAATGTGCAATCAAGCAGTAATAGCTGTGTGTGTCAGTTTTCTATCACTACCAAAAAACCAAGGTAAGATCAGAAATGACATTTTGTAAAACGTTTTCATGCATGAGAAACGATTTCTAAAAGTACAATAAATTTTGCTTTGCGCAAATCAATAAAACAACTAGAATCATGCTCTATCATCAAAGCATATCATGTACTTTTCTGATTATTAACATAAAATGCTATTTTTGAATCAATAATTTTATTAAAATTATATCATACTATATCTTGCAAATTCTTTCTATTTTACAATATTTTACAAGTTGCTGATAACACAGCATAATGATTTCTCACAGAGATCAATAGACACATCTGATTTGTATACACTAAATGAATTAGTAGATGCTCCTTCTTAATTTCTTTTATTTTCTCATTTAAAGTGTATTTTGTTAAGTTGTTGATTTTACTTTTCTCAATTGTCTACTATTGCTTGGTTGAAGATACTACCTAGATTCTGTTACAGAAAAAATGTAAGGTCTTAATAAGTTTTCATACCAAACATTTATTTTTTAAAAAAAAAGGGTTTCGATAATGCAGGAGTGATTATTCTAATAAGCTGTTCTAAAATCATACCTGCTAATTCATATTGTACATTTTTCTTCTGAGATTTTTTTTTAATATCAGGATCA
>NW_020539725.1:45654654-45677797 GCF_003426905.1 Ctenocephalides felis | reverse complement strand
AAATGCAACTGATGATTTTTTAAAAATGTATTAATTCGTCTATAGGGGTGAGTCGGCCTTCAGATGATTTTGCAAGCGAGAAGTATTATGTGAAATATATTTCATCTATGTGAAATCATACTATAAGAAGTCCAACTTATGTTGTGTAATAAAATTAGTGAATATTAAATAAATTTAAAATATTATATTATTATATCGTTGAAAAAATATTTATGCTTTCTGATTTCATAATACACTGAAATGGAAAATACGTCAAAGAGCAATCTGAATATTTTGTTTACTCTTCGACTCCATTTCCATCGTCGGCTTTTATGCATTTACCCCCATTTAATCAATCATTTAATATCAACTGCCAAAACTCATCTTCAATTTCGAATCTAAACTTTGCAACTTTTGATAGGTCTCTATATTTAATTGCTATTTCATGTTTTCATAATAAAAGAGAGTAATTTATGGCTGCAGTGAAATATTTTGTTCTCCATATTTGAAATTAATGGTGAACCGATGGGTTGCCTCTCATAATAATACTTAGATCGTAAGAGCGTTGAACCAAACAGCTTAAAGAACATATAAATAGTAAGAGTTCTGATTGCTGTAGTAATAATAATTAAAAAAAATATGTGATTATACTTTTCAAGTTTTTAAATATGTAATAATTAATTACCGAAGTAAGTTAGTAAAAAAATACTATGCCCATGTTATTAATATAACTTTTTAGTATCAACAGTTTGTTTTTCTGGAGACGATCTTGATGTGTTTCAGATTTTGTAACACTGTACTAAGAGAGCGTCCATTAATCACATGATCGATTTTTTAAGGATTTTTGGACCTCTCCCCCCCCCTTGGCGATACGTGGTAATATTCAAATTTACTCTCACCCTCCCCCCATCAAACATCAAGTGTACTTTTAGTTACAAGAAAAAATTGTAATTTTTTTTTTTGAATATGTTTTGGATTTTTAAAAAAATCAGGTAAAAAATTAATACACTTGATATCTCACTATACTTCTCCCTTTCCTATGTGATATTTTGTGATTTTTTGTCGCCCCTAATAGCAAAATTAGAGTTTAATTCGAGAAGCAGAAATTCGATTTGAGCACCATATCCCATATAATCCCGAAATGAAGTTTTTCTCCAAATTACTAAAGCATACTTCAAATTACTCCAAATTACTCCAAATTAAGGGTGTTCCATGGTATAACGGTTAAGCCTTGTGTGGAGAGGGTCGAATTTTGCTCTGTCTATCTTGATATTATGCAGTAGTGATATCAACTTTCACTTGAAAATATGTTATCAATTGAAATTAGACCATTATAATAGGGCAAAATAGCACCTATTTGAAACGAGTTGGAATTTACAGTACTACCCATTATTTTATTTTTGTACTACCTGACGTGTCTCAACAAATTGTGTTATTTCCAACAATGCTAGAAAACTCCTACCTCCTATCTCCCGCGTTGACTTTAAAAGAATTTCTATCGAACAAAATGTAATCCAATTTAAGTTTATCAAAAAGTATAGAAAAAAGTAATATGCTCTGCACAAATAAATCGGCATGGTATAGCCTTGCGCCAGTTTCGCTGATAAGGCGATCGCCATATCGTCACGTCCCTGTGCAATGTAAATAAACAAACATTAATCCCAGAACTGAAATCAAACTGAATGCAAGCATCATATAGGGGAAATCGGGGTTCGTCGTCTTAAAGAATTATGCCTATTCTTCTTACTAGACAAATGCAAAGTCTGAATCCGTAAAGTATCTTGGAATTCATCTTGATAGGCGATTGACTTGGAGAACACATATAAAATATAAAATTCAACAAATTAGATTGAAATCCCAAGAGCTTAACTGGCTTATTGGGAGAAAGTCAAAATTGTCTATAAGACAATACTCAAACCGATCTGGACATATGGAGCCGAAATATGGGACAGCGCTTCGACATCTAACATTGCAATGATTCAAAGAATTCAGTCAAAAACAATTAGGATAATAACAGACGCTCCTTGGCATGTCTCAAAATATATAATTCATAATGATCTCCAAGTTCTATTTGTTCAAGATGTTATTAATAACAGAAAAAACACTCACTTGTTAAAATTTAAGTTATTAATAACGAACGATTTAGTTACATCTTTGCACCGCCAATGAGAAGACTCAAACGAAAATGGCCCATGATACAACTTAGCACTTATTTGTAAATCTCTCGATGGAGAGATTTGAACACTTTAAAAACTATTTCACATAATTTTTCATGTTGTATATTTGTTTTGTATTTGTATAGAAGTATATGTGTATGTAATTTTATGTAGTGCATGTTTATTTGTAAAACTTAGCACAATAGCTTATAGAAATTTATAATTTTTGATTGCTATTAATGAATATATATATATATATAAATATATATATAAAATGCCTATTCTTCGGGCTACTTTGGATAGCTTTGCTAATAAAACTAATTAGATGTCAACCTAAGATAATTGCCATGCAATACTTTTGTGGGTCATCAATCCAACCAGCAAAATAAGTGAC
Source organism: Ctenocephalides felis (assembly GCF_003426905.1). Classification (NCBI taxonomy): domain Eukaryota; kingdom Metazoa; phylum Arthropoda; class Insecta; order Siphonaptera; family Pulicidae; genus Ctenocephalides; species Ctenocephalides felis. Next base: position 45,675,268 of record NW_020539725.1, on the reverse strand, counting down.
TTCCTACTTTAAGAAAATATTGATTGTTCGATTGTGAACAAATATTGACTGAAAGCAATACTATTTTTGGTATATTTTTGATATGTGAGAAATTTAAATTTTTCTTGTATGATTTCTGTCTTCTTGGACATGGCTCTGAGGTAAGAACCGAAGCTTAGTGGTTCGGATTATATACCCACTTTGGCCAGCTTGATATCAATGCACAAAGACTGACTTACCGGTACGCATGTATTAAGAATAAATTTAGGATAAAAATAAAAAAGTAAAAAAATAAATATGTCATTTATCCCCCGTCTCCCCTTTTTCTGCGAATATCAATAAACGTCGTTTTCTTTGGCATCGGCGTCATGGAGAGTTATCGAATTCTCACTGCGACGTTATTTTACATTGTTAGGCGACAATTGCCGAGTTTGAGAATTCTTTAGAATCTCAAGTCATTGTTTCTTGAAGAGCAAGTACCTACTTGCTGATATGCCACGAGTAAATAGAGACGGTCTATGTATTATTATTTATGTGAGGTGATCTATTGTTCTCAAAGTAGGTCAATTTCGTTAAATATCAATAGAGTAGAAATTTTTTTCACACTATTTGTTTTAATGATGATAGTAAAATAGTAATGACGTCTGTATAAATTATTGGTAGATTTCCATTAGGGTCTGATCTTCGCAGATGATTCTATTTTGTTGGTTGCAAGAGGTTGTTAAAATGTTATTGACGTTGTATCGCTAGCTAAATAAAAAAGAGCCGGTACGCATACAACAATAGATCTCTATTCACATATGCGACAACTAATCACAATCGACCCGTATAGAAATGATATCATCGAGAGCGAATGACGAATCTTTGGCACTAGACTCTTATCTTATATGATCTGCCGTAACGCACTTCCGTTGCATTTGTACGGATTTACACCCTAGTCGCGCCTAAAGAAGTTTTACTTCAAAAATAGATAGATTTCGTGAATATGGATTTAAAACCGTCATATTGGGCTCGATAGTCCAGGGAGTGAAATAGAAAAACAATTGAAAGGTGCTATTTATTTTCAAGGAAAAGTATATAACTGATACTTGATATCTGGATGTATCTATCGCAGGAATTGAACCCACAATCTTGTGGTTGTAAGGTTGTAGGTCGCAAGCTATATTATTCATTTGAGCCACTCATTCACCAATTGCGACATAATTATCAAAACATGAAATTCTAGTGGAATCGTTTGATGTTTTTATCATTGACGAATTAGGTATCGATTGTATTTTCACAGTACAATTATAACTCTATAAATTTATGTCATATATATACAATATAGATCGAAGTTCAAAATTGATTTATTGACACGAAGCAAAATTGTGATTCCTAGAAGCATATCAAATTAATAGAACATCGACAAGACAACTTGTTTTCATCATCAGATAAATAAAATATCATCAGTTTCTTGACACAAGGTATATCTGTATAAAATTTCTTATTCTGATGTTTCAAAGCTACATAATTGAAATCGTATCTTTCATAAAAATAATATCATATGAGCACGGGCTTTCGGATACAGCTTTTCGTAATAATTGCTAATACAAAATATGAAAAATGGACAGTATCTACAAGTAAAGGTAAAAGGAAGAATTTTATCAAAGATGAAATAAGACTTTTCTACAATTTATTAGCATCAATATAATGATAATTTTGCTAACAATTTATTTTTTATCAAAATTTTAAAAATGAGTAGTTACATAAAGTATTTTTTTTTTGCAGAGATAATATGACTAAGTATCATGGACATTAGGGTTGTGGGGGTGTGGGGTATCAATTTGATCAAGAGCAATATAGGAAATTTTGTTTCATTTATATTATATTCACTGCATAATTTTACATATAACCTAGTACAATATTAAATCCATTTTATCCTCTAATGTTTTTTTATAACATGGACGTTGACCATGTCGTTTTCGGTTATTCGTTATTCATTGTCAATCATTACTAGTTTTTTGCCTATTTGCGTTGCTACGTAATAAAATGATTTGCGCGTTTAATATTGAATATGATTGTTATCTTTTTTCTATTCATATTGCACACTTATACAGTGATAGGAAAGTTTTTCATTAAGTATCTAATAAATTTCCATGATATCACAACTGGACGGACTTAGGAGTACTCGATATTCATAATGGATGATGAAATATTGTAGTAAATGAATGAAAGTTTAGATGGGATTTTAAATAAATTAAAAGTTGCCAGTAGCAAATTAATTTAAATTGAACAAATAAATAATTGTTATTGGGACTTTTAAATTATACTCATAAAAACGAAATGATAATTAAAATGCTGAAATTACTCTACCATGATAGATAGTTCATCTTAAATATGCAATTAATAATAATACAGAGATTGAAGAAAAATTATAAAATTTAATGAATGAAACTTCATTACTTTTTATTAATCGAAAGTACTATATTTTTTATATTAAGTACCAAGATAGTCATTTTCAAAAGCAAAGTTGCTGGCATAAACTAATTCTAAACGTTCACGGTTAATTAGGTTTGCCTAAGTATACAAAATATAATGCTTGTAAAATTAGAACCCTTATATAGGTTCCAAAACATTCCAAAAATTATTCAGTTATATAAGTAAAGTCTAGTGAAAGTCCAAGTTTAAAAAAATAATAAAATTGCTAGGTCTAGTAATTGATATCAGTTCGCATTTTGTGATTGCATTTCCAATATACGCCCCGAGAAAGAATGCAACTCAAAACTCTAAAAAACTCTTAAAAGTGATGGATTATTTTTAAATAATACGATTCAAATATACCATGCACATTCCTAGAATATAAAAATAACGAATCCTCTTTCAAATGATTTTTATTGCATGCAAAAATGAAAGTGCCAAAGTACCAAAGATTGTGCCGATTGTAAATCAATAGAACCTTGTATTTACATAGGTTGAATTGTATACACTTTGAAAGTTTTAAAACTTTAAAAACGATTATGAAAATATCAAAACCTCACCAAACAATAAATTTGCCACGTGTTAGGCTTTCCTGGTGAACTCATTTGCATTTGAAACCGCACGTGCCAAAATATACGAAATCTTAAATTTTCTTTTTGGGGTAGGTAGATGTTGCATATTTAAAACTTCAATATGGTATGTTACCGAAGAAAAAAGCTATGAAATTAAGTTCTTTAGGAGACGGTTTAATTATACATAATATTTTAGTGATTAGCAGTGGCGGTACTAAAACTGTTGATTAAAATATTGATAGAATAAAAATATACTCCATATAAACCTAGTTCCATACAATCTACGTTCAACACTGATGCAGTGTGTGGAACATATAATTTATTTAATAAGTTTGCATATATCAGCACTCAGTTTAGGATGTTGGCACATAATTAAGTACACGTGCTTGTTGAAACAACATTTTCTTGGGTATGAAAATAATAAAATATACCAACCATATATTTCTAAGTAAAAATAGCCTTCACTTATACAGAAATTGTAACAATGAAATACATCACATGGAAGAGATAAAACAACTGTTTGGGCTGCCATCTATAAAACCTGCTAAGTTAGTTAAGGCCAATCATCATCAAAACTTATAAGACCATTAATTTGATCGATGTTCAAATAAAATATAAAAAAATAGACAATATAATGAAAATGCGTGTGGACTTTAGAATATAGAACCCTAAAATGCAAATGTTTGATACGTGCTAAAATATGATATTTATGGAAACACAACGAAGCATCAGCCCTTACAAGTACCTTCTCGTAATAAGGACATGGAAAGCGATGCCTACTCCTTAAAGATAATTTAATTCATTTTATATGCAATTTGTTCATTTGATGAGATTTCAAATCGAAACGTAATCAAATAAAAATATTTAATTAAGGAGAAGATGTTTAATTATTCTCCAACAAGGCGCTTAAAATCATTGAGCTTTTGAGACATAATAAGAAACACTGCAATATGTGTACCTATTGTGCGTGGACTATTATTCAAAATTTTAATTAATATTTATAATTCAACCACTTGTATCTTCATATTGTATCAGAGGCCTATAAGATTACAAGGTGTTCAGCCTGACCGACAACTCTATCACCGTACGATTATTCATGAAAATCCCAAAAGAGTAAACCCTAAGTACTTTTTGTAAGAATGAAAATAATTCATAAGTAAGTATTTTTATTACGATTACCCATGTGGCCCGAATTCGAAGTTAGTACATATATAAATGCATGTATACATATATCAGTGTATATTATGACGTCCTTCGTATAAATGGCGCTTGGCGTCGCGAGGATTTTCAAGGTTCGCACGTGCCCCACGTGTTTGCTCTTCATTCCTCAATAATTCATGATTTTGTCTTAAAAGCTTTGTTTTTTCGTTCTCATTTGGTGGCGTATGTGACCACTTGGGTAAAAGCTCAGTGCGCATTTTTTTAAGATAAAGTAGTAAGGAATTCATAGTATATTTTATTTGAAGAGGAAATCTATGTTTGAAAAATGTTGGCTTATTGTAATTCATGATGACGAAAGTAGAGTAATGTGAACGTTGTTTTGTTGTACTATCGGAATCTATCGTTGTGTTACATTTCAATTACAATCTGTCACACTTAGGACTTTTAATAAGTGTTTTGACTTTATTATATGGATTTTTGAATAGATGACGACCCAATAGTTGTCCAATCCAATTATGACTAATCAACTATACTCGAAGTATTTGTTGACATTTTCATTATATATATATATATATATATATATATATATATATGCAACTATACCCACGAGAGGCGATTTTCACTTGAGGCTATATTTGAGATCTATAACCTCAAGTGGAAATTTGACATCAAAGTTGCCTGATGTCGGGCTACGGCGGTAGCGGGAATCGAACCAGCGAACCCGGGACGAGAAAAAATTTCTAAAGTTTGTAATGTTTTATAACTTTTGTGGACGATTTCCATAATGTGTTGTATATCCATCAATGTTGATACTATCAAAAAAAAAACAAATCTATTTTGATCCAAAATCGATTTAGTAATTTTTGAATATTTAACTAATTTTATCAAATATCACTAATCCTGTATATGTTATACATAGAGTTGTTGAAAAATCGATCGGAATTTCAATATTAGTATCAGAAGCTTTATTATAATTTGTGGATTTTAATAAGCGACCTCAAATCGAGAAGTAACATATTATCAAAGTATCCTTTTAGCTTGTTCCTGCACATAAAAATAGGAAAACATTTAAAATGCTTTGGGATAGATAGAAGCTTAATATTTACTTCCTGCATTGAAAAAAAATCATACTTTATTATATTTATTTTATATTTTATTTCATTTGCAAAGAATGAACTTGCGATGATAATGCGACTTGAACGAAATAAAAATTACACTTTATTGAGAAAAATCATCGCTGGTGATAAAAAATAAGTCCCAGTATTATAGTTTGAAAACTACCAAAAAACAAACCTATGAACCAACCAGCATAAACCACATTGAAAGCTTTGTATGTAAAATTGATTATTCTGTCTATTATTATTATTCTGCCATATTGGCAGTCAGTTTGGTGGAACTACAAAGATTTATTTAGCTGCTTCCACGAGACCAAAAGATAAATTCTGATGTTTACGATCAACAATTATTAAAACTGGAAGAAATCAAAGAAAACGACCAAATTTGTCAAATCAAAAAGGTGCACGAGCCTCGGACATCTTTGGCAACATGTTCGAAAATATTGGATTTTGGCTGGGAAGTGACGCCATTTTTCCTATACAGCCCTGCTCTGGCACCACCTGATTACCTTTAATTTTATAGGTAGACAAATGGTGAAACAAATGAGGATTACCTTAACTTTCACTGATTTCAGTTTTTTGCTGAAAAGTACCAAACGTTGCATTGGCTCGAAATCATGCAGCTCAGAAAAGTATGGCAAAAGGTCTTTGACCAACATGGAAATCTAAACCGGTAAAATGTGTTTTATTGAAGAAAACTAAACTGAAATTACTTAGTTGCCAAATTATTGATGAAATAGAAAACAATATAATGAAGGAATATACAATATCAATTATAGAACTCTTGCTAACCATTAAATTTTGACTTCGGTATTCCAAATGCCTACTCTTTCTGAAAATCTTTTAGCAACTATAGCATTTACGAGCACCCAGATTTATTGAGAAAATGGATAATAAAAATTGCAATGAGCTCCTTTGATCATCAGCTACAGCGCTACATTGTATCTATAGGTAAATATAAACAGAAAGAAATTGATAGAGTCCCAAAACCGCATCAAGCACCACACACAAAAAGCCTAAACAATCCTATTACGTCAGCGTCTGGTCTGCGGATGACGTCAGAGCTTTTTCATGGACTGCGCGCGCAATTTGAAATTCGGCGATAGATTTTCCGAGTCGAAATTATTAATAAACTCCTTATAAATGCGAAAGAGCCGATAGAGATCGTACTTGCCAAATTATTTGCATACTCGATTACGTATACGCACTTCGTGGAGTCGGAGACTTCGCAAATAGAATGATTCATGATAATTTAATTCCATTGAAATATTTTTAGATTTGACATTCATCCATTGCAATATTTCATTGCGCTAAAGCTCGTACGCCAGTTTAAATTTCATCAATATTTACTGAAATCAACGTAGAATATTATTCAGCGCACTTGATTTTACAAAACAATATGTAGAGTTCAGTTATTTCTGATGCATGGTTCAAATGACTATGATATATTGAAGTATCAATTTCCAAATTGTCAATGGTGGGAAATAGATTGATTCTTTATTACTAGTTGTTTTTCAAGCAAGTATTTGTAACACTGCAACTTTACAATGGCTTCTGAATAAAAAGAACAAAAACAGGAGAAACTTTAGGTTATTAAATTTGAACAGATTTTCGCTCATTTTCTAATCATTTTTCCAATGGCTCCTCGATAAAAAGAACAGAAACAGAAAAAACTTTAAGTTATCAAATTTGAACAGAATTTTGCTCATTTTCTAACCAGAGGCACTGGTAGAACATAGGCACTGGTTTGTTAAACGACCAATTTGAAGCATATTATTGACTTGAAAATGTATAAAAACTAAAGCAAAATTAAAAAATTCTTTCAAGAAAAAGAAACTAGATAAAGAACTGCTCTCTAATTAAATTTCATTAAGAAACTATTTGTCACGTTCTTTAGTAAATACCACGATAGGTACCTTCAGCAAAGTTAATACAAAGTATTTTTTATAGAAAATGCATTAGTGTTCTGAAATCTAGTAGATTGAAGGTCTTTTCATACATACATGGTCTGTTCAAAAAGTTTTCGTAATTTTCGTTTTTTCAAAAAAATATTTATTTATTCGTCTACATTAATGTGGTCCCCTTCAAAGTAGTCCCCCCCAGATATAATACACTTATGCCAGCGTTTTTTCCAATTTTCGAAGCACCCTTGATATTCACTTTTTGATATGTCCTTGAGCACTCTCAGCGATTTTCTTCAATCGAGGAAAACCGCCGTCCTTTCATGGGTCTCTTCAACTTTGGGAATAGGAAAAAGTCACACGGAGCCATATCTGGTGAATTTTTGCACTTTGCAACACTTTATTTCATTTTTTACGCAAAATTTAATACAAATTCTTTGACTTTTCAATTCTTCCATTGTAAAAATCGCCGAGCTCAGAAAAACACGTCCAACCTTTAGCGACTACCACAGACAAAGTAAACAGTGAATATAGCTGAAAATTTATCATACTTTGGGGCATGTATACCAACACAATAAAAAAAAAATTTTGACAATCAGACACTCCAGACCCGCGAAATTTAATTATTAGTAATTCCGGGTACTTTTTGAACAGACCTCGTATAATGCGTAGATAACATTAATGTATAGATAACTTATTTTAATTTTTATGTTTCGAAGTAAAGTAATTACTCTCTTCTTACACTTCTCCTTCAATAGAAATATTAATAGAAATTAGTTGATTGATGATGGTTTTAAGTAAATCACATCATTGTTTGTGAAAATCGATTTTATTTTAGTTATTACGACTTCGTTAATTACTTTTTTTGACTTTCTATTATAAATGAATGACTGATGAGTTGCGTTATTTTTTGCTGTAGAAGTCGCTCCGATTTTAGTAGAATGATTAAGACAAAGAACTAATTTAGATTCAATTAAAGTTGCTGAATAGAACAATTATTAGAATCAAAAATACTAGTCATATGTCCAAAAGCATTACAGACGTATCATTTTTATTAATTGTATATTACTTTATTGTTAGGTACCTTTAAAGTAGAATCAGTTTTAACAGTTAATATAAAACAGGACAACGTTTTCATAGAAAATCTTGAACAATATTTGCAATTTGTAAAACTGATGAAAATACATAGGTTCGCGGTTTTCTGTTAAATCGAAAACGACTTCAATTCTTGTGTATCAACTCTATTATTTTCAAGTTTTTAAGGTAACTAAGGAAATCCTCCAAGGAAAATGCCACTTACGCCTTATTATAATTCTTCTTCAATTACTCATATGGATATTTTGTGTAAAGTAACAAGCTGCATAAGTATCAATATTGATTTCACCTAATATTTGCAACTATTGCAAAACTACAATTCACCCAATGATTACACAAATAGATCGATTATTCATTGAAGTGTTCTGAATGACTCATCGGTGTATAAAAATATAGACAGCTTAAATAAATAGAAGAATAGATCTAAAAACACAAGTCATTCGAAACGTGTACATGGTTGAGGGAGTATTGACGTAAATATAGAAAATCGTGTTAGATGTTACGTGCAAACTTTGACGTCAAACGTTAAAACAGCTACTTAGCTCGATGTATGTGACTGAAAATGCCCATACTCTATATAAATATATTTATATTTAGACTTAAATATAGTGCACACGACAAATTTTTGCTAATATGATACCTGCGCTCTAAAATAGCTACGCCATTGATTGGATTATACTAAAAAAAATTATAAAAAAACGATGCAACATGCATTTTTGTTAATTTTTTTCTAGTTAAGTAGAGATCAGAATTTTATCCTCTCTGAGCCGAAGCTTGACTACACGATTTTTTGTAGAGCCCAACGATTAGTCTATCTCTATTTGATAAAGTTTAGTTATTAGAATTTCTCTAATACTGAGGAGTGATTTCTCTAATGATTTGTTAATTTGATACAGTAGAACCTGGAAAGGCGATTTTGACTTGGAAATATATTGCCATCTAAGTCTTTAAGACAAAAAATAAATTGAAGTCACAATAATGAAATACTGTATTTACTTCTACAATATGAGAGTTTAGAATGCAAAGGATGCAGAAGATATAGTAAACGTTCATTTTATTATTCGAATAAAAAGGTGATTTGAAATATTAATTCAATATATTTAAAAAATACATTTTTTTCTATTCATTTTTCTAACATTAAAAAGTTATTGAAAACTTTATTGATGATGTATACTATATTGATTGGTAAATGTAATTTTGGATATACCCTGATGCACTTTATAGTCCTCAATATAGATATTTTCGAATTTCTTTGCTCACAAGGTCTCAAATGCTTCCAAATTGATAAAAAAATCTCTGAAAGTTTTAGCTATTTGATTTGATATTATTATTGACTTTAAGATAGTTCACAATTCAATCAAAGTTTATTATGGAAATAATATGGCATAAAAATGCATTTGTTTTTTAATATTTTATAACTTAGCGACAAGTGAATCAAAATTTCAAGACTAGCATTGTATTTGCTTATCTTGATCATAAATAAAAAAATTACAACAAAAAATGATATATTTCATGAAACAAGTATTTACATAGGAAGAAAAACCAAGAGACTTTGGTTGGAGTGCGGACTATCCTAGAGTTAATATTAAGAGCTAAAACTTTCAAAGAATTTTCTTTTAACAATTTGGAAGTATTTGAGCCCCTGGAGCAAGAAAACTTTAAAACATCCATATTAAGGACCACCATAATATATATATATATATATATATATATATATATATATTATTTTAATATACAATAATTAAATTATAAATTATTCATATAATGTGCTTTTGTTACCTATGAACTTTGATTTCCATTAAGAGCTTTTTCAGTGCGTAGCATTCGAAAGTCGTAAAATATATAACATCTCATAAAACAGTAAAGTATATTAAAAAAAACTGAACTTAACATGCATATATTTTATTATGTGTATATAAAAATCATGAGGATTGTTATATTCATTATATTAATACTAAAGAATATAAAGACATAAAAACGTGTGCGGTTCAGAAAATTTTCTGTTAATGGAAACGAAATTATACTCTGATAAATAAATATAAATAATGTGATGATTTTTATAAAATACTAGCAAACCGGGCGAACTCCGTTTCACCACCAGATGGTTTCATATTAAGTAACATTTCGTTTAGTGATTAAAAGATGAAGAAAAAATTGCCTGCTGTTGAAATTGAATAAAAATTTGCACAATACACGTGATTGATTTGATGGTTTTCAATTGAAATGTTAGAAAACAAAGAACTTATTTTTTTTACATTTTTTGCACGATTTCACAGTGAACACAATGTCGGTTTGTCACATGAAATTAACTGAGCAGAGAACAATGAGTAGCTGTCAAACAAATGAGTATCAGTCGAACAAAAAATATTAGTTTGTAGTACATGCTAAGTATCAGAGATGATGCTTTTTTCGCTTTTCTATTGATATTTTTCTTTAATTTTCTTTGCTATAAACCTCACGGAGCCCGAGACCTTTCCAACGAATGCAAAATCGTCGAAATCGGTTCGTGCGTTCTGGAGTTATATCGTCAGGAAGAAAACCCCGACTTATTTTTATATAATAGATGACATTTATGGCTGGTTTTATTGCTTTTAAAAATATTATGAAATATTAGGTAATGCTTCACGTTTTTAAAAATTCTCTAAAGTACAAATCTTTCAATATGCTGCATATGTCTAATTTTGTTCAAGCAATAGAATAAATAGTGTGAATAATCAAATAAGTATCCCAACTACTCTGGTGTACCCTATCATCCCCAATAGGTTGATATTTACGTAGTCGTCTCGTGTGTCTATGACGTTCGTTTGTTGATGATCGCATAATTAGATTGCTGCCACTGTTTTAGCATTCCGTGTTATTTTCAGAAGTGCTGCTTTTTTTAATAGATATCGACTCAAAACATCATGAACTTTAACACGATTAGAGTATCTATTTCGGATGTATACTATGTTGAATTATTATCTGAAATATAAATTTCAGATAATAATTACATTTCTTGTACTCTACATCAGTAGAGTAAGAAAAAAGAGAAGTATCCATATAGAGTTTCAGAGTAAGGAGAAATTGTTGATGATGATGAACGTTTTTGGTAATTGTTCAATAAAATTAAGTGAAATTTAACTTTTGCAATTTATTTATATTCGATCAGCAGTAAGTTACTGGGATTACTGGGAACATACTCTATTTGTTTATATAAAAAAAATGACGAAAAAATACAAAATACCATTATATCCTTGGTAGTATTTATATTATATTGTGTCTATCGATAATATAAATTTCTATTTTTATTTACATTTCGTTTTCATGAACTAAACGCGTCGTAGTCACAACATGGTGCTACTTGAAATTGATTTTATGGCGTTACAAATAAACTCACATTTTACAATCTCGTCCTGGACCTGAACTCAAGAATTTCCTGGTTATGTATCGCCGCAGTTCAAATCATGTGCGTTTCAGAGCTATTTATGAAGAACATATTTATTTACCAGGGCTAGGAAAGCTAACTTGATATGTTAGTTAAGAAATACGTTTTATAATTGCATTATTTAATTAGAAAATACATTTTCAATTTATAGTAATTTTTATTTAATTATATTTGCGTATTATCTTTACTAGACTTCTAATGCAGAAACCGCAGTTCTTAAAGTGGGCCGAAAATCATGATTCGAAACATTCAAAAATTATATCAATTTTCAGCAGGAAATACATACCGCAATTTTTATCGTGAATTGAAATTTTGATTGCTACATTTGTAGTGTAAATAAATTCTGTAAAATGTTTTTGGCGTACTATTTATATCACAAGGTATTTTGATAACCTAATATCTCTTAATTTTAGAAGCATTTTATTATTTGCTTTACTGTTTAGATATTTTCCCATTCTTTGCAGAAATATATATTAGAAGATATCAAATTTTGTCGGTTTTTGAAATCGGTTTTCATGGCATTTGTACAAACTCAACAGTGATGGTCAAGAAACGAAGGGTTTGCTATATAACCAAATTATGAAAATTTTAGTAAATTGCCATTTTGTCAGATTCAAGACTCAATTTTTTGATAAAAACGAGTACATACTGATAGATAAAAAGTCAAAATTAAGGATACGACGAGTACTAATAAATAAATAAGTCAAACTTAAGATGAAACTATGGTAGTTCTCTAGTACTCTAGTAACTAGACCTTTTGGTAGCTTCAAAACTAACAAACATTCAATGTCATTTCGAATTTTATACTACTCAACAACTTTTCAAAATGATAAGTCGTTGATAGGTTTTTTATTTAGTATATGAACTTATTTGACAAAGATTTTTTTTTGTATAATATTTAAATAGGAAGTTTTGTAACATTATAATCTAAAATTTGGGTTTGTAGGGTTGCCTGGGTACAACAGTGCGACTTCTTTGATTCAGCACGAATTTTTTTAATATATTAGTTATCTGGTAGAAAAGAAAATTAAATCACAATTTGAATATTAGTCTATGTGATAATTCTGAAATACTGTCCCTAAATGCGACAGATTAGTTATGAAATCCAGCTGACTCAATGCAATAATGGAAACTTATTCGAACAAACATACTTCAACTTTTGGGCCCCATTTCAAAATCAGTAAAGTTTAGATGTTATGGCGACTGTCACTGTCTAATTATAAGGGGGCGTCTATTAATCACATGAGCCAAAAAGGGGAGGAGGGTTCAATAAAAAACCACGAAATATCACATATCACGTGTATTTATTTTTTACCTTAAAAAAATCTAAAATTTTTCAAAAAAAATTGATTTTTATGGGTATTAAAAATACACGTGATGTTGTGCGGGGGAGGGAGGGGGTATTTTCAAATATCACCACGTATCAGCAATGGGGAGGGGGGGTCTAAAAATACTTAGAAAGCGCTCATGTGATTAATGAACGCCCCCTAAGGAAAAACATGTGCTAAACAACTTTATTTATTGTTATTGTTGAATAAATTTGGATTTGTCTGATTTTTTAAAATGAGTGTTTCTTTGCCGAGTCTGTTTTGTGTATCACGAAGAACGAAGTAGTGTTTTCTTTAAATTTTCTTGAGGTTAACCACTTAACTTAAAATGACTATAAAACACAAAATTATTTTTATTATTGTGATAAACCGTACACTATGAGGGAAAATAGTCACAAAAGCCGCGCCAACTTGAACAACTTTGGCCCGACATTTTCGGATCTAAATTGTAAGTTAAGGGGTTAATCATTTTCTTCCTCACAAATCTTAGTTAATATTACAACTAAATTTCATATTACCAGCCCTAGTGGATGATCGTATTAATTCGCGTGACCTCGGAGCTCCAAGTCTAGGATAAGATTATTTCGAGGCATCGCGCCGTGAAGGTATAGGACGCTCCGTAGGCGCTGCGAGAGGCGCGTTCAATGCCAACTGTCGTTCGCGTTCTCGGCCGATTTACGTTTGCGTATGGCGTAGCCTCGGCGGGCGGTCGGATCGAACAGAGTTCATTGTCACACGCACAAAAGGAAAACTGATCCGATAATGAAAATACATACCGATGCTGAGCCAAGGAAAATATACATTTTATTCAACACAAAAGGTCGGGATTTAAACGCCGTGGGCGATGACTTGGGATGTCAAAGAAGCGGGGAGTATTGTAGCGTGTCATTGGATGAATATACTAAATGTATTTTACTTCCATAGGTTTTGTTCAGCTTTACTGTATCAGGTTGCTCAAAATGTAATTTCTGGTTTATCTAACTTGGCAAGGGTTTAGAAGAGGATTAACAATCGGTCATTAAACTCACAACGAATCTCAGATCATGGTCCTCAAAAAAGTACTGGAGGCTCCCAGATATGCACCCAATTGACTTGTTCATCAGGACTGCAACATACACACGAAAGCGGAAGAAATTAGTAGATTCGCAGCAAAATATAAGTCAAGATTGGAGAACCTTTCAAATGTACTCGCAAAAGACCTATTCTCTGCTAACACTATCAGGAGACTAAGAACATTAGATCCATTAGAACTAGTATAGTAATATATTTAGTATATTACATGTAATTATTTTCTGTACATCTTATGAAATACTACCAATGGGTAGTATTTTAAAATTTTATCTATTATTTTAGTCACAACAATTACTGCCTTTTAGGCAGTTGTAGATTGATGAAAAAAAAAACTCAACGATGTGGTGAGAAAGCTCAGTTAGTAGCAAGCCCGACTTACACCTCGGATCGACCCTTAGCAATAACATAGAATTTGAAATATTGAGTTAAGATTTAATATAATTTGAATTGTTGATTTGAAATTGCATAGAAATAGAAGTAAGTGGTAGAATTTCAAACTGATAATTTGAAATGGAATAGAATTTGTATTGTTGAGTTGAATTTGAATATAATTGGAAGTAAAAAGAAAAGCAAGATTAGAATTGGGAAAGGTCAGATTTAAAAGAAGAATGAAGGAATCAGTTGTAAAGGGGAAAAAAGTACATGCACATAAAATAAAATGAATAGAATAGGTTTTAAATAAAAGTATAGAATATAATATAAAAAATATAGAATATAGAATATTATATAAATAAATTAGAAGTAAAAAAAGCTAGATTATAATTGAGGAAGATCAGATTTAAAAGAAGAATGCAGGAATCAGTTGTATATGGGGAACAAAAGATCATGGATATAAATGAAGAAAAAGAGCAGAATGAATATAAAATAGGTTATAAATAAAAGTATAGAATATAATATAATAAATATAGAATATAGAATATAATATAATTAAATTAGAAGTGAAAAGAAAAGCTAGATTAGAATTGGGGAAGATCAGATTTGAATGAAGAATGAAGGAATCAGTTGTAAAGGGAAAAAAGTACATGGATATAAAAGAAGAATGAATAGCATAGGTTATACATAAAAGTATAGAATATAATATAATAAATATAGAATATATTATATAATATAAATAAATTAGAAGTAAAAAGAAAAGCTAGATTATAATTGGAGAAGATCAGATTTAAAAGAAGAATGAAGGAATCAGTTGTGAAGGGGAAAAAAGAACATGGATATAAATGAAGAAAAAAAGAAGAATGGATATAATAGGTTATAAATAAAAAGATAGTATATAATATAATATAATGAATAAATAGTAAGATGAAAAGCAAGATTACAATTGGGGAAGATCAGATTCAAGTGATAATCAGTTATGAAGAAATCAGTTGTATTAAGCAAAAAAAGAGCACGGGGTATAATAGGATAAAAATGAAAAGATAGTATAGAACATAAAAATGAAACATTCAAGCTCAAGAAAACTCAACAATCTTGCGCATTGTCATTCGACAATTAGGCGTACCAACTTATTCTTTTATTGTAACTTTAACTTCTGTTCGTGCAACTCTGGTGTAGCTTTTATATAAAAATTTTTGTCCTTATATTCTAGAAATTAGTTTTGGCATCGAAGTACTCAGTACAATCTTCAACGTCTTTCTTCTTTTTTCTTATACAGTAAAATGCTGTTAATCATGAAAAATTATAAAACTATTGCTAAAAACGTATAAACTTTTGCACATACTTGAAACATCAGCTTTGAAGGTTTATAGAAATATAAAAAGTTGCTTGATTATGAAAAACTAATTGATTTTACATTTTATTTATTGGTTCTAGTACTAATATACTGCTTGGTAGGGTTCATGATATATTTCTAATTGCATTTTATTGGTTACTTTGAAGAAATTATATCAAATATTGTAATATTCAATTCCAACCTATTTATTTCAGAATAGAACAATATCAAACTTAATTTTGTCTAGAATGAAAGCTTCGACTTCATCCAGCTTTTATAAGCCAATATAAAAATGTATAAAAAAATATTGATGCAAAACTTGAATATTGTAATATTCAATTCCAAACTATTTAATTCAGAATAGAATTTTATCAAACTTAATTTTGTCTAGAATGAAAGCTTTGACTTCATCATGCTTTTATATCCAACATAAAAATTTATAAAAAAAACTATTGATTTAAAAGATGATTTAATCATCTTAAGCACAAAAGTTCATGATGCAAATGTCTAAATTCGTAATTGATCGAATATATACATTAAACCATTCAACGCTTACAATTAGACGACGCTTAATGTGCTTTCAAGGTGTTTCATTAGTAAATAAATGAAAATGTAACAAAAACAAGGCAGTAATTGAGGTATAAAATTAAAACGATGGAATACATTCGAAGCAATCAAATTGTAATGTGAACATACATTTTTAATTGAGGAACATCAAATTGTATCAAGTAGATTTTTTTGGCATTTTGCAAATGAGTCTAACTACCTAACAAAAACTAACTCTTCCACTCATTGTTAGTTGAACAGTTATTTTTACGACAACCCATTAAAGTACAATACAATTTTTATTTTTCAGTTTGTTTCTATATAATTGCTAAATCCTTTCATTTATGCGTTATTAAATAACATAATTGAGTTACAATTAAAGCAACTACTATACAAACTGCTAACGGGATTCATTAACATCCTTCATAACTTTCCTATCGTTACCAACTAATATTGAATTACCAGCAAAATAATTATTATTTGATACTCGAGGGCATAATTTAATTTAGAAAATTATGATGAAATACAGTTATTATACTACAAGTTGGTAATATTAAGATGAAGTAATAAATATATATATATATATATATATATATATATATATATATATATATATTAGATCCTAAGCATGATCCTGGTCATAAGATGTTAAACTTTTCCATATGGTTTAACTTTTTTTTATTAACTTTTAGTATTTTAAAAATATGTATATAATATGTAATTTGCAAACTAGAAAATTTATAGATAAGCGAAAATTCTGAAACTATGGCTCAAAATCCTATCTGTGAAAAGATTCGAAGCCCTATATGTAATACAGCTTAATGAATATTTTTAACAATAAATGCGACTAATGTGTTCTTTATAAATATTTCATTTAATTTTTTTTGAATGTAGCTGATTTCAACGCAGTTTGTATAGAAACTCGAGCAGTTCGTATCTTCCTCTACTCTAGACATTTTATATCTATTTCCGAACACTATGAAAACAAACTTACTAGTTTTTCGAACATGATCAAACTATATGGTCATGAACTACGGAGAAACTGACTGAAACAAAGTCCGGTCCAAAAAGAAAAGAATCAAGTTTGGTCATTGCAAAAGTACTAAAAACTCTTTTAGAAAACTTTAAGGAAAATCCTTTCGTCTGGGAAAATGTTGGATATGACCGCTTACTCGTACGAGGATCGGTAAAACATACATTTTAGAAGTTGTTTTGTGTACAAAATAATCTGACTTAGTTCAGAAAAAAAGTCTGTTTTTAATATAAGTCCTGCATAAAAATATTAGTTGTGATGAGACGGAAACAAAATTCTGAGTTTCATATTGTTAACTTAAACAGTATTAATAATGTTAACTTCGTTCGTCTCTAATTGCTCGTTTATTGTCTCTAACTACACTCTCTACAATATTCATCTCTAGTTGAGGAAAAATACCAAAGTGTGGACAAATAGACAATGAATAACAAGAATAAAATAGTAGATTATTTTATGCAAAATTTTGAAATCATTATCGTTTCTGTTCTATTAATGTTTTTCTAATATAAAGTAATTTGTCCGATAAATCCTATGGATAAAGCCTAAGCATCTTTACATGAAACTTAATACGAAATAATTTTCTTTTGCAAAATTAGGTTGTTGTAGATAATGATGAAAATCTCAGACTTCACAACAACGTAATTTTGCTTGAAACAAATCATTAGAGAAAAATATTACTGCGTAATTGAAAATTGAAACTAAGATGATGCTCAAGCATCCAAGACTTTTATAAAAAAAAATAATGATGGAAAAAGAAAAATACATTTAGTGTCTTAATTGAATTAATTGAATGAAAGCTTAATAATATTTTTAATGAAAAGTTTTACAATAAAACTATTAATTATATTAAATCGTAGTTTTTAGTGATACTATGGAATTATATCAATTAGTGTTTGTCGGTTTTCAAAAACCGGTTTTTTGACGAAAATTATGGAATTCGAAAACCGTTTTTTTAGTGGAAAAAGCCGGTTTTCACTGTATAAATGGAACATAACAAATATAGCCAAATATAAAAGATAGTAGCAAGCTAGCAAGCGTTTTGATTCGTGGAATCATATCGGTTCAATAGTATTTTGAATCGGTTTTCGGGTAAAATTTAATTTCGAAAACCGGTTTTTGTATAAACCATAATATCAATATTGTCAAACGTGATCTTTAATGTAGCATCATAATTATTTGCCAGTAGAATCGCACTAATACGACACTATTAAAAACCAGAGGGTGTCGGATTAGTGAAAAGTTCGGATTACTAGATTATAGTTTAAAAACCATCAGATATTTGAAATAAAGGAAAAATTTCTAGCTGATTTCCACAAAGTTGTGGAGCGCTTTGATGGCGGGGGTATCGGATTATTGAGTTATCGGACTGTCAAAGTTTCGGATTAGCAAAATTATACTGTCCACAAAGTTTAGAGCTGAATATAACCTTGATTATGCACTCATTGTCAGCACTCAAGTAACACAATTTTTGATGACATATATAAAATAGTCAAAGATAACTACGACTAGTGGTGTATGGCATCGTGCCTCAAGGCAAATTGCTGTAACTTCCTGTACCAAAAATATTTTTTCTTAAAAAAAAGGATTAATTTTTTTCAAACTTTGAAAAAATTAGATTCTTGAGAAATTTTTAATATTTGAAAAAAAAAATTACTTTTTTTGGAAAAAAGACTTTTCGACGGACAAACCATGTTACGGAGTTCATATAAATATAAACAAAATTTATACATACGATTAAATTTACAATTATTCTTCATCTTGTCAATACAAGTAAATGTTTTGGCACTTTTTGCCCCGTATCTTCGAAACGGCTAGACTTGCCTTTACCAAAAACTAATCCGCACGTCTTCTTATCAATAGAAATCCAATGTTTTTGAAAAATTGAAATCGGTTGAACTGTGTTCCCGAAATCGTCGACAAAAATTTGTATCCGCACACACACAAACGCCCATACATCCATTTTTTTCTAAGGTATGCCAAAATGTTTAGAAAACTCTGAAACGTTTTTGCGATTACCATAACTTACCCTACGGGAAGTTGAAAATGCATTTTGTTGGTAGAAAATTATGATTCCATATATTGAAAATAAATTGCAAGAATTTATTATTTTTTATAAGAAAAAGTTCGAAGTTTTATAGTCATGTTTTCCCCAACTTCTCTTATTATTACCTCTTCCTTATCTCTTCCAAATTTGAATAATAAAAACTACTGTTAGCACATGGCCGATTTCGCATAACGGTCTAAAACTTTTAGGAAAGTTTCCCATTACGCACACCGACACGAATTTCATAGTCGCTAATGATCCAACTTCTTACGACACTTTGGAGGGAATATCATTCCAGAGGCCGTCTGCTCACAAACTTTGATAAAAAAGAAAAATATTAAATTTTGGAAGTGCGAAAACACGAATTCAAGGTATTATTATATTTTAGCACGTTTTCTAGAGATTATAATGTGTTTTCAGATCGTGAAGAACCTAAAAGTTTCGAAAGTAATAAACTAGAAAATTATTTTCTTGTGAGGAAAGAATGGTGACATGATTTAAAGTTGATTGTGTCTGTATAACTTAAAAAACTCATTATTCTATATAACTCAGTTTTTTATATTTTTAATATTTTTTTATGTATCATTAGAATAAAGCAGATTTTAATTAAATCAAGATGAAATATCGTGATTAAAAATACCGCAGACGTAATAAGAAGCAATTGTACGCTTTTAAATGTTATCATATTCATTTTGTGACAACAAAAGATTTTATCTCATTTCTCGCCCGATAAGAGATGCGTTTAATGTTTAAAATTAGCATTTAGAGAGATGTAGGAGTCGTTCGTGGGCGACTTCTAAATAGCTGGCAATGAGATGTTTAACACCTCGGATTATATTTTATATTGACTCTAATTCTGGTTTTATTGCCTTTTCAATATATTTATATATACATGATTATTTATTTATTTGAAATAAATAAATGTATTTACAACATTTAACATATACGCATAATTTAAAAAATACTATTCAAGAACCTATTGGACCACTGTATATTCAAAATACTAATTCAGTCAACTATTTTTAAGAATCAACACTTAGGAAATTAAATAATCAATAATAAGTTTTACGTTATAACGACCATGAAGGTGCAATTGAAATCACAACCGAGCATGAAGAATATGGCAATTAATTCTTGTACTAATAGAAGTTACCAAAATTTTTTTTTGACTATAAAAATT
>NW_020539725.1:45569276-45653654 GCF_003426905.1 Ctenocephalides felis | reverse complement strand
AAGGAAAGGAATTTGCTTCAGATTTTGCACTATGGAAGGGCGCTAAAGAAAATGAGCCTTATTGGGAAGCACCTTGGGGTAAGGACACCAGGCTGGCACATAGAATGTTCAACTATGGCTAGCCATTATTTGGCCGTGTTGTAGACATACATGCTGGAGGAATTGATCTAAGATCCCCCACCATGAAAATGAAGAAGCCCAAGTTTGTGCATATCATGACTGCGATCAATGGGTCATTATTGGATTCATACAGGCCATTTGCAAATGAAAGATTCTGGCAAAATGTCTAAATCATTAAAAAATACTATTAGTATATCAGAATTTTTGAAGAAATATTCTCCAGATGTTTTAGAACTGCTTGTTTTATTATCACATTATCGAAGTCATATGATGGTATACTCTGAATCATTCATGGATCATGCTAGTGCAATATATAAAAAAATTCATACATTTTTAACAGATTGTACTGCTTATCACAATGGATAAAGCCAAGAGTTGATATAGATGAAGCTTATTTATTCTACCAAGCCAATTAGATATTATGAATAAATCTATAGAGAGAGTCTTTAAGGACGATTTTGATACTGCTAAATGTATGAGCTCCATTTTAAGTTCTAATTGATATTGTTAATAATAAAAATTATCAATAGCAATACAATCCAGTAATCAAAACTATATAATTGCTCAAAACTGTTGCATTATAGCAATGATACAATCTTCTCTTGAAAAACATTTAAAGCTTTTCGGAATGCAAATGTATGAGGAGAAAACAACACAACACACATTGATTACACAAGCTATATTAATAGTGTTTGTTCAAGTGCGAGATGATATTCGACAAATAGCCTTGAAGGAGAAGAATCGAAAATCAATGTTTGAGTTCTGTGATAAAATTAGAATGATCTAAGGAGGCTTTGGGTATAGAAATAAAAGATCATGGTAAAGCTTCTTCTTGGTCTTTTGTAAATCAGAAAAATAATTGATATAAAAAAATTCTTTATTTTAATAAAGCAAATATAATAATATTTATGATATGCATAACAATCATTTGCTACCATACATCGTGTGTCATTATTATGCTCTGGTAGATTGTCCATAAAGTTAGACCAATCAGGGACATGAGAATTTTTGGCATACATTTCCTTTGTCAATGCCCTTGTGTTACGAGGTCTGTGCCACCATATATAGCACCTGAAATAAAAACATTTAGAAAATATTTAGATCAAATATTAAGAAAACAATACAAACCTCCAAGCCAAGCAAGCAGTAATTAGGTTTCGAAGGAGATGTATAAAATTTAACACTCTTAATGCAGGTATGTTATTATATTTTTCAGTTTTACGCCAAATGCAAAAGCTCTGATTTAGACGTGATTTAATACCAGTAGTCATTGAAACTCCACCCATTAATAGTATATTATTTGCTAACTGAACACGACATGTCAATTGGACACTGTAAAATAAGAGATTCAAAAATATATACTGTATTGACAAGAATTGCATAAAAAAAGGTTACAAAAATCAATACCTTTATTATAGCATCAAGTATCATATTGCCGAGTCCCATGTGATCATTGTCTACTGGAAATAGTTCTTCATACTGTTTTTCTCTCACTTACCACAGGAATTTCTAATATACTTCCATCAAGAGGATATGATACTGATGGTGGAGGTGTAGGAGAATTTCCTTCTCTGTATTGATTTGCTCGATCCAAGGTAGTCACAAAACATGTTCGTACTGTTGAAATGTATAATTTGTTATGAATAAAATCATCTACAATAATTAATTAAAATGTAATAATTGATTAATGACAAACCAGCAATGTTTTCTAATATATCATCAGTAAGTTCTATATCTGAAGACAATTGTGAAGTTAACTCATTACGTATTTTATCATAGACACTAAATGCACATAACGGTTGAGCTTGCCAAGCATGTAATACGGCAACACCGCAATAGACCGGAATACAAACTGAAAAAAATTATTTTACTTTAATGATCTTAATATTTTTCAGATCATAATTCTCAGAATAGTGTAGGTTACATATATTTGTTAATAATTTGTTAAATAATTTTATAGCTACCTGCTTCTTTGTATCCCAAATCAACAACCAAAGCTGTTTCAACAGCTAAAGTTGATAATGATATTGTGTGGGAAGGAAGAAATAATATTCCATTCACCTATAATAAATATTAGTAATTGAAATAATACTTGGCTTATTATATATGTAACTTGGCTTATTATATATATAATAATAAATGGTATACCTCAAAATGTGCAAATAAGACTTTAGCTAAAGTTTCTCGAAACACTGTTGGACATAGTAACGATTCAACAATAACTGCTTTTCTGTCCTTTGGACTAACTAGGCCATATCTGCAAATATTATTTATTCAGCATTAAAAAATGAGTAGGTGAATTTACAATGAAAAAGGGAATCAGGGATGATTGAAGCAACCATTTTTGATGCACTCAAAAAGTTCTGAAGACAACTTAGAATAAATTTGTAATAATAGATCAAAAGATTTAGTTTCATTTTTTTTTAGTGTGCATGCAGCAAATATTGTTGCAATTCACAATATTGTATAGAACTGCAAACCGGTTAAATATTTAGGATAATATACATATTATTAATCCTAAGCAAACCACAATTTTTAGCAACCTTTTGCAATTAAATTACTGTAATACAAAGGGACATATACCTAATGCAAATTTGTTGTATGAACTCAACTAAATTGTCATATAATTCTTTGCTGTCACTATATTCATGAATAAATTTCACTTTCTTTGTTTTTTCACAAGTAATCTTTGAAGGTATTATACATCTTGGACAAAATTCAGCTGCGAATCCAAACCTAAATGGAAAATTACAGTTATTATCTGATTTTAAATGAGAATTCATATAATTCTATTAGTGTACTTTGTGTATGCATATCCAATATCAAAAATTAGGGCAGGTCTTTCTTGAATTACACTTTTACCTTCATATAATGACATTTTTATTATTAAAATATATGAAATAATTTATTACAATTATATGCTTTTTGATATAATTATGAGTATTCAACCTAAATAAAACAGATAGTGCTTTTTCAAGTATTGACAGCCATTTGACATTTGGATTTGACATATTGGCCAATGTGACGTTTGGTCATTGTCAAGTCAAAATCAAAATTCATAACCCCTCATCATTAGGCAATTGTTTAATTACTTTTTCCAAATTAACTCAATAAATCCTTTTAAATAAAGGTAAAATTAATTTTTAATAATGTTAACGATATGCCTTTACGTTCTGTGAACTACATGCTATCTGTTTGCGTCCACAACATTCTAAGATTAAGGTACGAATTTCGTACTATTTGTTTTTGTATCAACTACAGCACTATTAAATATTATTTAAAATATTACTAACGTTTTAGTTGCAGGTGCAGGCACAGAAGTCATTACGACGTTTTAAAATTAAGAAAAAATTGTTCTACTAGAGAAATAAAAGCTTCATTTATTGAACTATCTAAAAAGGTAAGTTGATTTTGGAGATCCTTCAAACCTCCTAACAATTTCCATACCAGATTATAATTTTTCTGTGAATGTGAAATATAACAGTTGGGAGAATAAATTAATCCAAAATCTAATACCTTTTGTTTCATTTTTCCATCTAAGTTTAGTTATTTCTATCTTCAGTTTCATCCTGATGTCAATAGTGGTAAAAGAAGCCACATAGATTTTCTGCAAATATCTGAAGCTTATAAGATATTAAGTCGTCCTGTTACCCGAAGAAAATATGATGCTGAACTGGCAATTAAGCTTCGAGAAACAACATGGCCTAGAAGAGATATGGACCCTGAGTAAGATATTTTTATTCATAATCAATGTTATTAGTTAATGAATTATTGTTTCGATTCAATATTGGATGGTGCGAATCAAAACTGATTTTAGAATATAATTATTTTTAAAAACATTGTAATTATTTCTACTTTATAATTAACAGTTAGTTCCTGTATAGTTTTGATTCACCAATCAATATTTAGTGTATAATATATTTGAGGGTCTTAGAAAGATGATCAACATTGCTGACTATATTTAAATTAGTTTAATTTAACAGTATAAAATATAGAATTTTGTGATATGACTGGAATGTTATTCGAATATTAAGTGTTAAATATGAACAATACAACACTCAGATTTCTAACACATAAATTTGGTAATTACAGACGTTTCGAGACCATGGTATGCCTCATCTTCAGAATGTGTTAGTATTTAAGTAACTGTTTTGAAATTACACTGAAGATGATGCATACCATAGTCTCGAAACGTCTTTAATTATCAAATAAAGTGTGTGTTAAAAATCTGAGTGTTGTATCATTCATATTTAACATATAACAATATATGTCTAAACAACAATGATATGTCTAAAGTGTCCAATCTGCTATCTTGTGTTTTTTGATGATGTAAATATTGCTTTATGAACAATTTTAAAAAGAATAGTATAAAAAATATAGCTTTTTTTTAGAAAAGCACATAAAATATTGAAAATAGTGAATGTTGATCTTCTTATTTCTTTCTCTTCACAATTTTTTAAGTGACAATTCTTTACTTCAAGCCTAAACCTTTGGACAGAATAATAATTAATTTTATGATATCTCATACCAGACACTTCCGCCTGTCTGAGATGTACAAAATTTATATTATGATTCAAATAAAGAAAAAATGATTGGTGCTAAAAATATATGATTTTTATGCATATCATAATCATTAACATATTATTACAACATGGATATGGTTAAAATGCCGCCATAGCCACAAAGTTTATAAAAAGCTGTCCAGTTTTTTAGGTTTATTTTAACCTTTCCTAATTGTACACCTATCCATCCTTCATGGTAATCCTTGATCCTATCATTTTCCTTTTCCTACCATTTGAACTAGAACAATGTGTTGGGCCTGCAGGACTTGGTCAGATTCCACAATATGGAATTCAAAAAATAAAACAAGCCAAAAACCTAAACCTTATTATGGAATTCCGGGGGTAAAAAGGTTGCCTAATGCCTGGATTGTTGCCATGTGCTTAACTACTGCTGGTATAGCATTGGCAGCAGAAGTTTTTCTGATCAGGTAAAATTGAATAACAGTTTTTTTTTTTTTTTTTTCAAATTGAGGTGTAATTCAATTTTTGTATAGATGTAGTTATCTATACAGAGCTTCATATTTGATAAAGTTTACTATATGGCAAAGTCGAAAAGTGCTTGATTTTAAAGTAATATAATTATTTTAGTTTTATTTTTGGAACCTGTACGTCATTACGCGCTGATTTTATAACAGTTTTAAATTTTTTAAGATTGCAAATGTAAAATATTTTAATTGAACGGAAACTTGTTCTAATGAACTTTTTTATTTACATTTTACAATGGAATATTTACCTAATAAGTCTATAAAAAAATGCGAAATTGATTTTATTTATGTACTGAGCTACCAGAGTATAGAAATATCATATATACAGCACTGCAAGTAGACATACTCGTCAAAAAATTACAATGCAGTCAATGGCCAATGAAGAAACATTGGCTACAGTACAAGCGGAGGCTAGGAGATTTGGCAATGAAATACAGTTGGAAAGACTAATCGCTCGTGCTAAGCTTAGCTCTACAATTCTTCCCATTTTGGATTTTCCGGGACAAGCGGAAAAACTTGTAAATTCACCGGGAATTTTAAATGTAGAAGCAAAACATCCAACTCTTGATCCCGTAGATACACCACCTCCAGAAAATACGTCTGCAGTTAACGTCATTGTTCCACAAACGGAAACTGATTTAAATATTCAAAAATCATAAAAGCGGTCATAGTTTTATTAATGAGTTGTAAATAATTGTACATACTTAGTTCTAGTTTTAGATTGTTTGTATGTGTTTTGAACGTTGTTGATAGAGTTTTATTTTTGAAAATGTTAATTTTAAATAAATCTGATTTGGGGTTACATATATAATAGTTTTTATTACTATATGTTATAATTTTGATTTCATATAAAACATGCAGACGTGTAAAAAATTAAAATATTTTCATTGTTTTTGAGATTTTGTTTGAAAAGATTTTGCAACTTCTTGTTCAAGCTTCTTAGTTAGCCCAGCGACTTTTATGTTGAAAAATTTAAGAATTGTAGAAACGTTTTTAAATAAGTGTATCAAAATGTATACAGATAAATACGACTGGCATTTATGGTTTAATTCTGGTTTTCATATAACATGTTAAGAATTGGCTTGGTTTTGTACCTTTCAATTCGAGATCTTATAGAGCATATATTCTGTTATACCTCACCGCGTTATAAGGGGGTTGTTCATATATAAATCGGCTAATATTAATGAAATTCACTACGACTATCATGTATTAAAACACTGAATATTTTCATAATTCCATTATTATTTTCAACTTTTCCATGTGTATTGGTGTTACCGACTACAAACATAAATTTTATCTTATCACTACATAAATAGCCTATATCACAACCAAAATACAAAATTATTACAATATCTATAATGTTTGAATATAGTCTTATAATTAGGATATGATACATAGAGCTACATAATAAACTTGAACTAATATTTCATAGTACAATCAAAAGAAAAAAAAATAGAACAAGCCGTGATTGAATTTTTCTCAATATCTAGTTATTTATTATAGCTCCATCGTATAACATGCACAACTTAGATATGTACATTTCCTTTTAACACTTATTTGTTTTTTTTCTGAATTTTTTTCTTATTCTATATATAATATGCTATATCTAACAAATATTGCAAAAATTAACAAAGAAATTTATTGCAATTGTTACGAATTATTTTATAATTGTCTGTTGCCATTAACGCAATTCCTATTTCATTAGGTTATACAAAGTTAACAATATTCTACCTTATACTAAAAAGCCAATTCTGATTGCTTCGAATGCCTTATGTATAATATTTACTTTATAGACATTTTCTTAAACGATTTTAATTTAAATCCAACAAATTGGATTTTTGAAAGTTCTGATCAAGTTAATATTACACGTGTCGATCTTTTTAAGAAAAAATATATTTAACTGTTGGATTATTATGATTAAATTGAAATGAATTGTATTTCTTTATGTGGTTTTTAACATCGGTAAATGGATTTTCTTGGGAGGATTGATATTAGAAAGAATGAAACGATTTGTGATACAATATAAATTCATTTTCTTATTGAAAAGCTCATAAGTATAAAAATACTGCCGATTTTCTCCAATTTGTTTTATTCATGTGTATGAATCCAATGTGTTAAGAATGAGATTTTAGTGCGGTTTCATTACCCTGTTGACGAAAACATTTGATTACAAGTTGAAAAAAAAAAAGATATCAAAAATGATATCAACTTCTATATGAACATTTGTCTTATATGCTTTACAAAAGACTTTGCGGTATGTTTACTATCCCATTGAACGGTTATTTTTTACACAGCGATGAAATATCAATCTTCAATGAATTTAGACTATTATTATAAAAAATGATTTTAGGATTTAGGACTAAAACAGTCTTGTAGCTTGACGTGTTCGAGGTAGTGTGTGATTTAGTAATTTTTTTAGTTACATAGTGCTTTTAAATGAGTGATTTTCCAATGATAAACGAAATGAAATTATTAAGAGCGACTATGTAGATTATCATGGATTAAGCACCTGTTAATTGGGTACTACCTAATAATATTCAGTAGTAATGAATTATTATTAGTCTTAACTCACAAAAATCCTAGTTAATATTTTATGTGTTTATGAATATGGTGGGATTTATACTTTGTGCTCAATCTATATTTGGCTTGATTTGCACTACAATTTATGTTTAATTTATAAAATATTTAAAACTATACTTATTTCAATGCTCAAAGAATTATCACACGTCTGTTTATGCTTCAACTTAGTTTATTTAGTTTAAAAAATATTCTATACTACGTATCTGGATAAACTTAACTAATTCGTAATTATTCATTGATTAGTGCAATGATTAAATGATTTATTGTCTGGTATTAATATACTAATTATAAAAGACAAAATACGTTGGTGACAAAAAATGTCATTAGCATTAGCATCAAAAAATTCATTTTTTCAGAAATAATTTCGAAAGTACACCTTCGTATTAATGCCTTAATCGAGACGACTAGCCTGAAATACATCGAAAGCTCTGTTTTATTAAGATTATTATGTACAACATCTTTTTAAAAATCGTCTCTTTGTTCACAAAGATCAACCGATATGTATGTATCATTACAAAAATTTATTCATTGCCCAAATTGACCAAAGAACAGTACAAAATCCAGTAACGTTATCAAAAAAGAACTTTGGCACTTACTCAATATGATTAGAATCCTAGTTTTCTTTTCTATTCATTAATACCTTAACTGACTCATTATTTTATGACTTTTATAGGTTTGCCAAAATTCTTCATCATAACACTACTAAATATTACACTGAAAGTACTGTTGAAGTACTTTATTAGAACATTTCGATTGCCATATCATTTATTATTTTTTTCTTATCAAAATGTTTTTCTCTCAGAGAAATCATTATAAAAAATTGCTACTAACATGTGTTACAAAAATTTTGCTCACATATTTAAAAAAGATTTTCATGAGGCCAAGTAGGTTGAAATGTTTAGGCACACGTTTGTTATTTCTTTTATATAAAAATTACACATTTCACTGGTAACAAATTTTACGTTTAATAAAATGGTCAATAATCCTATAATTAGAAAGATTATTGCCAGTAATAAGAAAGCTGCAATGATAATCAATCAACTATATAATATCATTAGCTTCAAATTCATTGATTAATATATTGAAAATCATGTCTTTCATGTTTTGATGAAATTGTTAATGCCATATTTCA
The DNA here is from genome assembly GCF_003426905.1 of Ctenocephalides felis. Taxonomy (NCBI): domain Eukaryota; kingdom Metazoa; phylum Arthropoda; class Insecta; order Siphonaptera; family Pulicidae; genus Ctenocephalides; species Ctenocephalides felis. Next base: position 45,644,775 of record NW_020539725.1, on the reverse strand, counting down.
TTTTTTTAATAGTCGATTTATTATAGGCAGTTTCTCACAAATTTTAATTGTAAAACTTACCAATATGCTTTGCAAATTATTTGGTCTTAATAAATGCTTTTTATGTAAGTAGTAAGGGTTCTAACTGATGTTTTTAATTTGACAGATGTAATTTGTTAATTGATTTTTACATTAAACTTCATTTAATAAATTCATTCACACACTATAAGGCCATTATATTCTCAACTTTTTATAAGAAGCCCTTCATATGGCGAACTGCTGAGATTAAAATTACTGCAGTTTGGTAAAGTTTATAATGAAGCTACATTTATTTTTCTTCAGGCTAATTCACAAGTCTTGCAAAATCTGCGAAAAAAATATAAACTTTTATTTTAAAAATATGCAATACAGCTTTTTATATATATTTCTTAAATATCGTGTCAGACACAGACATGATTATGCTGAAAATCATGTATTCTTACAATGATTACTACTGATATATAATTAAAAATGAATAAATAATGTAATAATAGTTATGAATTGAAAAAAAAAGTTTTTTTATCGGTCTACTTACATTCGTTGCCACTTATTGGGTTTTTGGTATCCTGGGCAATTTTCTTCTCACATGTTTAGATTGCTCGCTTTCTGTACGATTTATGGGAGGCTCATTTTTTTCATCATCCGAGACATTTTCCTCTCACATGGACTCCATTTGTTCTGATAGTTCTAAAATTGGGCTTTCGCTGACTGGTTGCATCATTGTTGAAAACAACGCTGAACCTGGTTGCATCTGGAACGGAAGATGGAAATTTTTCTTTTTTGATAGATAAAAGATAATTTAACGTTGAAAGGAATATCTGAAAGGAAGAAATAAGTTTGATTTTCATGCTAATTATCTATAGTACAGTAAAATCTCGCCAATCCGACCGATACCTCTAATAATTCGACACCTCTAGCGAAATTTTTTTAGAAACCAACTGTATAATTTTTTGGTCATTTTCAATAACTTATGTCTTTTTTACCATAATCCAGTAATCCGAACATTCCATTAATCCGACACCTTCTGGTTGTTAATAATGTCGGATTAGCGAGATTTTACTATTATTACACAATGAGGTAAGGAAGTGAGGTAGAAAAATATGAAACACTATATAAAACAATTTAAAAGTTATGCTCCTAAATTAGCAGGATTGACCCCTTGATGTTTCTGAAGGTGATAGTTTTCTAAGATAGTAAAATGCGCTCTTATATAGTCTTTACATTTACATAAAATTTTAAATTACATTTAAATATTGGATTTTCTGAAACTCTAAGAAAAATTGTTGTTTTTTTAATTGCCATGCACATCATCAGATTCTACTTGGCACAAAACCATAAAAAACATATCAAACTATATTAGGTATGTTATTCTTTTATTAAGAGGGTATTCTAGTGTAGAAATTTAAAAAAACTTTTTTTTTAGTTCATATTTTCAAAGTTTAACTGTTTAAGAATATGGGTACGAGAAGGTTTTTGAAAATTTGAATTATTTTCGGAGAGATAGGCATTTTACTGACTCGGTCTCCATACTGGTTTGGCTTCACGCAAAACTTTAAATGCGTTTTTCTCAGAACAGGCTTTTTAAGTACTGTTGACATGATTTCTCGAGTTTTAATCGACCGATTCACTTGAAATGTTCAGAGAGTCTTGTTTATAGACCTATCTATAGCTCGAACTAGGATTATCCCCAAATTCCAATTTTTACTATTTTTAAAAAAATCGAGAAACTCAACAAACAGTAAAAAGACACCTTGTTTCAAACAGTCGCCAATTTGTAAAAAAAATTTTTTTTACTGATCGCTAGTTCGGGCGATTGCTACATCATTGTAGATTAATAATCTCTTTATTTTTTGCATTTCCGATGGTTAGGAGGACTGAAATCATGTCAAGACTGAAGTGCCAATTTTTTGACACCACCCACTTCATCAGCTGCCAGTTTTAACAATTTTCAACTTTTTTAATTTTTTAATTTTTGTTTTGTATTTTAATAATATTAATAAACAAGTTATAATATTAACAAATAAAAAATGGATAGTAAAAACATTCATTGCTTTCTTTTACGACTTTTTAAAAATGACCTAAAATTCATCGCTCTACAGTAGAATACCCCCTTAATTTATTGAACTCATTTATGATTTTATTATCTAATTTTTAATTAAAGGGCGTCCATTAATCACGTGCTCGTTTTTTTGAGGATTTTTGGACTACCCCTAATCCTTGGTGATATTCATAATTAACCCCTCCCCCCACAGAACATCACGTGCATTTTTAGTTCCGAGAGAAAATTGAAAAATTTTTGATTTTTTTTCAAAATGTTTGGATTTTTTTAAAAAAATCAGGTAATAAATAAATACACGTGATATCTTACGATACCCTTCCCTCTCCCACGTGATATTTCGTGATTTTTTGTGAGATGAGAAAGGTGCGACCTATGCGACATCTAAATTTTTAATAAATGTGATTGCAAATAGTAGCAAATAGGATCAGTATTACTCGAACGCCGGACACAATAGTACCTCAAAGGTAACTTCTTGCGCAACACCAGAAGGTACCGGCACGACGGCCGAGATCGTGACAATTTTTGACAAATCGGCAATCTAAGTAATTGGTTTTATGTGATAATGGAATTTTATACGTATTAATGTTTAAATCAATTGCAGTAAAATTGTGATTAGTAATGTGAAGTGAAATAAAAGTGTAACGATAAAATGAAGTTGTGTTGATGAAGGTGCCATACAGTCGCCATTGATGAATCTTGGTAAGTCGATGACAACTATTTAAAATACACGTATATATATATATATATATATATATATATATATATAGTAAGGTAGTTCATTTTTTTCTGGATAATTATCATTATTTATGATTTTTTAATTTCTGATTAATTTATCCAATGTTTCGGGCTTATGGAATGTCCACTTCTTCAGCAACTCTTGATAACCAAATAGAAAAAAAATTATACAATCATACACCTACTTAAATATTTTAAAATTTAACAGATTCACACCTTACTTTATTTATATACAATCCAATAAAATAAAATTGTTGATTGATATATTATACATGACCACATATAAAGAAGTATAAGTATATGACTAATGTACTTGTATACAAAGTCCAAAAATAAAAAATTAAAAAAAACTAAACTTGTTCAAAAAAAACATTGCAATAATTTTCTTAATGTACTATCAAATGTTTGATTTGAAAAATTATAAAGGTAAAAAGTGAATTCGTTAAATTTTAAAATAATTAAATAAGTGTATAAATGTTTTTTTCATTTATTTATTTATTTATTAATAGTTCCCGAAGGAAGGCACATCTCATATCCCGAAATGTTGAATAAATTAATTAGAAAATTACGAAAATGATCACAAAACTTTATATGCATAATTATAAACTTTATATGCGTAACTACCTAATTAAATGTTTAAATATATAAACTAAAATACATGTGAATACATGTTATATTTCATTTTGTCGAAAAATAAAACTAGTGGGGTGGGTGGCATCGTGCCTTAAGGCAAATTGCTGGAACTTCCCGTACCGTAACGAAACGTTCGAGGAATATTGAATGTTTTCAAATAGATTATTATAAATATTGTATTATTGTCTAATATTTATAATAATTATATAAACTGAATTGCAGAGTTGAAATTATTTGTTTAAAGTATATTAGAACTATAGTCAGAATTAAAAATAAAATCTGAATTATTTTCGATATACAAAAAATTTAAAAAAAAAAAAAAAAAAAAAAAAAAAAAAAAAAATGGTACAAAATTTTTTTTTTCAAAATCAATTATTTTGTTAAGACAAGCAGAAAGTTCTTTGAATCAATTGAATCGGACGCTTAGTTCTCTCAAAAACTGCCATTTTTTGTACATTTAGCTCTGTATCTCCGAAATGGCTGGGCCTGCCTTTGCGAAAAACTAATAACCCTTTCTCCCAATCATTACTAATGGAATGTTTTTTAGATCATTCAAATCGGATGCTCCGTTCTCTCAAAAACTCGATTTCTATTTTCTGCACTCTTTGCTCCTTATCTCCGTAACTGCTGGACCTGTCTTTGCCAAAAACTAATCAGCTCTTCTCCTTATTAATAGGAATCGAATGTTTTTTAAACCATTCAAATCGGTTGATCCGTACGCCCGAAAACGTGGACGAAAATTTGTATCCATACATACATACACACACACACACACACACACACACACACATCCATTTTTTTCTGAGGTATGCCAAAACGTTCAGAAACCTTCAAAACGTCGAGAAATGTAAAAATTTTCAATTCCGATTTTCGGCCCATTACAATAACTTACCCTACGGGAAGTTAAAAATTGAATTTTAATTTCACATGCTTTTCATATAAACACAAATGAGATATGTAATCAAAATAAATGAATTAAGAATTACATTTCCAATATTACAAGAAATAATTAGGACCAGGACAGAGTTTTTTTGAAACTCATTTCGTGACTTTTTAGCAAAATATAAAAAAGATTTATAGCCAAAGATAAATCTGCAAATCCATGTATTCTGACTTGAGGTTTATTTTTGCCAGGTGGATTATAGACAATATATTATATAATACAAATATGCAAGTTTTTTATAGATACATTTTCGATCAGAAATTAAAAATTCGTAATCAAATTAAATAAAGATTTAATTAACTTCCTTTATAAATGAATTTTGGGCTCATAGAATATTTAACTTGCTTATCTTTATGCATTTATAACAAATAAGTTTAAAATTCAATAGTGCAAGATTTAAAATTTATGCTATTTAGTACAACTAATGGTACACTAGTTTTATTTTTAAGATTTTTGAGTTACGTTTTCAATAATATTTTTTTGGGTAAATATCATTTAAAAATATTTCAAAGACTACAATGCACTATAATTTGTTCATGTGCTCGAAGATTTATTTGAATCATATAGCAAAGTACTAATGGAAAATTTAATTAAGTTTCTAAGAATTTTAGTCTATAATTCGAGTAAAATTTGTATTAGCGCTCGGCTTTATTAAATTTTCCAGTTCAAAACTGGATATACAAATCGCAACGTTTATCTACTTAATTGAAATTGAAATTCTTCATTTTTGGGTGAAATTCTGCCATTCGTGAATATTTACTAAATCTTATTGTAAAGTGGTGCAAATAAAACAAGCATTTTTAATATATAATTTTATATAAAAATCATAGTTGTCTACATAAGCAAATGCACAGCAAGACACACAACATAACAAAATAAAACATTCTTAATATATTGATTTTCCAATTAAAATTAACTAATTAATTCTTTAATGTGTTTAACACATTAACACAAATTAATTCAGTGTTTTTTTTAATTATACAGTGCTCTCGAACTAAAGAACTTTATTACTAACAAAACAAAATTTATAATGGATTCACCATTTTTATTTGTTTTTAATTGTTCGAAGTACTGTACGGGCTTTAATATCGTTGTGATGTAAATTATGAAAAAATAATCTTAGACTTATTATTTTTGGCTATTTTAAGCATTTTTATCAAAATTATAATTGTTGTCGTAAAATGTTTTTTGCATTGAAAGCAAATCGACTTTATAACTATTTTTATCTGCGTAGATTAATTCTTATTTTAAATAATATTCCAGTAGATTCTAGTAGATTTTCATAAATAGTGGTGACCTAAATGAAATTTGCCAAATATAAATTTTAAAGCTATTTTGATCTGCGTAAATTATTCTTATTTTAAAATATTTCAGTAGATTCTAGTTGATTTTCATAAATATTAGTGACTTAAATGAAATTCTTTAAAATATTGCAATATAAGATTTGTTATTATTATAGAACCCATATTAACCAGAAAATTATAAATTTTTGTGAATTATTTTCGCAAAATAAATGTCAATAAATAAAAGTGATTTTTTTCGAATTATTTGTAAATCATTGCAATTGGATGTAATTCTTTTTCCTTTAGATTCACTAACAAGTTGCAAAATCAGAAAATTTTAATTTTCTTATTGTAGAATAATTAACGTTATGCATCAAACGGTTTTTCATTGTTTAAAATCGGTTCAAAATTTTTTGTGTGAACTTGGAAGAAAATCTTACGCTTTTTTCATTCCAAAGAAACGGCTCGGCCGATCGTCTTACAAACCGAATTAAGATTATTCCTTATCATCATTCCATCGAATCGCTTTTAAATTATAGAAATCGATACAAAATCGGATCGCATACATAATATTCCCAAATTTCGGTATCAACCGATTCAGAATGACTTGAAATGTCGAGAAAACATGAAATCCGCAAATCGGATTTTCTGACAATGCAATGTTATCGGATCAAAGTTTATCCATTTTCACAACAAGCAATTAAATTTTGATAAAAAAACTATTATCACAAATATATAATACATTTGGTTTGATCTGATATTTCATCACAATTATTTAAAACTATCACAAATATAATGTAAGCCATAAAATAAATAATAAACGAATAATAGTTTTAATTCTATAAGCATATTCAATAATCCTACAGAAATAATACGTCATCAGATTCTTAATAATAATTGCAGCTAAACTATGATAAACACATTAACTTACAAATTATGATAGAGATTTTACATAAATATATAAAATAAACTATAAATATTTAAAAACATAGTGCAGAATGATCATGCAAAAGTAAAACCTGATGCGATCATTATAATATAATTAATAATACACGGCATTATTTCTCATAACATTAAATCAATAAACTTTTTATTTTTTTTTGTGTAACTTTAAATTAGTTACCAATATATTAAAGTTACATTAATATTATGGGAAATGAAAAACTATAAATTATAAAATTGTAATAATTTTGCATATTACTTACTCTAATTCTATATATGTAATCACAAAATTTCTTAATCAAAATGAGAATATTACTTAAATAAAACAAAAACAATAGGCACTTTAATAGAACTTAAATTGACTCTAAATTTTGTTACACCTAAAGAAACTCATAACTTTATCTTTAATTTAGATGAGATTTTTGAAAAATTATTTTACTTCAAATTTCGTATTTATATAGGCCAAATATGTGAATTAAATCTGCAAATTAAATTCCAATAAATGACAATAAATTCATTTAATCACATGGTATTTTGATCGATCAAATTGTTGCGCTGTTTGTAATTAATATTAAACTTATCAAAAATTATATTTTAATCAAAATTTTTAATAATTTAATTTAATATTAAAATTGTGTCTGGACCACAAGTGTGATCCAGAAATATAGCTTGATATTTTATTCTCTCATCTAGATCAGTTTTAATATAATCTTTTATTTCCTAAATTTAAGCTAGTCTTTGTTGATTAGTTTTACCATTTTGAAAACTTAAAATTTAGGAAATAAAAAATACACAAAATAATAATAAACATGAAATAATGCGATAAAAATCTACAGATCAAGCATAAATAAAATTGTAAATCACTCGTGAAAACCATATACCTGATAACATTGCTGATGTATTGGCGCGGATTGAAGCCATTGTGGCTGGTGTAGATGATGGCCACTGCTGGACCACTGACTTTGGAGTCTTCCACTACCCGATCCTGCAGCAATATGAGCGCACTCTTGACTACCCATTAAATCATTAATATGGCAAGCATTTTGCATAGTGCTCGTCAAGTTTGTCCATTCTTGCTTCGCCAATTGGCTGGCAGCAGAATTACAACTTCTTTGCGGACTCTGTTGCAGAGATAGATACTTTTCTGTATCCTGAGGTAGAAAATTTTCTTTAGACATGTGTCTGTCAGATTGCTGCAAAGGGTGCAATCGATCTTGCTGTGCAGCAAGTCTTTCTTGATACTTTTCTTGCGCCAAAAGCCTTTCCTGGTGCTGGATTTCGGCGTTATTTGATGCACAAGGACCCGTTTCTTCGATGTAGCTTTCACCAAGTTCAGCCAAGGGTAGCGGAGGAAGTATTTGGGTTTGTTGGGCCATTTTATAGCTTTGTTGACGCAACATTTGTCTACGAGTTAGCGCCGTCATTTGATGTAATCCTGATTAGTAAAAAAATAGTATCTAAAAATTTGCACAATTTTTATAAATAGGTAATTGGCAATAAACGGTTATAATATAGATATTTCTAAGTATCAGAAGCTTTTATCTGCGCTTATTACCTGGTGGTATGATCATTTCTCCGGAAGTATTGGATAGTGCACATTGCTTTTGTAAAATTTGACGTTTTTGCTGCAGAAGACGATGTTGCATCAACTGTTGTTGAAGAGGTGACTTGATGTCAAGGTTGCCAGCTTCTTGTGGATTCGTACTTTGACCAGAATTACCGCAGCCCACATAAGCAAAACCTGATAATAAATTATTACGATCCATAAGCATGAAATTACTAAGAAGAATAATTCTATTAAAAAGCTATCATTGTTTATGACTTACTCTCAGGGCTACATCCAAGAGAAGCGAATTGATCATGTTGCATTTGTCTTTGGTTCATTTCATCGAGAGTTACAGATGTTTGGTATTGGGTTTTCAGCATTTTGGCTTCTCTTTGCACCAAGTGCAGTTCAAATACTCCTCGTGTTTTGCATGCTTCGTTCAAGCGTCTGCTATCGAACGCGATATTCGTGCGGTCCGTTTGTGAAGTCACTTTTTGGGCCACCTATAAAATTCATTTAACAAGACTCTAATTAAAGAAAAAATGATACTTGTTTACTCAAGTTAAATTATTAATAGGTAAACTAAGTATTTAATTAAGTAATATAAATTTATTGAAAATTATTTCAAAAGATGACAATAAAATCGCATATATAGAAGAACCAAGCATCTTCAAAAGAAAAGATAAAAACAAGGATGAAAATTAAAGTACAAAGAATGCAAATAAATCTGAAATTACAATCATAAAGAAATAAAAATAAAATAAGTAACCATTACATCCGAATCTCACCAGTCCATCACTAGCACGTCGGCCTTCTCTGAAATCTACTGGACTTCTTGATAGATATGCCCTAGAACCGCCAACTCTGGTGGTGGCTCTCCTGGCCATTCCAGAGCGATTACATGAACTATTTCGACTTGATGCGGTGTTTGCACCTCCGGCAGCACTCATTGGACGGATTTTGCTGCGTGCGCCTGACGGACATGGTGAACCGCAGGTTGTCGTACTGCTGCCGCTTTCGTTTATCGCCGGATTAGACGCACAACTTGGCAGCGAACCAGCTAATTCGCTGGGACAATCACCTGGATAATGAAAATAGTAATCAATTTATTTAAGAGCAGCAACCACAGCTATACAATTATATAAGAAAAAAATAAAACTTCAAACCACATCTGTGGTAAGAGTTTTCTGAACTAACCATGAGAGGAATATGATAACCGCCCTTTTTTTCAAAAAGAATAACAAACCTAACTTCATCTAAACTCCAAATGTTTTTATTTTACCTGGACAATCACTAGACAATCGTCTTTCCAAACTGTCAAATGCTGATAATGTACTCCTCGACGATGCAGAATCACAGCTCAAAGATTTTGAATGATAGCCAACGGCGACTCCACTACTGGAACTTGAACTCGCATATGAACTTAACCTATGCACGCCGCAAGTGGAACCTAAAATTATTGGCTTATTAGTTATGTCATAGTTTACACAATCAAAACTGATAATTTAAACAACTTAGTCGACAGTCGACAGGATTTACTACAATCCTTACCGTGACCATGGTGTCCTTGTTGATGGCAACCACTTGAGTGATGATTATTATTTGCCTGATTGCCTCGTTCTTGGTCCTCCATATCAGTTTCACAGCCTTCATCAGTTGATGAAGAACATTGCTGATGAAAGTCTGATGATTTGTGTGAGCGACTACTGCTATGTTGCGGTGAAGAAGTTGGATTAACCAAATCTTGACCCGCGTTCTGGAGAAATGCGTAGGCCTGAAAAAAGTACCAGATCAGACTCATTATCAAATAAATTCCTTAACATTTTTTTTCTATAATAATAAGTAAATAAAAATCATTTTTACCTGTATGTGGTTCATATAATCTCTAAAAGGCGGTGTTGTGAGCGGTAAAGGACTTTGCCTTAGGGTGACCAATAATTTTGCAGCTTCCGCGCTCATTGTATAACCTGAGTTCATATTACAACTTATTTTGCCATCAGTGCCACTGCTACATAATCTTCTTGTCTTGGAATCGAAGCTATTTGATGTCAATAAAGGCAGTCTTGTAGAACTATCAGCAGAAGTATTCTGCACTGGCGATGGCCTAGTATTATACTGTTGATTTGCGGACTGGTGTTGCTGATTTGATGACTGTTGATTTTGTTGATGGTGAAGGTGATAATCCCCTAAACTAGCGTGCTGAGCAGCTCTACTTAAATGGGGAGAATGAACTTGATGTCGTGGACTTTGATGTTCAGAAGATAACCTGGAATTTTAAATTATTCAAAGTTGTATTATCATAAACCAAAGCTATAAAATATTTTATAGAATTCTTAGGACTAAGAACTTCTAAAATTCCGTACCTGACAGGTGAAGCATCAACACTTCCAGCAGGAGTCCTTCTCATCGCTTGTTCGGCAACTGATGACGGCCTTCTAGTTTCACCAGTTTTATTATCTCCAGATAAATTAGCATTAGTTCCTAACATAATTTGAAGCTGGTGGGCCGAGTCATTCGATTTAGAACGCTCAGTGGATGTGCTTCCAAATTGTTGCTGAAGTACGTAGGACTGCGTTGGCGAATGAGATCTACTACCCACTCCTATAAAATAAATTACTTTTATACCTTAGCTAATTTCACTTGGATTTTGATTAATACCAAATATCATAATTAACACACCTCCTTGAGCTAATGGACTATGAGGCCGACTATCACATGACAATGATCGTTGCTGGCGAAGCCTTTCCAAAAGTAATAAATATATTGCTGCGTGATGATCATAACTATTAAGTTTCAGACTCTGAAAATAATAATTTTGATGTTTTTTAATAATCAATGTAGACATTAAGTTATTGAACTAAAATTAAACTAAATTAAAATTCATCTACTGACCTCTTTGGTTTTTGCTTGGTCAATTCCTAAGCTTTGCATCAGTCGTAAAATTTGTTCATTTGGTTCTGCGCACTGACTATTGGGCCTGATGTTGGCCTGAGCTGCTGCTGATAAATCACCAGCACTTGAATACTGAGGATCATTGTACTGGTGCTGCTGGAGCCATCTGTGCTTCCTGATTTGTTCGGCCGTGTAGCGACGCGATGGTTCTAATACGAGCATTTTTCGGATGAGGGATTCACAATCTGAAAAGAAGAGAAAAGAATCTCAATGAAGAATGAATTAGCTAATATAAAGAAATGTTGTAGAACAAGTAAATTATGAACCTACACAAACTCCAGAAGATTTTGATGGTCACCGAAAATTATTATATCCTATATTTTAATTAACGCTTAACTGTTAAAATACTATGGAACAGAATATGAGTAAGAAATTTTATCAAAAGTTGATCTACATTCTGCATCCGAAATTGTTGCAAAGAGATGAAGAATTTTTATAGTCAAAAAAAAAATTTTGGTAACTTCTATTAGTACAAGAAATTAATTGCCATATTCTTCATGCTCGGTTGTGATTTCAATTGCACCTTCATGGTCGTTATAACGTAAAACTTATTATTGATTATTTAATTTCCTAAGTGTTGATTCTTAAAAATAGTTGACTGAATTAGTATTTTGAATATTACAGTGGTCCAATAGGTTCTTGAATAGTATTTTTTTAAATTATGCGTATATGTTAAATGTTGTAAATACATTTATTTATTTCAAATAAATAAATAATCATGTATATATAAATATATTGAAAAGGCAATAAAACCAGAATTAGAGTCAATATAAAATATAATCCGAGGTGTTAAACATCTCATTGCCAGCTATTTAGAAGTCGCCCACGAACGACTCCTACATCTTCTAAATGCTAATTTTAAACATTAAACGCATCTCTTATCGGGCGAGAAATGAGATAAAATCTTTTGTTGTCACAAAATGAATATGATAACATTCAAAAGCGTACAATTGCTTCTTATTACGTCTGCGGTATTTTTAATCACGATATTTCATCTTGATTTAATTAAAATCTGCTTTATTCTAATGATACATAAAAAAATATTAAAAATATAAAAAACTGAGTTATATAGACATAATGAGTTTTTTAAGTTATACAGACACAATCAACTTTAAAATCATGTCACCATTCTTTCCTCACAAGAAAATAATTTTCTAGTTTATTACTTTCGAAACTTTTAGGTTCTTCACGATCTGAAAACACATTATAATCTCTAGAAAACGTGCTAAAATATAATAATACCTTGAATTCGTGTTTTCGCACTTCCAAAATTTAATATTTTTCTTTTTATCAAAGTTTGTGAGCAGACGGCCTCTGGAATGATATTCCCTCCAAAGTGTCGTAAGAAGTTGGATCATTAGCGACTATGAAATTCGTGTCGGTGTGCGTAATGGGAAACTTTCCTAAAAGTTTTAGACCGTTATGCGAAATCGGCCATGTGCTAACAGTAGTTTTTATTATTCAAATTTGGAAGAGATAAGGAAGAGGTAATAATAAGAGAAGTTGGGGAAAACATGACTATAAAACTTCGAACTTTTTCTTGCAATTTATTTTCAATATATGGAATCATAATTTTCTACCAACAAAATGCATTTTCAACTTCCCGTAGGGTAAGTTATGGTAATCGCAAAAACGTTTCAGAGTTTTCTAAACATTTTGGCATACCTTAGAAAAAAATGGATGTATGGGCGTTTGTGTGTGTGCGGATACAAATTTTTGTCGACGATTTCGGGAACACAGTTCAACCGATTTCAATTTTTCAAAAAACATTGGATTTCTATTGATAAGAAGACGTGCGGATTAGTTTTTGGTAAAGGCAAGTCTAGCCGTTTCGAAGATACGGGGCAAAAAGTGCCAAAACATTTTACTTGTATTGACAAGATGAAGAATAATTGTAAATTTAATCGTATGTATAAATTTTGTTTATATTTATATGAACTCCGTAACATGGTTTGTCCGTCGAAAAGTCTTTTTTCCAAAAAAAGTAATTTTTTTTTCAAATATTAAAAATTTCTCAAGAATCTAATTTTTTCAAAGTTTGAAAAAAATTTAATCCTTTTTTTTAAGAAAATAAATATTTTTGGTACAGGAAGTTACAGCAATTTGCCTTGAGGCACGATGCCATACACCACTAGTCGTAGTTATCTTTGACTATTTTATATATGTCATCAAAAATTGTGTTACTTGAGTGCTGACAATGAGTGCATAATCAAGGTTATATTCAGCTCTAAACTTTGTGGACAGTATAATTTTGCTAATCCGAAACTTTGACAGTCCGATAACTCCAATAATCCGATACCCCCGCCATCAAAGCGCTCCACAACTTTGTGGAAATCAGCTAGAAATTTTTCCTTTATTTCAAATATCTGATGGTTTTTAAACTATAATCTAGTAATCCGAACTTTTCACTAATCCGACACCCTCTGGTTTTTAATAGTGTCGTATTAGTGCGATTCTACTGGCAAATAATTATGATGCTACATTAAAGATCACGTTTGACAATATTATATGGTTTATACAAAAACCGGTTTTCGAAATTAAATTTTACCCGAAAACCGATTCAAAATACTATTGAACCGATATGATTCCACGAATCAAAACGCTTGCTAGCTTGCTACTATCTTTTATATTTGGCTATATTTGTTATGTTCCATTTATACAGTGAAAACCGGCTTTTTCCACTAAAAAAACGGTTTTCGAATTCCATAATTTTCGTCAAAAAACCGGTTTTTGAAAACCGACAAACACTAATTGATATAATTCCATAGTATCACTAAAAACTACGATTTAATATAATTAATAGTTTTATTGTAAAACTTTTCATTAAAAATATTATTAAGCTTTCATTCAATTAATTCAATTAAGACACTAAATGTATTTTTCTTTTTCCATCATTATTTTTTTTTATAAAAGTCTTGGATGCTTGAGCATCATCTTAGTTTCAATTTTCAATTACGCAGTAATATTTTTCTCTAATGATTTGTTTCAAGCAAAATTACGTTGTTGTGAAGTCTGAGATTTTCATCATTATCTACAACAACCTAATTTTGCAAAAAGAAAATTATTTCGTATTAAGTTTCATGTAAAGATGCTTAGGCTTTATCCATAGGATTTATCGGACAAATTACTTTATATTAGAAAAACATTAATAGAACAGAAACGATAATGATTTCAAAATTTTGCATAAAATAATCTACTATTTTATTCTTGTTATTCATTGTCTATTTGTCCACACTTTGGTATTTTTCCTCAACTAGAGATGAATATTGTAGAGAGTGTAGTTAGAGACAATAAACGAGCAATTAGAGACGAACGAAGTTAACATTATTAATACTGTTTAAGTTAACAATATGAAACTCAGAATTTTGTTTCCGTCTCATCACAACTAATATTTTTATGCAGGACTTATATTAAAAACAGACTTTTTTTCTGAACTAAGTCAGATTATTTTGTACACAAAACAACTTCTAAAATGTATGTTTTACCGATCCTCGTACGAGTAAGCGGTCATATCCAACATTTTCCCAGACGAAAGGATTTTCCTTAAAGTTTTCTAAAAGAGTTTTTAGTACTTTTGCAATGACCAAACTTGATTCTTTTCTTTTTGGACCGGACTTTGTTTCAGTCAGTTTCTCCGTAGTTCATGACCATATAGTTTGATCATGTTCGAAAAACTAGTAAGTTTGTTTTCATAGTGTTCGGAAATAGATATAAAATGTCTAGAGTAGAGGAAGATACGAACTGCTCGAGTTTCTATACAAACTGCGTTGAAATCAGTTCTACATTCAAAAAAAATTAAATGAAATATTTATAAAGAACACATTAGTCGCATTTATTGTTAAAAATATTCATTAAGCTGTATTACATATAGGGCTTCGAATCTTTTCACAGATAGGATTTTGAGCCATAGTTTCAGAATTTTTCGCTTATCTATAAATTTTCTAGTTTGCAAATTACATATTATATACATATTTTTAAAATACTAAAAGTTAATAAAAAAAAAGTTAAACCATATGGAAAAGTTTAACATCTTATGACCAGGATCATGCTTAGGATCTAATATATATATATATATATATATATATATATATATATATATTTATTAC
Organism: Ctenocephalides felis; assembly: GCF_003426905.1. NCBI lineage: Eukaryota > Metazoa > Arthropoda > Insecta > Siphonaptera > Pulicidae > Ctenocephalides > Ctenocephalides felis. The sequence continues at coordinate 45,629,558 of NW_020539725.1, read as the reverse complement.
TTCATCTTAATATTACCAACTTGTAGTATAATAACTGTATTTCATCATAATTTTCTAAATTAAATTATGCCCTCGAGTATCAAATAATAATTATTTTGCTGGTAATTCAATATTAGTTGGTAACGATAGGAAAGTTATGAAGGATGTTAATGAATCCCGTTAGCAGTTTGTATAGTAGTTGCTTTAATTGTAACTCAATTATGTTATTTAATAACGCATAAATGAAAGGATTTAGCAATTATATAGAAACAAACTGAAAAATAAAAATTGTATTGTACTTTAATGGGTTGTCGTAAAAATAACTGTTCAACTAACAATGAGTGGAAGAGTTAGTTTTTGTTAGGTAGTTAGACTCATTTGCAAAATGCCAAAAAAATCTACTTGATACAATTTGATGTTCCTCAATTAAAAATGTATGTTCACATTACAATTTGATTGCTTCGAATGTATTCCATCGTTTTAATTTTATACCTCAATTACTGCCTTGTTTTTGTTACATTTTCATTTATTTACTAATGAAACACCTTGAAAGCACATTAAGCGTCGTCTAATTGTAAGCGTTGAATGGTTTAATGTATATATTCGATCAATTACGAATTTAGACATTTGCATCATGAACTTTTGTGCTTAAGATGATTAAATCATCTTTTAAATCAATAGTTTTTTTTATAAATTTTTATGTTGGATATAAAAGCATGATGAAGTCAAAGCTTTCATTCTAGACAAAATTAAGTTTGATAAAATTCTATTCTGAATTAAATAGTTTGGAATTGAATATTACAATATTCAAGTTTTGCATCAATATTTTTTTATACATTTTTATATTGGCTTATAAAAGCTGGATGAAGTCGAAGCTTTCATTCTAGACAAAATTAAGTTTGATATTGTTCTATTCTGAAATAAATAGGTTGGAATTGAATATTACAATATTTGATATAATTTCTTCAAAGTAACCAATAAAATGCAATTAGAAATATATCATGAACCCTACCAAGCAGTATATTAGTACTAGAACCAATAAATAAAATGTAAAATCAATTAGTTTTTCATAATCAAGCAACTTTTTATATTTCTATAAACCTTCAAAGCTGATGTTTCAAGTATGTGCAAAAGTTTATACGTTTTTAGCAATAGTTTTATAATTTTTCATGATTAACAGCATTTTACTGTATAAGAAAAAAGAAGAAAGACGTTGAAGATTGTACTGAGTACTTCGATGCCAAAACTAATTTCTAGAATATAAGGACAAAAATTTTTATATAAAAGCTACACCAGAGTTGCACGAACAGAAGTTAAAGTTACAATAAAAGAATAAGTTGGTACGCCTAATTGTCGAATGACAATGCGCAAGATTGTTGAGTTTTCTTGAGCTTGAATGTTTCATTTTTATGTTCTATACTATCTTTTCATTTTTATCCTATTATACCCCGTGCTCTTTTTTTGCTTAATACAACTGATTTCTTCATAACTGATTATCACTTGAATCTGATCTTCCCCAATTGTAATCTTGCTTTTCATCTTACTATTTATTCATTATATTATATTATATACTATCTTTTTATTTATAACCTATTCTATCCATTCTTCTTTTTTTCTTCATTTATATCCATGTTCTTTTTTCCCCTTCACAACTGATTCCTTCATTCTTCTTTTAAATCTGATCTTCTCCAATTATAATCTAGCTTTTCTTTTTACTTCTAATTTATTTATATTATATAATATATTCTATATTTATTATATTATATTCTATACTTTTATGTATAACCTATGCTATTCATTCTTCTTTTATATCCATGTACTTTTTTCCCTTTACAACTGATTCCTTCATTCTTCATTCAAATCTGATCTTCCCCAATTCTAATCTAGCTTTTCTTTTCACTTCTAATTTAATTATATTATATTCTATATTCTATATTTATTATATTATATTCTATACTTTTATTTATAACCTATTTTATATTCATTCTGCTCTTTTTCTTCATTTATATCCATGTTCTTTTGTTCCCCCTTTACAACTGATTCCTTCATTCTTCTTTTAAATCTGATCTTTCCCAATTCTAATCTAATCTTTTACTTCTTATTTAATTATATTATATTCTATATTGTATATTTATATTATATTTTATACTTTTATTTATAACATTCTATTCATTTTTCTTTTATATCCATGTTCTTTTTTCCCCTTTACAACTGATTCCTTCATTCTTTTTTTAAATTTGATCTTCCCCAATTCTAATCTAGCTTTTCTTTGCACTTCTAATTCAATTATATTATATTCTATATTCTACATTTAATATATTATATTCTATACTTTTATTTATAACCTATTCTATATTCATTCTGCTCTTTTTCTTCATTTATATCCATGATCTTTTGTTCCCCATATACAACTGATTCCTGCATTCTTCTTTTAAATCTGATCTTCCTCAATTATAATCTAGCTTTTTTTACTTCTAATTTATTTATATAATATTCTATATTCTATATTTTTTATATTATATTCTATACTTTTATTTAAAACCTATTCTATTCATTCTTATTTTATGTGCATGTACTTTTTTCCCCTTTACAACTGATTCCTTCATTCTTCTTTTAAATCTGACCTTTCCCAATTCTAATCTTGCTTTTCTTTTTACTTCCAATTATATTCAAATTCAACTCAACAATACAAATTCTATTCCATTTCAAATTATCAGTTTGAAATTCTACCACTTACTTCTATTTCTATGCAATTTCAAATCAACAATTCAAATTATATTAAATCTTAACTCAATATTTCAAATTCTATGTTATTGCTAAGGGTCGATCCGAGGTGTAAGTCGGGCTTGCTACTAACTGAGCTTTCTCACCACATCGTTGAGTTTTTTTTTTCATCAATCTACAACTGCCTAAAAGGCAGTAATTGTTGTGACTAAAATAATAGATAAAATTTTAAAATACTACCCATTGGTAGTATTTCATAAGATGTACAGAAAATAATTACATGTAATATACTAAATATATTACTATACTAGTTCTAATGAATCTAATATTCTTAGTCTCCTGATAGTGTTAGCAGAGAGTAGGTTCTTTGCGAGTTCATTTAAAAGGTTCTCCAATCTTGACTTATATTTTGCTGCGAATCTACTAATTTCTTACGCTTTTGTGTATATGTTGCAGTCTTGATGTACAAGTCAATTAGGTACATATCTGGGAGCCTCCAGTATTTTTCTGAGGACCTTGTTCTCAGATTCGTTCAGAGTTTAATGACCAATGGTTAATCCTTTTCTAAGCTCCTACCAAGTTAGAATAACCAGAAATTACATTCTCGTGAACCTGATACAGTACAACCCAATGAAACCTATAGAAGTAAAATACATTTAGTACACTTTTCCAATGACACGCTACAATACTCCCCGCTACGTCATCTTCCTTCTTTGACATCCCAAGTCATCGCCCACGGCGTTTAAATCCCGACCTTTTGTGTTGAATAAAATGTATATTTTCCTTGGCTCAGCATCGGTATGTATTTTCATTATCGGATCAGTTTTCCTTTTGTGCGTGTGACAATGAACTCTGTTCGATCCGACCGCCCGCCGAGGCTACGCCATACGCAAACGTAAATCGGCCGAGAACGCGAACGACAGTTGGCATTGAAAGCGCCTCTCGCTGCGCCTACGGAGCGTCCTATACCTTCACGGCGCGATGCCTCGAAATAATCTTATCCTAGACTTGGAGCTCCGAGGTCACGCGAATTAATACGATCATCCACTAGGGCTGGTAATATGAAATTTAGTTGTAATATTAACTAAGATTTGTGAGGAAGAAAATGATTAACCCCTTAACTTACAATTTAGATCCGAAAATGTCGGGCCAAAGTTGTTCAAGTTGGCGCGGCTTTTGTGACTATTTTCCCTCATAGTGTACGGTTTATCACAATAATAAAAATAATTTTGTGTTTTATAGTCATTTTAAGTTAAGTGGTTAACCTCAAGAAAATTTAAAGAAAACACTACTTCGTTCTTCGTGATACACAAAACAGACTCGGCAAAGAAACACTCATTTTAAAAAATCAGACAAAATCCAAATTTATTCAACAATAACAATAAATAAAGTTGTTTAGCACATGTTTTTCCTTAGGGGGCGTTCATTAATCACATGAGCGCTTTCTAAGTATTTTTAGACCCCCCCTCCCCATTGCTGATACGTGGTGATATTTGAAAATACCCCCTCCCTCCCCCGCACAACATCACGTGTATTTTTAATACCCATAAAAATCAAATTTTTTTTTGAAAAATTTTAGATTTTTTTAAGGTAAAAAATAAATACACGTGATATGTGATATTTCGTGGTTTTTTATTGAACCCTCCTCCCCTTTTTGGCTCATGTGATTAATAGACGCCCCCTTATAATTAGACAGTGACAGTCGCCATAACATCTAAACTTTACTGATTTTGAAATGGGGCCCAAAAGTTGAAGTATGTTTGTTCGAATAAGTTTCCATTATTGCATTGAGTCAGCTGGATTTCATAACTAATCTGTCGCATTTAGGGACAGTATTTCAGAATTATCACATAGACTAATATTCAAATTGTGATTTAATTTTCTTTTCTACCAGATAACTAATATATTAAAAAAATTCGTGCTGAATCAAAGAAGTCGCACTGTTGTACCCAGGCAACCCTACAAACCCAAATTTTAGATTATAATGTTACAAAACTTCCTATTTAAATATTATACAAAAAAAAATCTTTGTCAAATAAGTTCATATACTAAATAAAAAACCTATCAACGACTTATCATTCTGAAAAGTTGTTGAGTAGTATAAAATTCGAAATGACATTGAATGTTTGTTAGTTTTGAAGCTACCAAAAGGTCTAGTTACTAGAGTACTAGAGAACTACCATAGTTTCATCTTAAGTTTGACTTATTTATTTATTAGTACTCGTCGTATCCTTAATTTTGACTTTTTATCTATCAGTATGTACTCGTTTTTATCAAAAAATTGAGTCTTGAATCTGACAAAATGGCATTTACTAAAATTTTCATAATTTGGTTATATAGCAAACCCTTCGTTTCTTGACCATCACTGTTGAGTTTGTACAAATGCCATGAAAACCGATTTCAAAAACCGACAAAATTTGATATCTTCTAATATATATTTCTGCAAAGAATGGGAAAATATCTAAACAGTAAAGCAAATAATAAAATGCTTCTAAAATTAAGAGATATTAGGTTATCAAAATACCTTGTGATATAAATAGTACGCCAAAAACATTTTACAGAATTTATTTACACTACAAATGTAGCAATCAAAATTTCAATTCACGATAAAAATTGCGGTATGTATTTCCTGCTGAAAATTGATATAATTTTTGAATGTTTCGAATCATGATTTTCGGCCCACTTTAAGAACTGCGGTTTCTGCATTAGAAGTCTAGTAAAGATAATACGCAAATATAATTAAATAAAAATTACTATAAATTGAAAATGTATTTTCTAATTAAATAATGCAATTATAAAACGTATTTCTTAACTAACATATCAAGTTAGCTTTCCCTAGCCCTGGTAAATAAATATGTTCTTCATAAATAGCTCTGAAACGCACATGATTTGAACTGCGGCGATACATAACCAGGAAATTCTTGAGTTCAGGTCCAGGACGAGATTGTAAAATGTGAGTTTATTTGTAACGCCATAAAATCAATTTCAAGTAGCACCATGTTGTGACTACGACGCGTTTAGTTCATGAAAACGAAATGTAAATAAAAATAGAAATTTATATTATCGATAGACACAATATAAATATAAATACTACCAAGGATATAATGGTATTTTGTATTTTTTCGTCATTTTTTTTTATATAAACAAATAGAGTATGTTCCCAGTAATCCCAGTAACTTACTGCTGATCGAATATAAATAAATTGCAAAAGTTAAATTTCACTTAATTTTATTGAACAATTACCAAAAACGTTCATCATCATCAACAATTTCTCCTTACTCTGAAACTCTATATGGATACTTCTCTTTTTTCTTACTCTACTGATGTAGAGTACAAGAAATGTAATTATTATCTGAAATTTATATTTCAGATAATAATTCAACATAGTATACATCCGAAATAGATACTCTAATCGTGTTAAAGTTCATGATGTTTTGAGTCGATATCTATTAAAAAAAGCAGCACTTCTGAAAATAACACGGAATGCTAAAACAGTGGCAGCAATCTAATTATGCGATCATCAACAAACGAACGTCATAGACACACGAGACGACTACGTAAATATCAACCTATTGGGGATGATAGGGTACACCAGAGTAGTTGGGATACTTATTTGATTATTCACACTATTTATTCTATTGCTTGAACAAATTAGACATATGCAGCATATTGAAAGATTTGTACTTTAGAGAATTTTTAAAAACGTGAAGCATTACCTAATATTTCATAATATTTTTAAAAGCAATAAAACCAGCCATAAATGTCATCTATTATATAAAAATAAGTCGGGGTTTTCTTCCTGACGATATAACTCCAGAACGCACGAACCGATTTCGACGATTTTGCATTCGTTGGAAAGGTCTCGGGCTCCGTGAGGTTTATAGCAAAGAAAATTAAAGAAAAATATCAATAGAAAAGCGAAAAAAGCATCATCTCTGATACTTAGCATGTACTACAAACTAATATTTTTTGTTCGACTGATACTCATTTGTTTGACAGCTACTCATTGTTCTCTGCTCAGTTAATTTCATGTGACAAACCGACATTGTGTTCACTGTGAAATCGTGCAAAAAATGTAAAAAAAATAAGTTCTTTGTTTTCTAACATTTCAATTGAAAACCATCAAATCAATCACGTGTATTGTGCAAATTTTTATTCAATTTCAACAGCAGGCAATTTTTTCTTCATCTTTTAATCACTAAACGAAATGTTACTTAATATGAAACCATCTGGTGGTGAAACGGAGTTCGCCCGGTTTGCTAGTATTTTATAAAAATCATCACATTATTTATATTTATTTATCAGAGTATAATTTCGTTTCCATTAACAGAAAATTTTCTGAACCGCACACGTTTTTATGTCTTTATATTCTTTAGTATTAATATAATGAATATAACAATCCTCATGATTTTTATATACACATAATAAAATATATGCATGTTAAGTTCAGTTTTTTTTAATATACTTTACTGTTTTATGAGATGTTATATATTTTACGACTTTCGAATGCTACGCACTGAAAAAGCTCTTAATGGAAATCAAAGTTCATAGGTAACAAAAGCACATTATATGAATAATTTATAATTTAATTATTGTATATTAAAATAATATATATATATATATATATATATTATGGTGGTCCTTAATATGGATGTTTTAAAGTTTTCTTGCTCCAGGGGCTCAAATACTTCCAAATTGTTAAAAGAAAATTCTTTGAAAGTTTTAGCTCTTAATATTAACTCTAGGATAGTCCGCACTCCAACCAAAGTCTCTTGGTTTTTCTTCCTATGTAAATACTTGTTTCATGAAATATATCATTTTTTGTTGTAATTTTTTTATTTATGATCAAGATAAGCAAATACAATGCTAGTCTTGAAATTTTGATTCACTTGTCGCTAAGTTATAAAATATTAAAAAACAAATGCATTTTTATGCCATATTATTTCCATAATAAACTTTGATTGAATTGTGAACTATCTTAAAGTCAATAATAATATCAAATCAAATAGCTAAAACTTTCAGAGATTTTTTTATCAATTTGGAAGCATTTGAGACCTTGTGAGCAAAGAAATTCGAAAATATCTATATTGAGGACTATAAAGTGCATCAGGGTATATCCAAAATTACATTTACCAATCAATATAGTATACATCATCAATAAAGTTTTCAATAACTTTTTAATGTTAGAAAAATGAATAGAAAAAAATGTATTTTTTAAATATATTGAATTAATATTTCAAATCACCTTTTTATTCGAATAATAAAATGAACGTTTACTATATCTTCTGCATCCTTTGCATTCTAAACTCTCATATTGTAGAAGTAAATACAGTATTTCATTATTGTGACTTCAATTTTTTTTGTCTTAAAGACTTAGATGGCAATATATTTCCAAGTCAAAATCGCCTTTCCAGGTTCTACTGTATCAAATTAACAAATCATTAGAGAAATCACTCCTCAGTATTAGAGAAATTCTAATAACTAAACTTTATCAAATAGAGATAGACTAATCGTTGGGCTCTACAAAAAATCGTGTAGTCAAGCTTCGGCTCAGAGAGGATAAAATTCTGATCTCTACTTAACTAGAAAAAAATTAACAAAAATGCATGTTGCATCGTTTTTTTATAATTTTTTTTAGTATAATCCAATCAATGGCGTAGCTATTTTAGAGCGCAGGTATCATATTAGCAAAAATTTGTCGTGTGCACTATATTTAAGTCTAAATATAAATATATTTATATAGAGTATGGGCATTTTCAGTCACATACATCGAGCTAAGTAGCTGTTTTAACGTTTGACGTCAAAGTTTGCACGTAACATCTAACACGATTTTCTATATTTACGTCAATACTCCCTCAACCATGTACACGTTTCGAATGACTTGTGTTTTTAGATCTATTCTTCTATTTATTTAAGCTGTCTATATTTTTATACACCGATGAGTCATTCACAACACTTCAATGAATAATCGATCTATTTGTGTAATCATTGGGTGAATTGTAGTTTTGCAATAGTTGCAAATATTAGGTGAAATCAATATTGATACTTATGCAGCTTGTTACTTTACACAAAATATCCATATGAGTAATTGAAGAAGAATTATAATAAGGCGTAAGTGGCATTTTCCTTGGAGGATTTCCTTAGTTACCTTAAAAACTTGAAAATAATAGAGTTGATACACAAGAATTGAAGTCGTTTTGGATTTAACAGAAAACCGCGAACCTATGTATTTTCATCAGTTTTACAAATTGCAAATATTGTTCAAGATTTTCTATGAAAACGTTGTCCTGTTTTATATTAACTGTTAAAACTGATTCTACTTTAAAGGTACCTAACAATAAAGTAATATACAATTAATAAAAATGATACGTCTGTAATGCTTTTGGACATATGACTAGTATTTTTGATTCTAATAATTGTTCTATTCAGCAACTTTAATTGAATCTAAATTAGTTCTTTGTCTTAATCATTCTACTAAAATCGGAGCGACTTCTACAGCAAAAAATAACGCAACTCATCAGTCATTCATTTATAATAGAAAGTCAAAAAAAGTAATTAACGAAGTCGTAATAACTAAAATAAAATCGATTTTCACAAACAATGATGTGATTTACTTAAAACCATCATCAATCAACTAATTTCTATTAATATTTCTATTGAAGGAGAAGTGTAAGAAGAGAGTAATTACTTTACTTCGAAACATAAAAATTAAAATAAGTTATCTATACATTAATGTTATCTACGCATTATACGAGGTCTGTTCAAAAAGTACCCGGAATTACTAATAATTAAATTTCGCGGGTCTGGAGTGTCTGATTGTCAAAATTTTTTTTTTATTGTGTTGGTATACATGCCCCAAAGTATGATAAATTTTCAGCTATATTCACTGTTTACTTTGTCTGTGGTAGTCGCTAAAGGTTGGACGTGTTTTTCTGAGCTCGGCGATTTTTACAATGGAAGAATTGAAAAGTCAAAGAATTTGTATTAAATTTTGCGTAAAAAATGAAATAAAGTGTTGCAAAGTGCAAAAATTCACCAGATATGGCTCCGTGTGACTTTTTCCTATTCCCAAAGTTGAAGAGACCCATGAAAGGACGGCGGTTTTCCTCGATTGAAGAAAATCGCTGAGAGTGCTCAAGGACATATCAAAAAGTGAATATCAAGGGTGCTTCGAAAATTGGAAAAAACGCTGGCATAAGTGTATTATATCTGGGGGGGACTACTTTGAAGGGGACCACATTAATGTAGACGAATAAATAAATATTTTTTTGAAAAAACGAAAATTACGAAAACTTTTTGAACAGACCATGTATGTATGAAAAGACCTTCAATCTACTAGATTTCAGAACACTAATGCATTTTCTATAAAAAATACTTTGTATTAACTTTGCTGAAGGTACCTATCGTGGTATTTACTAAAGAACGTGACAAATAGTTTCTTAATGAAATTTAATTAGAGAGCAGTTCTTTATCTAGTTTCTTTTTCTTGAAAGAATTTTTTAATTTTGCTTTAGTTTTTATACATTTTCAAGTCAATAATATGCTTCAAATTGGTCGTTTAACAAACCAGTGCCTATGTTCTACCAGTGCCTCTGGTTAGAAAATGAGCAAAATTCTGTTCAAATTTGATAACTTAAAGTTTTTTCTGTTTCTGTTCTTTTTATCGAGGAGCCATTGGAAAAATGATTAGAAAATGAGCGAAAATCTGTTCAAATTTAATAACCTAAAGTTTCTCCTGTTTTTGTTCTTTTTATTCAGAAGCCATTGTAAAGTTGCAGTGTTACAAATACTTGCTTGAAAAACAACTAGTAATAAAGAATCAATCTATTTCCCACCATTGACAATTGGAAATTGATACTTCAATATATCATAGTCATTTGAACCATGCATCAGAAATAACTGAACTCTACATATTGTTTTGTAAATCAAGTGCGCTGAATAATATTCTACGTTGATTTCAGTAAATATTGATGAAATTAAACTGGCGTACGAGCTTTAGCGCAATGAAATATTGCAATGGATGAATGTCAAATCTAAAAATATTTCAATGGAATTAAATTATCATGAATCATTCTATTTGCGAAGTCTTCGACTCCACGAAGTGCGTATACGTAATCGAGTATGCAAATAATTTGGCAAGTACGATCTCTATCGGCTCTTTCGCATTTATAAGGAGTTTATTAATAATTTCGACTCGGAAAATCTATCGCCGAATTTCAAATTGCGCGCGCAGTCCATGAAAAAGCTCTGACGTCATCCGCAGACCAGACGCTGACGTAATAGGATTGTTTAGGCTTTTTGTGTGTGGTGCTTGATGCGGTTTTGGGACTCTATCAATTTCTTTCTGTTTATATTTACCTATAGATACAATGTAGCGGTGTATCCGATGATCAAAGGAGCGAATTGCAATTTTTATGATCCATTTTCTCAATAAATCTAGGTTAAAGTAATGGTGTAGTTGCAAACAGACTTTCAGAAAGAGTAGGCATTTGGGATGCCGTAGCCAAAATTTAATGGTTAGCAAGAGCTCTGTAATTCATATTGTATGTTACTTTAATATGTTGTTACCTATTTTGTCAATTGACAACTAAGTAATTTAGATTTGGTTTTATAAAATAAAATACATTTTTTATAATACATCATTTATAAAATAAATACAAGACCCTCTGTTAACCTCCTTGAAGCTGCATGATTTCGAGCCAATGCAAAGTCAGATTCGTCTCAGCAAAAAACTGAACTCAGTGAGAGTTAAGGTGATCCTCATTTGTTTCACTATACTAAAAATTTGGCAACCTTTAAAATTTACTGTAATTAGGTGGTGCCAGATCAGGGCTGTATGAGGAATATGACTTCCCAAACAAACACCAATAGTTTCGAACATGTTGCCAAAGGTGTCCGAGGCTGGTGCACCGGTTTGATTTGACAAATTTAGCAAAAAATTTGATTGCTTTCAGTTTTAGTAATTGTTGATGGTAAACATCAGAATTTATCGTTTGGTGCTTTGAAAGCAGCTGAATGAATCTTTGTGGTCCACCAAACTGACTGCCAATATGGCAAAATAATAATTGACGGAATAATCAATTTTGCATACAAAGCTTTCAATGTGGTTTGTGCTGGTTAATTCATACTTCACAGGTTTGTGAAGTGGTCTTTCATCGTTTTCGAACTGTAATACTGGACCTATTTATTATCACCAGTGATGATTTTCTGAATAAAGGATCATTTTTATTTAAGTCGCATTATTATCGTAAGTTCGTTCTTTGTGAATGAAATAAAATATAAAATAAATATAAAAAAATATAATTTTTTTTCAAGTGAGGAAGTAAATATTAGGCTCATATCTATACCAAGTCGTTTTAAATGTTCTTCCATTTTTATGTGCATGAACAAGCTAAAAGGATACTTTGATAATATGTTACTTCTCGATTTAAGGTCGCTTATTAAAATCCACAAATTATAATAAAGCTTCTGATACTAATATCGAAACACCATTTGATTTTTCAATAACTTTATGTATATAACATACTATGTAATGTAACATACATTAATAAAAAAACGTTCTCTGCCAGGTTTGGTGACAATTTGATAAAATTATTTAAAAATTAAAAAATTACTGAATCGATTTTGGATCAAACTTCACTTGGATCTAATATACTATGTAATGTAACATACATTAATAAAAAAACGTTCTCTACCAGGTTTGGTGACAATTTGATAAAATTATTTAAAAATTAAAAAATTACTGAATCGATTTTGGATCAAACTTCACTTGGATCTAATATACTATGTAATGTAACATACATTAATAAAAAACGTTCTCTACCAGGTTTGGTGACAATTTGATAAAATTATTTAAAAATTAAAAAATTACTAAATTGATTTTGGATCAAACTAGCTTTGTTTTTATTTTGATAGTATCAATATGGATGGATATACAACACATAAGGGAAATCGACTACAAAAGTTATAAAACATCTTTTCTGCTATGGAAATGCTCTTCTTATGGAAATCATTTCTGTATTATCTTCAAATTATACTAATGATATTATACTAATATAACAGATCAACGTTTACATTTTACTCTACTTTCGTCATCATGAATTACAATAAGCCCAAATTTCTCAAACATTGCTATCCTCTTCAAATAAAATATACTATGAATACTACTTTTCTTGGCGCACTGAGCTTTTACCCAAGTGGTCACATACGCCACCAAATGAGAACGAAAAAAACAAAGCTTTTAAGACAAAATCATGAATTATTGAGGAATGAAAGGCAAACACGTGGGGCACGTGCGAACCTTGAAAATCCTCGCGACGCCAAGCGCCATTTATACGAAGGACGTCATAATATATATACACTGATATATGTATACTTTTATATATGTACTTTTATATATGCATTTATATATGTACTACTTCGAATACGGGCCACATGGGTAATCGTAATAAAAATACTTAGTTATGAATTATTTTCATTCTTACAAAAAGTACCTAGGGTTTACTCTTTTGGGATTTTCATGAATAATCGTACGATGATAGAGTTGCGATCAGGCTGAACACCTTGTAATCTTATAGGCCTATGATACAATATGAAGATACAAGTGGTTGAATTATAAATATTAATTAAAATTTTGAATAATAGTCCACGCACAATACGTACACGTATTGCAGTGTTTCTTATTATGTCTCAAAAGCTCAATGATTTTAAGCGCCTTGTTGGAGAATAATTAAACACCTTAACCTTAATTAAATATTTTTATTTGATTACGTTTCGATTTGAAATCTCATCAAATGAACAAATTGCATATAAAATGAATAATTATCTTTAAGGAGTAGGCATCGCTTTCCATGTCCTTATTACGAGAAGGTACTTGTAAGGGCTGATGCTTCGTTGTGTTTTCCCATAAATATATTTTATTTTAGCATGTATCAAACAATCGCATTTGAGGGATCTATATTCTAATATCTTAATTTTTTTATATTCAGAACTTAAGGGTCCTATAAGTAGTGATGATGATTGGCCTTAACTAACTAAACAGGTTTCATAGATGGCGGCCTAAACAGTTTTTCTACTTCTTTCATGTGATGTATTTTATTGTTACAATTTCTGTATAAGTGATACATAATTTATTGATGCAGCAATCCCGGGTAAAGGTTATTTTCACTTAGAAGCATGTGGTTTGTATATATTATTATTTTGTATACCAAAGAAAATGCTGTTTCAACAAGCACATGTACTTAATTATATGCCAACTTCCTAAACTGAGTGCTGATGTATTAAATAAATTATATGTTCCACACACTGCATCAAAGTGGATTTTATAGAACTATGTGTATTTGGAGTATATTTTTACTCTATCAATATTTTAATCAACGGTTCTAGTACCGTCACTGCTAAACACAAAAATATTATGTATAAGTATACCGGTTCCTAAAGAACTTAATTCCATACCTTTTTCTTCGGTAACATTGCATATTGAAGTTTTAAATATGCAACATATACCTACCCCCAAAAGAAAATTTAAGATTTCGTATATTTTGGCACGTGCGGTTTCAAATGCAAATGAGTCTACTAGGAAAGCCTAACACGTGGCAAATTTATTGTTTGGTGAGGTTTTGGTATTTTCATAACCGTTTTTAAAGTTTTAGAACTTTCAAAGTGTATACAAATCAACCTATGTAAATACAAGGTCTTATTGATTTACAATTGGCATAATCTTTAGTACTTTGGTACTTTCATTTTTGCACTAAAAATTATATGTCAAATCCATTTCCAGTTCGCTTCGAGCTACCGTGCAGTGCACTTCGTACCTTATCAGGTTCAGGTATAATCCGTGCGTTATTGTAAAAGGTATTGTTATCAGTTGAATCATAATACCCAAGTGTTATAAATCAAAACAATCGAATGTACCCGCAAGGGTACATTTCAGTGTATTAAAACTAATGTAAACACATTGTTCATACGGACTTTTATAATAAAGTGATTGTAATATTTATTGAACAAATACTAAATAGTGTTTAATACAAAGAGTGTCACATTGTATAACAATTTATTTGTGGACCCCTTTGGGGTTCGCAATGAATAACTTAATTGTGGAGTCGGCAAATGTAATTGCCGACGATTCTCATACCAGTTCAGAATTTATTACAGAACATCTACGTAATCAGTCTGCTAATTCAACTTGTTCATCAACAGACATAATAACTAATGCTCCGATACCGTCAACAAACATAATATCTAATGCTCCCATACCTTCAACAAACATAACAACTAATGCTCCCATACCGTCAACTAGCGTTATGGAAGTTGAAACGGATACTAACAATTCTAATAAAAACAAATGGCAAATTGTCCCGATTGCCGGCATTAAAAGAAGACGTTTGAATATTCAAACTGATAATTCGATAGCATTAGGTAATCGATTTAGTGTCCTTACTAATAAAGAACCAGTACCTGTTACTGAAACCTCTGCTTCAGTTAAAAAAGCATTGCCGCCTCCCGTTTTTATTTACGGAGTTGACGATTTTAAAGGAATGTTAGACGATCTGAAATCTGTTGTTAACAAATAATAATTTTACGATTAAAACTTTACCAGATAAAGTTACCAAATTTAACGTTCAATCTGTTGAAGATTACCGTAATTTTGTTAAATTTCTTCGAACTCGAGATATGTATTTCATACATACCAAATCAAATCGGAAAGAGCATATCGTGTTGTACTAAAGTACATCCACTACAAAACCGATATCAACGAATTAAAGCAGGAAATTGAATCCAAGGGTCATAGAGTTAGAAATATCTTAACGTGTTGCATCACAGAAATAAAAACCACTTGATATGTTTTACGTTGACCTGGAACCCGATAAAAATAATACTGAAATTTTCAAAAAAACAAGATATTGAATCAAATAATTCATTTTCATCCACCGATTAATAATTCAGGAATTTCCCAATGTAGTCGCTGCCAATTATTCGGCCATACAAAATCCTACTGTAATAGACCGTTTATTTTGTGTAAAATGCGGTGATGATCATCCCACTTCAATTTGTTCCAAGTCGCGCGAATCTCCAGCAGTCTGTGCAAACTGTTTTCAATCCATCCAGCTAATTACAAAGGTTGTGTCATTTATCAACAGATAGTTAATTCTAAAAATAGAATTAACAGTGAATTTTCTGTCAATCAAAACAAGCCTACCGCTTCGCAAAGCTACGCAGCAGGTCTCGCTTTGCAGACTCACCAACACCGAGCAATTATCGTATGCGCAAGCTATAAAATCACATAACCCAGTTAATAATTCAGAAAATCAAAATTCAGCTATCTCTCAATTTTTAGTGGAATTTAAAGCAATGTTCAACCAACTAATGCAACAGAATAGTATGATAATTAACATGCTATCAACACTAATCAATAAAAGAAACTAGTATCAATGGCTAGATTCATTAGAATATGTGCTTGGAATGCAAATGGCCTTCTACAACATAGGAACGAACTAATTATTTTTCTGGAAGAAAACAAATTGACGTGTTGTTAGTAAGTGAAACCCACTTTACTAATTACTCCAATATGTACATACCCTACTACAACATCTACCACACTCCGCATCCAGATGGCTCTGCTCATGGAGGTTCAGCTATACTTATTAAATACAACTTAACTCACCATGAGGTTCCCAAATATAGCAAGGATTTCTTACAAGCTACATCAATCCAAGTCAAACTCGCTACATGTAACATCATACTATCTGCGGTATATTGCCCTCCACGCCATGCGATTACCAGCTTTCAATTCTATGATTTTTCTCTTCTTTAGGACCCAGGTTCATAGTGGGAGGTGATTTCAATAGCAAGCACCCTCTCTGGGGCTCAAGATTGACTAATCCCAAGGGCAGACAATTATACAGTGTAATTTCCCAATATAACTATGTAACGCTGTCGACGGGTACTCCAACTTACGGGCCTCAGATCCCAAAAAGAAACCAGATCTACTGGATTTCTTTATTTCTCATGGCATCAATACAAATTACACTGAAATTGAAACTAATTTTGACCTTTCATCCGATCATACTCCTGTAATTGCCAGCATCTGCTCATCTATAATAAATATTTCTCGAGCACCATGCCTCACACTGCGAAAACAAATTGGGATATGTATCGCAAAAAAGTTGAGGACAAATCAATTTGCAAATGAGATTGAAAACGCAAACTGACGTTAATACAGCTATCGAAAACTTCAACAACATTTTGACTGAAGCGCTTCATCCTCTACGCCTAAACCTGTGCAATCCAATCGACAATCTACTTCCTTAGAAATCAAAAAGCTTATCGCTGAAAAACGGAGAGCAAGAAGAAAATGGCATAACAGCCATTTACCTTCAGATAAAAACCTACTTTAACAATCATCAGTAATAAGCTGAAGAATAGATTGAAAGAAATGAGCAATATTAATTTCACTAACTATGTAGCGAGCCTTAACCGCTTCGATAATTCGATTTGGAAACCAGTGAAAAACCGACTCAAACCATGTGTGCGAAACCCGCCAATTCGTGGGATGCCGACAACGACTCGACTTGGTCACGAAGTGATAAGGATAAAACTGAAGTTTTTGCCAAGTATTTATCCTCTGTGTTTCAGCCTAATTTACCTTCTGATAATCAAATTTCTGATTGTGACATGGTTTATCGAACGATTCCTGTTAGAAATAATAAAAAATTCTTCTCTCTGAGAAGGGTTGTCGGGGAAATTTCTAAACTTAAAAACAAAAATCTCCAGGAATCGACTTAATTTCGTCGAGAATGTTGAAAGAATTGCCTAAAAAGGGTATTATTTTTAACATATATATATAATGCTATATTAAGACTGGAATTTTGGCCTAAATCCTTTAAAACCTCTATAGTTAAAATGATTCCAAAGACTGGAAAGGATCCTATTTGGTTTCATCTATAGGCCCATAAGCCTTCTACCTATTACCTCAAAATTTTGAAAAACTTTACTTCAAGATATATTATTAGAATCAAATAATATTCCAGACCATCAATTTGGCTTCCGCAAGCAACATTCGACAACACAACAGTGTCACAGACTTGTTAATATTATTAATAACTCTTTCGAAGCCAAGGAATACTGTTCAGCCGTGTTTCTGGATGTAAGGCAGGCATTTGACAAAGTTTGGCATGAGGGATTACTTTTAAAAATAAAATATAACCTTCCGTCATCCTACTATGAAATTCTAAGTCATACCTAACAGACAGAACATTCAAAGTCAGGGTTAACTGTGAAACTTCTACTTCTTTTCCGATAAGTGCCGGCGTTCCACAAGGAAGTGTGCTGGGTCCGTTCCTTTATTTACTATTTACTAGCGATTTTCCTTCATTGCCAACTACATCAATTGCTACATTTGCTGATGACATTGCAATACTTTCCTCAGATATCAAACCAATGGTTGCATCTATCAAGCTCCAGTTACATTATATGCTGTCGAGCGATGGACGAAAAAATGGCGCATTGTTATTAATGAGAGCAAATCTGCCATATTACATTTTCTTTAAACAAACTAACCTGTCCTGAAGTTTACTTTAATTGCCAGAAAATTCCACCAGCTGAAAATGTAAATATCTGGGAATATACTTAGATCGATCGAAAACTAATGGAAACCCACATTATGGCAAAAATTAAAACAAATCAAACAGAAGATTGCAGACCTGAATTGGCTAATGAGGCGCAAATCAATCCTATCGCTTGACAACAAGCTTTTGATTTATAAATCTGTAATAAAGCCCATCTGGACATATGGTATGGAGCTTTGGGGTTGCGCCAGCATGTCCAATATTGTTTTAATGCAACGGATGCAATCCAAAATCTTAAGGCAGATCACCAACGCACCTTGGTATGTAAGCAATAAAATCATCCACGACGACCTCAATGTTCCTCTTATTAAGGATGTAATTAGCAGCAGAAGTTTTCATTCCATCACTCCAAGCTAGAAAACCATCCAAATCAACTTATAGCACCTCTACTTATGACTCCGTCTAGTAGAAGGTTGAAGCGAAAAATTCCATGGGACTTAACATAACATATTGAGCTGCTCATTGGAACAGTTTCACGGATTATTTAGTTTATATTATAATTTTACCTTTAGTTTTAATTATGTTATGAGTTTTAATTATTATTATTTTTTGTTTACTTTTTATTTTAATTTATTATATATTATTTTTGTATATCAGCTCTGTAACTCATAGAGTCATTCTGACTCTGATTGTTATAATTAATAAAATAAAAAAAAAATATATATCAGGTATTTTTTTGAATCTTATATAATTGAAAAATAATCTATTATTTGTTTTGAGTTGTATTCATTCTGGGGCAAATATGTGAAATGCAATCAAAAAATGCGATGATATCAATTATCAGAACTAGATGTTCTGATGACTTCTCTACAGATTTTACCAGTTTTAACCTATTTTTTTAATTGGATTTTTTACTAGAATTCACTTACATAACTGAATAATTTTACGAATGTTTTGGAACCTATACAAGGGATCTAATTTTACAAGCATTATTTTGTATATTTAAGCGAACCTAATTAACCGTGAACGTTTAGAATTAGTCTATGCCAGCAACTTTGCTTTTGAAAATGATTATCTTCGTACATCAGAAATTATGATACGTTTGGTTTTTATAAAGATGAATGATATGACCAATAAGTTTCATTCATTAAATTTAATCATTTTTCTTCAAACTCGGTATAAATATAAATTTTATATTTAAGATAAACTTTCAATCATGATAAAATAATTTCAAACATGATATTTTAATTATCATTTTGTTTTTATGAGTAGAAATCAAATAGTCTGTAATAATTATTTAATTGTTTAATTTAAATTAATTTGCCATTAATTTATATAAAATACGATCTTGAATCTACTTAGGAGTACTCCTAAGTCCGTCCAGTTGTGATATCATGGAAATTTATTAGATACTTAATGAAAAACTTTCCTATCACTGTATAAGTGTGCAATATGAATAGAAAAAAGATAACAATCATATTCATTATTAAACGCGCAAATCATTTTATTACGTAGCAACGCAAATAGGCAAAAAAACTATTAATGATTGACAATGAATAACGAATAACCGAAAACGACATGGTCAACGTCCATGTCATAAAAAAAACAATAGTGGATAAAATAGATTTAATATTGTACTAGGTTATATGTAAAATTGTGTAGTGAATATTGCCAGATAGAACAAAATTTCCTGATTTGGCTCTTGATCGATATGGTACCCCACAACCCCAATTTCCATAATACTTCTCATTCTCATAATTGATATCATCTCTGCAAAAAAAATTACTTTGTGTATCTAATTATTTTTAAAAATTTTAAATTAAAGAAATTGTTAGTAAAATTATCATTATCATTGCTGTTAATTAATTGCAGAAAATTCTTATTTTAACCTTGATAGAATTCTTCCCTTTTATGCATGTAGACTCAAATGTCCATTTTTCATACTTTTTATGTTTTTGCAATTATTAGCAATTATTATAGGATATAGCTGTATCCGAAAGCACATGCTCATATGATATTTTTTTATGAATTTAGCTTTGAAATACCAGAATAAGAATACGCCTACATTTTCAATATCTTTCGAAAGGTATAAGATTTACTTTAGGTCAAGAAACGTATTGAAACTGATGATATTTTATTTATCTGATGATGAAAACAAGTTGTCTTGTCGATGTTCTATTAATTTGATATGCTTCTAGGAATCACAATTTTGCTTTGTGTCAATAAATCAATATTGAACTCCGATCTATATTGTATATATATGACATAAATTTATAGAGTTATAAATATACTGTGAAAATACAATCGATACCTAATTCGTCAATGATAAAAACATCAAACGATTCCACTAGAATTTCATGTTTTGATATTTGTGTTACAATTGGTGAATGCGTGGCTCAAATGGTTAATATAGCCTGCAACATACAACCTTACAACCACAAGATTGTGGGTTCAATTCCTGCGATAGATACATCCAGATATCAAGCATCAGTTATATCCTTTTCTCTTGAAAACAAATGGAACCTTTCAATTTTTTTTTCTATTTCACTCCCTGGACTACCGAGCCCAATATGACTGTTTTAAATCCATATTCACGAAATGTATCTATTTTTTCAATTTAGCTAGCAACCAACTTGCAACCAACAAAGTAGAATCATCTGCAAAGATCAGACCCTAATGGAAATCTACCAATCATTTATACAGACGTCATTACAATTTTACTAGCATCATTAAAACAAATAGTGTGAAAAAAATTTCTACTCTATTGATATTTAACGAAATTGACCTACTTTGAGAACAATAGATCACCTCACATAAAATAATACATAGACCGTCTCTATTTACTCGTGGCATATCAGCAAGTAGGTACTTGCTCTTCAAAAAACAATGACTTGATTCTAAAGAATTCTCAAACTCGGCAATTGTCGTCTAATAATTTAAAATAACGTCGCAGTGAGAATTCGATAACTCTCCATGACGCCGATGCCAAAGAAAACGACGTTTATTGATATTCGCGGAAAAGGGGAGACGGGGGATAAATGACACATTTATTTTTTATTTTCAGAGTCAGCCTTTGTGCATTGATATCAAGCTGACCAAAGTGGGTATATAATCCGAAACCACTGATTGCTAAGCACAGGGGTTTTTACCTCGGAGCCATGTCCAAGAAGACAGATATCATACAAGAAAAATTCAAATTTCTCAAATTTCAAAAATATCCCAAAGATTTTATTGCCTTCATTCAATGTTTGTTCATAATCGAACAATCAATAGTTTCTTAAAGTAGGAAGTCACATGTTTTGCAGGTTGGATTAATGACCCACAAAAATATTGCATAGCAATTATCTTAGGTTGACATCTAATTAGTTTTATTAAAAAAGCTATCCAAAGGAGCCCGAAGAATAGGCATTTTTTATATATATATTCATTAATAGCAATCAAAAATTATAAATTTCTATAAGCTATTGTGCTAAGTTTTACAAAAAAACATACACTACATAAAATTACATACACATATGCATCTATACAAATACAAAACAAATATACAATATGAAAAATTATGTGGAATAGTTTTTCCATCGAGAGATTTACAAATAAGTGCTAAGTTATATTAGTGGGCGATTTTCGTTTGAGTCTTCTCATTGGCGGTGCATTGAGCAAAGATGTA
The DNA here is from genome assembly GCF_003426905.1 of Ctenocephalides felis. Classification (NCBI taxonomy): domain Eukaryota; kingdom Metazoa; phylum Arthropoda; class Insecta; order Siphonaptera; family Pulicidae; genus Ctenocephalides; species Ctenocephalides felis. The sequence continues at coordinate 45,607,622 of NW_020539725.1, read as the reverse complement.
ACTAAATGGTTCGAGTAAAACTCTAATTTTAACAAGTGTTTTTTCTGTTATTAATAACATCTTGAACAAATAGAACTTGGAAATCATTATGAATTATATAATTTGAGACATACCAAGGAGCGTCTGTTATTGTCCTAATTGTTTTTGACTAAATTCTTTGAATCATTGCAATGTTAGATTTCAAAGCGCTGCCCCATATTTCGGCTCCATATGTCCAGATCGGTTTGAGTATTGTCTTATAAATAAGTATTTTGTTTTCCATAGACAATTTTGACTTTCTCCCAATAAGCCAGTTAAGCTCTTGGGATTTCAATCTAATTTGTTGAATTTTATATTTCATATGTGTTCTCCAAGTCAATCGCCTATCTAGATGAATTCCAAGATACTTTACGGATTCAGACTTTGCATTTGTCTAGTAAGAAGAATAGGCATAATTCTTTAAGACGATGAACCCCGATCTCCCCTATATGATGCTTGCATTCAGTTTGATTTCAGTTCTGGGATTAATGTTTGTTTATTTACATTGCACAGGGACGTGACGATATGGCGATCGCCTTATCAGCGAAACTGGCGCAAGGCTATACCATGCCGATTTGTGCAGAGATATTACTTTTTTCTATACCTTTTGGTAAACTTAAATCGGATTACATTTTCGTTCGATAGAAATTTTTTTAAAGTCAATGTAGGAGATAGGAGGTAGGAGTTTTTTAGCATTGCTGGAAATAACACAGTTTGTTGAGACATGTCAGATTTAGAGTATTTTTATACTTTAGTAATTTGGAGTATAAAAATAAAATAATGGGTAGTACTGTAAACTCCAACACTATTCAGAAAAGTGGCCAAAATGGGCTAATTTCAATTGGTAACATATTTTTAAGTAAAAATTTACATCACTGCTGCATAATATCAAGTTAGAATTCACGACCATGTCCGCACAAAGCAGTACACTTAACCGTTGTACCATGGACCATCCTTAATTTGGAGTAATTTGGAATATGCTATAGTAATTAGAAGAAAAACTGTATTTTGTAATTATATGGGATATGGTACTCAAATTGCATTTGTGCTTTACGAATTAAACTCTAATAATTGCTATTAGAGGGCGTCCATTAATCACGTAAGGTTTTTAGGGAGAGGGAAAGGGTTGACAAAAAATCACAAAATATCACATGGGGGAGGGAGCGGTATAGTAAGATATCACGTGTACTTATTTTTTACCTGATTTTTGTTAAAATTCCAAACATTTTCAAAAAATATCAAAAAATTTACAATTGTTTCTCGTAACTAAAAATGCACTTTATGTTTGGTGGGGGGAAGGGGTAGTTCAAAAATCCTTAAAAAATCGTTCATGTGATTAATGGTCGTCCCCTTCGTAGAATTCATTGTTAAAGAATCTAAAATACATCAAGATCGTTTCTAGAAATAATTTTGTTGATACTAAAAGGTTATATCATTTCCGTGGGCAATAGTTCTTTTATACCCATTTACTTCGCCTAATTATTACATATTTCAAAACTTGAAAAGCATAAATTCAAATATGGAGAATAAAATACTTCACATCAGCCATAAATTACTGTTTTATTATGAAAACACGAAATAACAATTAAATATAGAGACCTATCAAAAGTTGCAAAGTTTAGATTCGGAAATCGAAGATGAGTTTTGGCAGTTGATATTAAATGATTGATTAAATTGAGTAAATGCATAAGAGCCTGATGATGGAAATTGAGTCGATGAGTAAACAAAATTATTTCAGATTACACTTTGACGTATTTTCAAGTTAGCTGACGGTTAATTAGTAAATCATAAAATCATAAAGCATAAATATTTATTCAACAAAATAATAAAATAATATTTTGTAATTTATAAAATATTCATTGATTTTATTACACAACACTAAGTTGGACTTCTTATGGTATGATTTACTATAGATAAAATATATTTCACATTTATACTTTTCGCTTGCAAATTTATCTAAAAGCCGACTCAGCCCCATAGACGAATGAATACAACGTTGCATTTTGTAGGTTAGATTTTATGTGTGAGTCATATCATAGCGTTACCATAACACTCCTAACTCCGAAGAAGTTGGAGCCAATTCTCCAATAAAATTGAAATGCAATGGTAACACTATGATATGGGTCACACATAAAATCTAATCTACGAAACGCACAAATATTACATAACAGTTTTATCATAAGTGCATCTTTCTGATGTCCCATTGATAACAGTTACGTGAAGTTAGGGTTTATGTGTAAAACGCCTAAGATCGCACAGCATACTCATAGCATTTTGACTGTTCCTACTACCAATTTATACAAAGATGGACCAATAAGACAGCTTTACCTTAACGTTTGTATTTTACCGGAGTATTGGCTCCTTTATTTCGTATAAAAAGCATAAGAATTTGTCGATATCCTTCACATTCTTCCCCAAGTTTCATTGCCGTTGTTTACATTCGATTAAAATAATATTTCGAGAAATATCTCGTTCTAATAATAATAATGTCTTACCTGAAGACATGAAGTAAGGTATGCGAAACCTTCCGCTCAGTACCCGATCCCTCAATGTTTGCAATGTGGAGCCGTCGAACGGGAGGGCTCCACATACCAGCACGTACAGAACAACGCCGAGACTCTGGAAATATAGAAAAAAATATAAATAGATCATCATTTTATTGTTGAATTGTAGAAACCGCTGTTAAATGGGTATTGGGTTAGCGTCATTTTATCAAATACTACATCTTTATTCATCACAACAATATTGATGACTCGCCAACTTTATAGAAATAAGTACTATGGGTCGCTGTTATTCGCACGTCACAAATTATCTATCTATCTATAATGTAATAAATCATTTTTAACTTCCTGTAGGGTAAGTTATTGTAAGGGGCCGAAAATCGAAATTGAAATTTTTTACATTTCTCTATGTTTTGAAGGTTTCTGAACATTTTGGCATACCTCAGAAAAAATGGATGTGTGTGTATGTATGGATACAATTTTTCGGTCACGCTTTCGGGCGCACGGAGCAACCGATTTAAATGGTTCAAAAAACATTCGATTCCTATTGATAGAGAGATGTGCTGATTAGTTTTTGGCAAAGGCAGGTCTAGCCGTTATGGAGATACGAAGCAAAGAGTGCAGAAAATAGAAATTGAGGTTTTGAGAGAACTGAGCATCCGGTTTAAATGATCTAAAAAAACATTCAATTAGTAATGATTGGGAGAAGTGTTTATTAGTTTTTGGCAAAGGCAGGCCCAGTCATTTCGAAGATACGGAGCGAAATGTATAAAAAATGGCAGTTTTTGAGAGAACTAAGCGTCCGATTTAAATGATTCAAAAAACTTTCTGCTTGTCTTAACAATATAATTGATTTTGGAAATAAATTTTTTTTTTGTTTTAACTTTTTTTTTTCAAAAAAAAAATTTTTGTATATCGAAAATAATTCAGATTTTATTTTTAATTCTGACTATAGTTCTAATATACTTTAAACAAATAATTTCTACTTTGCAATTCAGTTTATATAATTCTTATAAATATTAAACAATGTTACAATATTTATAATAATCTACATATTTGAAAACATTCAGTATTCTTTCGTTAGGGTACGGAAAGTTCCAGCAATTTGCCTTAAGGCACGATGCCATACACCCCACTAATTTTATTTGTAATTAATTTCAGGACATAGTGCACCAACATACACTGAACAAACAATAAGGGCAATTGAATTGGTATGAAGTTTTACACCAAGTGGGACATTTCTAGTTTAACCCTTTCCACTCGGATGCCGCCGGCAGTAAAATACGCATTAATTCCGCAATTTTCGAGTGGAAAATTCAATACTTGTATTTTCTAAGGTTCAAATGATGGACATAATTATAATTTTATTTTTAATTTTTTTAAGATTTATAAAATATATATAATTAACTTTCAGAAAAGATTGTTTTCGCCAGAAAATCCAATCTGTTAAATTTATACTTTCTCGACGTTTCAAGTCATTCTGAATCGTTTGACAATAGAATTGAAAAAAGTGTATGAGTGTGTGTGTATGAGGCCATTAATTCCGTTAGGCCTAAAATGTGGTTTAACAAATTATTAAAAATTATTACGTAAGAGCGTGTAGGGTTCAGTAAGTTATCACTAGTTAATTTTTTTCACCTGGATTTGGATGAAATAATATAATTTTCTTTAAAAAAACATCGAAATAATGTACTGTTTGTCATAGATGCTGAAATAAAACGAGATGTTGGTGGGGGAGAGGGGGCAATTTTAAATATCACTACGTTTCACCAAGAGAGGCGAAAGAGTCCAAAAATCTTTAAAATCGATCACGCGATTAATGGATGTCCCCTATGAGTATTATTACTTATTAAAAAGTTATTAAGCGGGTATTCTAGTAGAAATTGAAAAAAATCGATTTTTTTATTTTATATTTTCAAAGTTTAACTATCTAAAAATATGGGTACGTGAAGGTTTTTGAAAATTTGAATTATTTTCGGAGATATAGGCATTTTACTGACTCGGACTCCATACTGGTTTGGCTTCACGCAAAACTTTAAATGCGTTTTCCTCAGAACAGGCTTTTTCAGTACTGTTGACACGATTCCTCGAGTTTTAATAGACCGATTCACTTGAAATGTTCAGAGAGTCTTGTTTATGAACCTATCTATAGCCCGAATTGGGATTATCCCCAAATTCCAATTTTCACTATTTTTAAAAAATTCGAGAAACTCAAAGAACAGTAAAAAAACACTTTTTTTAAAACAGTCGCCAATTTGTAAAAAAAAATTTTTTTACTAATCTCTAATTCATTGACATCATTGTATATTAATAATATTTTTAGTTTTTGCATATCCGATGGCTAGGAGGGCTGAAATCATGTCAAGACTGAGGTGCCAATTTTTTGAGAACACCCACTTCATCAGCTGCCAGTTTTTACAATTTTCAACTTTTTTATTTTTTAATTTTTGTTTTGTATTTTAATAATATTAATAAACAAGTGGTAAACAAATGGATAGAAGAAACATTCATTGCTTTCTTTTACGACACTTTAAAAATGACCTAAAATTCATCGCTCTAAACTAGAATATCCCCTTAAAGCAATGAAAAATTAAAATAACTTCATTTAGAATTATTTAACACTAATTAATATTAATTTAGAATAGAGAAATTTCATTACTCATAATAACGATATAAATTGGCAAGAATACTAGAACTTTTCCCTCTAAATGTCAGATTTCCATCTCCTCGTGATATAACTATAGCACCTGCTCCGAACACAATACTTTTATGGAAATATTAATACATATTTCAGATTTTATGTTTCCGACTGTATGGAATATAAAAGAATAGATTACAATAATCGATGTTTGACTCACCCAGATATCGATTTCTGGGCCCGTGTACTTCTTTCCTTCGAAAACCTCTGGGGCGGCATAAGGCGGACTGCCGCACCACGTTGCCAAGAGTTCGCCTTGGGTGTAGTAATTGGAAAAGCCGAAGTCGGCTATCTTGATGTTCATGTTGGCATCCAGTAGCAGATTCTCAGCCTTTAGGAATTAACACATTTATTGTCAACTTGATCTTTCCATTATTTTATTCGTGATAATTTAAGTTTGGGATAAATGAATCATTACAAAATGGTGCAAGACTACCACTACTTAATTCAGTTTTTGCTTATATTCCTTATCATTTGTGGACTGTAATTAGATTTTAATACTCACTTTCAAATTGGATTAACAATTTTAATAATTAACTATTTTTTATAATTTTCGCTTTTTAAATTGCGGCACTTTATTGATATATTGATCTTCTAAGACCTTATCTATTAATTTGAAATATTTTAAGGTGAAACATATGGGCTCAAAAAGCACACTACAACTGCGAATTTTGATTAAAAAAGTAAAAATATACGTTTTATTATCTAGTAAATTTTGAAATCGAATATTACCTCAGATTCAACGATAATTATATTTTTAGAATAATTGAAACTAATTTAGAAATGAGAAATACACCTATAGACTTTGAGAATTATATATATAGACTTACAGAATATAGACTTTTCTTTAGTTTACAGCTGCTGTTTTTTATGCTAATCTTTTCTATATCGTTCCAATTTTAGTATATGTTCTGCCGAAGCAAGAACTGCTGTTTTTTTATCAATAATGCAATATTTCAAACTATTTTGTATTCACATTTAAAAACAAACTTTATTACACATTATTAACGTTGACTCTCTAGAATATTTATTATATTTCCTTCTCTTTATCATATTTTTTTAAATCCTTTACTTTTTGTAAGTTTTGAACATCAATTTTTGTTTCTTCTAGAATGTCGAAAAATTCAAGTTTTAATTAGAAGTTACGATTATTGGCGCTAACTTATTACTTAATTTTCAAATTTTATAATTAAAAAAATATTAAAACACTTTGTTGTAATACTGAAAATCGTTAAAATGAAAATTGAGAAATCAACATTGAGGATCTGCAATTATATATATTCTACTAATAGTAAAATTCAGATCAACTTTTAATTCACGATTATTAACCAGTTTTAATTGCAAATTAGGATTATTGACACTAACTTATTACTTAATTTCCAAATAAATCTTATAATTAAAAAAAAAACAAAAAAACCTTGTTGTAATACTGAAAATCATTAAAATCAGAATTCAAAAATCATCATTGATGCTCTGCAATTATGGATACTTTACTAATAGTAAAAAACCAAATCGACTATTAATTATATTATTAATAATTAATTTTAATTGCAAATTAGGATTATTGCTTTTTAACATATTAACTAATTTTCAAACAAATCTTAGAAAAACAATGAAAATTTTGTTCGGATACAGAAAATCGTTCAAATCAAAACTTGAAAATAATTATTAATGCTCTGCAATTATTCTACTACTAGTAAAAAACCAAATTATCTTTTAATTATTTCAGTTGTTCATTGGACCTTGTAAATTTAGAAAAAAATCAGAAAAGGAGATTAATATTTTGTAGAAATAAATTAATAAAAAAAAACTAATTTAGAGTAGTTCCTAATACTTCCTGAGGTTGTGCATCATGAACCTAAATTTTTTTGCCTTAAAATTTTTTTCGAATTCACAAATAAATTTTTAGAAGACAATCACATTAATAAGTGTATCGATTTAAAAATTATTTAAATTGTTAATCCAATTTGAAATTATATGTGCATTTTGATGTACAGTGGTATCCCGCCTTACGAGCGACTCGTTATGCGTCTTCTTCGAGATACGAGCCGTCAAAGATCTAATTCACTTTTGAAATACAATAACGAGTTGAAGAAAAAAATAGCATTGGATAGTTTTTTTAAACTCAAAAAATAGTATAATGAATATTTAGTCATTTTCTATTTAGTAATTTGCTATGTTTTTGCAGAATATGTATTTGATTTTAGCAATAAATGTTTCATTTAGTTTTATTACTGTGCTGGAACGAATTACCAGCATTTCAATGTATTTGTATGAAAAAAATTTCTTCGAGATACGAACAATTCGACATGCGAGCGAATTAAGCTCCTAAGGCGGGATACCACTCTATCTAAGATTCAAAAACATAAAAAAATATAAGCAATAAATAAAATTAGTAGTAGCATACATGCAATATACGTTGAACTACTGCTAAAAATTTAAGGATAGTGTTTGTACACGTAGTTATAAAATTTATTAAAACTCTTCTTCGATAACTCAGGTTGTTGGGTTATAATTTAACTCTTGTAGCTGTGGACTGTAATAAACACTTACTATACATGTTGTTTCGCGGACTTTACTTTTAGAAGTGTCCAATTAGTTCCATCAAAACTCTCCGCTACCCCCAGTTACCAGGCTACCAGGGGTAGCAACCATCCCGTGTAAAAGCTTAATGCCATGAAGATTGTCACATTCATGGCCAATATAATAAAACGAAAATGCGTCTGAACATAGTATATAAAATATTATATTGTATATAAAATATTTTAAATGATTAATGTCTAGTATTAGCATAGCATACTTAATAAAGTCGAATGGAACTTTTTTAAAAACAATCGCTTCAATAAATACAAAACTTCTTTTTTTTTTAATGTCGAGGGGATGTCGAATAGGGGCGATGTGAGAGCAAAAGTTCAATGTTTTGAAGTATTTCAGTTATTATATCTATGAAATTAATTTCTAGTCTAGAATGTTATAAAATAATTGAATTAGGTCACCTTCAGATCTCTGTGGACGACTCTCCTGGCGTGGCAGTATTCGACAGCTGACAGAATTTGCAGAAATTTACTCCTCGCCGTGTGCTCGGGCATTCGACCATAACGAGCGATGTAATCTGTGAGGTCACAAATTTTAAAATTTTATTAGAATTTGCACATTTGGCATAAGTTTATAACGTCATCGTAGAATTAAAATTTTACATCTACAGTAATAAAATTCCGGACAAATAATGTTAAAATAATTCCATCGCTTATGACGTATTTGATAATAAATGGAATTCATCACTCTAAATTATTAGAATTGTAGAGAGTGGAATATTATATAATTCTAAGCAAATATATAAACTTTTTTTCTTCATTTATTTTTGGTAATCTTGATTAATAACATCTTAATTTTTATAATATAGATTTTAATTTTTTATGCATTAAATATCTACCTAGTGCCATTCCAATGTATGAGTGGATACTCATAAGGTATGAAACAACTTTACAATATTTTTTTTTTTAAATTACATGAAGATTAACATTATTTGATCATATCCAATAGCTGATTTTACCATGGGCTTGCTTTCTAGCAAAGCACCAATAACAATAATATTGCCAAAATATATTTCTAAAAGTACTCATAATTGCTAAAGTTTTATTAACAAAATCAATATTGAAAAATAGAGATAAAAATCTAGGATTAATGTTACTATATATTGTAGTATTTTTTAAACATCATTTTTATAATTAAATTTTGTATATTTAAACAAAATTACGTGTATTAACATTTATAGTTAATACTGAAGTTCATTTAATATCTCAAGTGTTAAAATGCAAAATATTAACAAATGTGATATACATAAAATATTCCACTTTCTCTTATGATTTTTGGTTTTAAATAAATATTTTATTCTTGGGATGTTATTAATCGAAAGTACTTCATATTTCGATTTTCAAAAGTAAAACGTCTGAATTATGCATAAAAGGACAAAATTTAATATCCGGTTAGTATGACACTGAGCAATTTCTACATTATGTTAAAGGATAAATTCTTGAATGTCATCGTTAAATCATAATAAAAAGCTGAGCTTTAAGATATCAAAATAAATGAATGAATATTTTATGATTATGAGGCATAAGTCAGGATCAGAAATTGTCTAACGTTATGATTGATGTATAAAAAAATTCAATATTTAATGCAAAATGCAAGATTTGTTACAATTAAAGATATTGCACTGATTATCATTGTGATCAAGCTTTTTGGAATGAAATCAATGGCATTATTATTTTACAAAATCAGTAGTCAAATTATGAAATTATTGTTGCATTTTTAATAAAAAAGGTATTCTTTATTTTTTTACCTCTGTATTTCATTTTTTTTAATTATATTTATTTATTAATTGAGTATGATATAGAATAGAGTAGATCTTTTTAATTTGATTCAGTTTGTGGAGCCAAAAACTTTTATATATTGTGCATTATAAGTATTTTTTTCTAATTATAATATACATCCATTACAAAATTTAAAAAACTATATATTGCTAAAACGTGACTAAGAATTAATCATATGATTTTCTGGTTAAATATTTTATTGACCGTAAAACAGAGGTTAAATATTCACGGCAAGTTATGGATTTTCTTTTATATTTATTGGATCTATTGTGGATTTTAATGACTTCTATTATAATAATGTCAAGCAAAATGCAGTGATTTATAATACTTTTTGATAAATAGCAATAACACATTATATCTTGAAGAAATATTGTGTTGAAATACAATGCAAAATAAAATTTTGTTGAAACCATATAGTATAAAAATGTAGAATATAGTATGGGAACGATATGTTTTAATTTTCTTTATTATTTTAAATTTAACAAATTTTGTCTTCTACGTGTTGAAGGAACAAAAACGTCAATAAAAACAATTTATGAGGCAATGATTCTAGAACCTTTCTTTTTATTCACATTGCTTTTCATACTGTTGCATATTTTACTATATGTTTGAAAAAAATTATGATCTCAAATTTTTATATTTAATGACTTAAAGTATTTTTTTTCTTACCGAATATTTCACCTTGGCTTGCGTATTCAGACACTATGTAGATCATATTTTTCGTTTCCATGACCTAGAAATAATGAAAAAACATTATTCTTTTGATGGACATGGAACGTTTGAGGAAAATTATTGGAGGTATTCATAAGACAAATACAAATAAATATACATACATGTATTTAATCGGATTATGATATATTCAATAAATGTGGGAATGTAGGTACTCATGATTATACAGATCATGATACACTTGGGTAATAATGACTGTGGAATCGCTCAGTTTTCTCAGTTTCTATTGAACCATTTTTCTAATGGTAATTTTCTACTTGTATTTTCTCATAAACTGAAGTCATTAAAATATTTTATCAAAAAGTCATGATGCTAAAGTTACCAATATCTTGTGACCAAAGCATTCCAATGCCCCTGCGGGGTTGCCAACGGAGAAACTTTATAACAATTTGCTATAAACACTTAAATAACTAAAAATAAAAAAGCATAATATTGTCCATTTGGCATAGTTTATTTTATTAAACATCATTGTATCAATTCACCATAGTTCTCTCAATATAATAAACACAGCTTGCGGTATTTTTAGTACGAACCGCGGTCGGTGGTTAACTTTTCATTTGGCAACCGAAACACGAGCGTAGATGTTTGTAAAACATCTGCAAAATTGCAAAGTGACACATGTTAGTTCCTTCATTATGACTAGTTGTCATATTTGATTGCTCCATTAAAATAAATGAAGCCACAAATACACAATCCGCAATTTATAACAACTGCAGTGAACTAATTTGGAGGTAACCTTATTTGTTTTGGAGCAAAGTGAAAAAAATGTTCCAAGATTTCCAATTCAATATATTTCGATTATCCAGTGTATCGATGTCGATTCTTATATTCCGTATTTTACGCCCAATTCTTATAAATATCTTATTACTAGAATCCCATTATGTTCGCGTCCCAGATGCTTTCAGGAAATGTTATCAGAAAGACAGGCAGTATGAAATATTTATTGTAAGAAAATATATGTTTTGTGAAAGACATTTATTGCTTATTTTTGCAGTATCTTGAGGCAACTGAAATGCTTATTGGGAATTCTTTGTCACATTCCTTGAAAAAAAAGAAGAAAAATCGAGAAGTAAATATCTTGAATAAAATATAAATTATTCAATAGGACGTGACACATGAGGTATGATTTTTAGGCATCTGTAATGGATCAATAAAATCTTTTAAAATACATTTTAAAAATAAATTCAATTGATTAAAATAAATGGTACATAGTAATGCATTAGGTTATTTGTTAATATTTTGCGACTTTCAGTTTTGCTCCGTTTTGAAAAATAACCACCATAACCATGAAACCAATTGTTTCAAAATTTCTTATGTTACGGATAATCTTTTGTTATCAGTATACCATTTACTGAAATTCAAACGTTGTAATTGAAGTTCAACTTATTCTAAATTGTTGAAATTTTCTTATTATATGCAAACATCAAAAACCATTTAAATCATCTAATTCGCCAGTCAGAAATATATTACACTTCTAATTACTCTCTTGGCATAAATTGCACGTTAACGCCTACGCAGTAATTCTAATATTATATATCTTCCAAATTTATCATGAACAGTGCATGTAGGTAATCAGGAACAAAAAGTTGCCCGAGCAATAAATATCAATCAAGACTCATCAAAGTTTGTATATGAGCTTTGCAAAAATTTATGAGCAATCTCACTTCGTAATAAAGCTTCTTTTTGCAATGAACACGATCCATTGATGTGCTAGCCAAATTATTTAAGAGTAAACATACACAGACGAAAAAGTTTTCTAAACATATCATTAGAATAGTCATCGCATAAGTTAAGTTGCGAGAAAAGTAATTTCGAATAATTTATACAAATATCATAAACCTATATATGAGTTTAGGTAGTTAGAATAACAATGATTTTCAAAATTATTGAAAATTTTACGAATTTTTTTGGTGTATATTGTATATGATGTTCTTTCAGGAAGTATTCTGGTCAGGAATTTTTGATAAAACTATTTTTTTTTTGATATTAGCAAAGTTTATTCAAAATTTAGTTTGCTTTTAGAGATAGCTTTTTGAACACGAAAATCCTCCTCTGTTTCCTTCCTCTGCGACACGCATTTTTCTATTCTATTTAAAAAAATCGAGAATATCCAATTAAATTGTAACAAAAAATTATTAGCAAAGAGTAGCCATTTTGTAACAAAAACATTTTTTCAACTTGTCCGTAGTTCATACATCATATGTATATATATATATATATATATATATATATATATATATATATATGTAATCTGAGTGAATAGATAGATATTAATTTAGAAATATGAACAAACACTCTTTTTTGCACTAATTTATTAAATAATAAATTTTCAAACGTTTCGAGACTAGGTTTGTCTCATCATCAGTGTGTTATAATTTAAAATCTAAAATATGGAAACCTAAATTAGCATTATGTGTTATCCGTTACAAGTCGTTCATTCAACAAAGAAAATTCAGACTCCGGAGATTGTTGGTGGGGCAATATAATGAACGACTTGTAACGGATAACACATAATAATAATTTAGGTTTTCATATTTTTAAATAATTTTCCATAGATTTTAAATTATAACACACTAATGATGAGACAAACCTAGTCTCGAAACGTTTGTAAAATTATTATTTAATAAATTAGTGCAAAAAAGAGCGTTGTTTGTTCATATTTCTAAATTCATATATATTTAGAACATAGTTAACATTGGTATATTTCTACAGATTATTTGGAGGGCTGAAATATGTGTATGGTCAGATGCCAATTTTTTGAGACATACCACTTCAACACCTCCTAGAAATGATCTTTCATGACTATTTATGATTTTTATTTTTTTTTCTAGATTCTCAAAACTTAAACTTAATAACCTGTAAAAACAAATGAAGCAAAAATATTATTTGCCTTTTTACGTCCATTCAAAAATTGAATAAAATTCATGTTTCTAGGCCAGAATACCCCCATACTATAGCTTCTTAAAAATATAGAATATTAAAATCTAGTTTTTTTAAATGTATTTTAGTTAATCCTGTAATCAATAACTGATATCCAATATCTTTCTATTACTCTCTTCAATATTGACTGTAGAATTCGCTCGCATTACTGTCTACTTTATATAGTTCTAGACAACCAAAACATTATAAAAAGTAAATGTTTATTGTTCCAAGAATATTTTTATAAACTATATTTAGTTCTCCAAAAATGACCTTGAAACAAATTTCCATATCAAACGGTCCCACACAAACGTACATGCATCTAACAACTTGCGGCTATTATTTACCTACCTAGATTAGTATTGTAATTACGTCAGAGATTTTTAGAGTCCTCTAATGGTATTGCCATTGTACATATTCTAGTATCAACTCCACCAGTCCAACGATTTTATTTATAGAAATAGAAACATGCTAAGTATAGAGCCCCCGAGGAAAATCTATGCATAAAACATTTCACTGAATATGCTATAAAAGACATAATAATGTGACTTGCGTCAAGATAAAATGATTGTAGGTACACTTGATTGATGCAAAAATATATTGCTGAGCTATAACTTCTATGAAAAGCTATTATTTGCATAGAGTTAATTAGAAAACCTTATCAGAGCTTTGCCTTTGCATTGTAAGTAATTGCGTTAATACTCTACGTAGAAATGCTTTTCATGGACAAATATTAAATTATATATCCTATAACTTTTTTTAAAAGAAACATTTTTTGATAATTTTTGATTTTTTTTTTCGATTTTGAATCTTATTAGTTTTTAATTCCTATTCATGTTGGTTGATCTGGTACTATCGAAAATAACTGATTTTTGACTCACAAATAACATTGTTTAAAACTATTTTTTCTGGATCTCCGAAACCTCTGAACCTGCCTTTACAAAAATGTAATCATTTATTCATTACGTTAATACATGTGAATCATTCAAATCGGATGCTGCGTTCTCTTAATTGCCATTTTCTTCACTTTTTGCTCCAAAACGGCTAGACCTGTTTTTGTCAAAAACTAATCGGCAGGTCTCCCCATCAATATGAATCGTATGCTTTTTGAATAATTCAAATCAGTTGATCAGTGGTCCCGAAAACGTGAATGAATATTTGTATCCATACATACGCATTCACACACACATATACACTCTCATATACTCTCACATACATCCATATTTTCTAATAATGAGGTATGCCAGAAACCTTTGAAACGTAAAGAAATATGAAACATTTCGATTTTTGGATGATTACCATAACTTGCCCTACGAGAAATTGTTTGAAAATTCAAAATGACTTGAAACGTCGCGAACACCTATAAATGACATCTCGGATTTTCTGGTAAATTCATAATATCAGGAAGTTAAAATATTCAAGTGCAAGAATCTTTGCACACATATGATGTGAAACATAAGAATATGCATTTATGTAAAACTATAATATTTTATAAATTTTCAAAATTTGAACATATATCCATTTAGAATATGCTGAAAAATATGAGATCTTCTTTCATATTTTTTACATTTACATTTCATCAAAAATATTTCTTTTTTTCTCGAGTATTTGTTCTGTGCGGCTTCATATTGAAATATAACACTCCTTATTCATATGCAAATTCAAAATCCGTATAAATTAATCTTTTGTTCAAACATTCAAAGAGCTTCAATTCTAATTTATTCATAATTTGAAAACCGATTTATCTAAATTACCTAATTCGCGAAACGGCGAATCTTTCATCCGCAAGCAGACTGTTTGCACAATTGCGCCTTTCTTACAATGTGTATTTGATTTGTTCATATGATGATCAATCATAGCTCGCTTGAATAAATTTAATTTCATATTTCAAAGAGTCTTGTGCAAACATTAAAATTTGCACGGTAATTTTCGACTATGACAATTATACTTTGCTTGCGTCAAGAGGCAATGATGCGCGTCAAAGCGGCGAACCGCGAGTCTCTGCAATGATTCTTGCAATTGTCTTTGCGGCAAAGGACTATTGTCGGAGATATGCGTAGGCATTATGTAATTGGGCTGTTTTGATGACTTATTTATATTATTTTGTTGCATTCATAATACATTTCGCCTACTTACTTCTTATATACTCGGCTGCAAAAAATAATTACAGTGGAGCCTCGTTCATCCGGCCCTCGGTTATAAGGATTTGCGATTATCCGGACTACCGGTATATAATGTAATCCAAGAAATTATGTCTGTGCATACATAAGGAAGTGTTAATTTCTTAATAAACATTGATTTTCGTTGATCTATGTATTTGTTATGTTTTAATAAATACACAATTTCATTCTTCATACATTCGATTATTCGGATTTTTGATTATCCGAATGCCTATAGAGAAAATTAGTCCGGTTAATCAAGTTTCTACTGTATTCAAATGAACTAATTCATATAATACGCTTCCAAGATTACTTAGACTTCCAGGATTAGACTTTTCACCTTATTTTCGTAATAAAAGTGTAGTACACTTTGCCAATAAGTAAATCAAAGAAATATGAGAAAATCATTTTTGTTACGTGTGTATAAAGATTTTAGATCGAAGAAGTAGAAACACAAATATTACATCAATAAATTGAGTTCGATATTAACTTTTTCCCATAAGTATACAATTTGTTTGAATATGTGTGAACTCAAATATTAACTTCTCACTGATTTGAAGTGAGAGTTGATATTTGAAAAGACAAATATGTTTCTAAGGTACAAAAGTTTTAAAAGTATTTTGGAAATAATTCTTTAGATATTGTAATTTGCAGATTCACATATTCAATTTATTTATTACTTTCAGCAGAACTCCAATTCTGAGAACATTGGTCCTTAAAAACACATCAAAACAAGAATTACTAGGCCACATTGTTCCTAGTAAGTTACCAAGTGTCGGCTGGATAAATTTCATACCAGACTGGACTTTATCAATTAAACCAATTAAGAGATACCAGGATTTATTAGGATCAACCATAAAAGTGGAGATGGCGAAGAAAAAACAATTCTCTATGTATATATTATCGTTAGTGGTGATGATTTTTTTGATCAGAAGAACATCATGATTAAAATCCAGAACAGTATTTTTAAAAAAATAAAAATTCGCTGGTGGTCAAATAATTAGCCTGGTGCCGATTCGTAGTGATCGTTTTCCTCGATTTTTCAAACCGATTCTGTTTACCGTTTTTTAGTGTTTGAGCAGTGTTTTATAAAGGCCTTTATAGTGTACAAATGCGGTCATAGTGTTTTGTTCTCGGTTCCTGGTTCCTGGTTCCTGGTCAGCTCTCTTCTGGAAATCACGAGGTAATGCACGTTTTTTCAGCACAAGTCAAAAATATATTTCATAATATATTTAAACATTATATTTGTTTCTCTATTTTTCAGACAACAAATTGGTAATCGGGATGTTCCAGAAGAATCGGTGATTTTAAACAAAGGTCAGTGCATTTTCATTCCTAGGCATGATTTCTAAGGGTACGGTCACACATCTCGTTGCGGATTCACAAAAATAGATTTTTATCGAATTTTATAGATTTTCTAAGATATTTTCGATCTTCATGATTATTTTTCCGTAAACTAGGTTAGGAAAATAGTAGGTTTTTAGTGCGGAAAATTGTGACCGTACCCTTTACTAATCGACAAATTTCTTTCAGCCAAATAAAAAAAGACTGTTTTAAATAGAAGTGAGTGTAGTGGTTAATAAAAATTCGCGTAAATAAATTAATTTTTAAAACAAAAGTGTTAATTAAATCAATTTTGCATAATTTCGCGTAAAACAAAGTGTGTGTGAAAGAAAAAGTTGACTCTCTGCAATTTTGGAAGAAATGCTGGCATCCATACAGCCTGAGAGGTAAGAACAAGTAAATGTATCAGATTTTATTTAATTTATATCCACTGGAAACATGTACGTATAATACTATTCGGAGTGTATATTAAATTATGGATCCTTAGGATCTCAAGTCTTAAAGGTTATTTTGTTAATTTAAATGACTTCAAAGTAATTAGGACAGACGTCCCAAGTATAGTTCTTGTAAATCGCACATGCTAAATTATCAACTCTTCGTATTTCTTTTATTTTTATAAATTAGTACAGTCATTTAAGCATAAATTAGGTAAGAATGTCGGAATTCGAGATACCCAACTGTAAGTCTGTAAATACTTGTATATTGACACCCTAAAGTTGTCTCAAAACCTACATATGGTAGGGTGTCAATACCATATGTAGGCTTTGAGACAACTTAAGGGTGTCAATTTACAAATATTTACAGACTTACAGCCGGGTATCTCGAATTCCGAGGTGAATTTACTGTAGTGAATGGACTAAATTTGATATTCTTAATTTTCTATTCCTCGGAGTGGAAATTATACTACAAACAATTAACTAGTTCGGAAGATGCTAAAAACCTCAATTCTCAACACATACAATTCGCCAGGTTGCTTCTATTATTTGTGATCTAAACTTAGACTTATCTGCCAGCATAAATCTTCGTGTTATATTCATAATGCAACTACAATATGCGACTTTCATATGCACATGTTTCTCTGCAACTTGCTCGGCCACATGGTATAAGGTGGATATATAATATAATATTTCAAAGAAGAAACTCAATGTAGTGGTTTTATCTCGTTGACCTTATACGGAGTGCATTGTTTCCTTCGGGAGTTTGCAATCAATTACATATGAGGTCGCCTTTGTAATGAAATATGCCGTGAGAGCAGAAACTCTAGAGCATTTCGATATTAGTTAGGAATTATTATTAGTGCAACTTAAGCAACATCAAGATATAATTTGGAGAATATAGCCGAACTAGTACACTTTTACAAGTATGACTTGTAATAAACAAGATTAAACTAACTGATTTATTTATTTAATAGACGCAATTCGTCTTCATACATTGCACAATGTAGCAAGTTATGAAAAAAATTTAATATTAGAAATATAGTGGTACCTCGACATACGAGTTTAATTCACTTCGTAACCACGCTCGTATGTCGAATCACACGTATCTTGAAGCCCTTTTTTCATATAAATACATTGAAACGCCGTTAATTTGTTCCATCATTGTGGTTTTTGTTGAGTTTTTGAATATTAAAAATAACTTTACTATTTGCTAATTTAATTATTGTTTTTTCCGATCCATTCATGATATTGTGGAAATGAGTTAGACATTTATATTCATGAATGTAATACATAATTGAGCTCATAGAAAAGTATTTGTTATATGAGCATGAGTCCATAAAATACCCAAGAGTTTGACCAACATTTACGTACGTCACATCTCATTGACTGTGCAAAAAACATCTCATTATTCGGCCACCAATTGCCTTTCTTAACACGGTTATATTCATACTCAATTATCGAAAGAAGTCTTAATAATTCAATATATAACAGTCTGACAAAATAATCACGAGAACAAATAAATTATTTGTTCAATAAGCAATGCAACCTGGGTAAAATCAAATGTAACCCCCATACATCGTTTTATAAATATCAGATTAGTTCTAAAAATTAGAAATAAAAATCCTTTAGCACTCAGGTATTTCATTTAGAAACTCTTCTTTTTGCTAGTTATATTTTTAAACGTATGTTTTGTAAAATTGTTTGGAGCAAAAAATTGATTTCGAAGCTTTAGTAGAAAACCAAACCATAAACAATTATGCATATTGTCATATTTAATCTGAATTTTTGATGTCCATTTTTTCCTTGCATCTTCTGTATTTACTTTTTTTGTGTTCCACGTGAAATATGGCACACATATATACTGCACACATGATTTTTTCTCCAAGAGCTTTCTTTATAGATAAAAAAAATTATATGTAGTTTACTCTGCTGTAAAAATGATACAAAATGCAATTCTAGTACATTGAAAATTTTGCACAAATATCTGCTTTAATATTGTACTTTCTGCTGATAAAGCATCAGCATCATTTTTTTAATTAGTTGATTAGCTTGAATGGTACAAACTTTACACTAAGTAATTACTATGACATTCCGCTTTTAAAATCAGTCCATAAATAGAATGTACTTGATTGAATTGCACAATCCAATATCGATCACGTTTATTATAAATTGAACGAGAAGAAATGATCATGACCTATTTTTGACACATGATTCATTATAACGTGTCTAAAATAGATACTTTCACGATCTATATTTACATATAGAAAATATTTTCTGCATTTCTAGCACACGGATGAAAATATACAAAAGTAGATAGATATGAAATTTCAAAAATGGGTTTATGAATTAAACTGGAATTAAAAATGAAAGAGGAAATATGTGGGATAATAGTACAATTTGGAGAATAGTACAAGGTTGGGGTTAAGTAAGTGTAAATCATTTTTCGTACTTTCATTATACACACCCTGTTTATTCCACAACCTAACTTGACAGAGTTAATTAGGAAAAAAAATTCAAATTTATTTAAAAAAAAATGTTTACTTTAAATATTAATCATTTATATTCAAACCCTAAAATCGTTAACATACTAAAATGAAAAGTATGGAAAAATATTTTTGTTTCTATCTAATAACTAATATAAGAAGTATAGAAATCAAGTATTTAATTGTATACAGTGATGGTTAATAGGTTCCTGAATTAAACCAACTCATCACATAAGTTTCAAACAACAAAATATACAAACAAATCTGTTCGCACACACTCACACACACACCACCTTTTTCCAAATTTGGTATCATTCGATTCAGAATGCTTAGAAACGTCGAGACAACATCAAATTAGCTAATTGGATTTTTTTATGAAAACATTAACTTCTTCAGAAAGTTATTAACTTAAAAGCAAGCATATTGTTTTCCCACATCATAACTCTGGAAAACGTGAAAGAATAATTATTTGTCTGTTATCTAATGGTCTTGAGATAAAACCAAAAAGTTTTACTGGTTACTAGGGACTAAATCCAAACTAAGCTCATACAATAAGCTACGTTTATATTGTGGGAGTAGTAATGATTATGATAATATATAAAATTAGAAACTCCCAACATAAATAAAAAAATATAAATTTATTAACTGTAAAAATATTTCGATATCAAAAATATACATGACATGTCCGATTGTTTTTTACAAATCAAAACCAGCCTGCTTGATATCGCCACACACTCCCTGCCCAGTGTTGATCTCACAGTTTAAAAAAAAATACAGGGAAACACGTTATAAAAATGTGGTGGGAAAGCAGATTATAGCAGACCAGTGTTGTAATACTGGTCAATTACAAATTTCCATGTTTCGTCAGCAGATCCACCGTATGTGGTGATTTGACCTGCCATCAACTCCATATTCTGCATAATGTTCTCGATCTAATGGGTATTAGTTATATCAGAATAACTTAATGTTTAGAATGCATAATTTATGGGTACAGTTTCCATTTCTGCAAGCGTTGCATTCGTATCTGATGAGTTCCGATCAGAGAAAGAAGTTGGCTCTTATCCAAATCAGGATCATTGGTTTCTTTGACATAAGAGTCCAGAATTGTGGAATCCAATAAATTATGTCAAATTTTGTTTTGATTCGTCGTTGTCACCGATAATGGGAGGTAGCATTATAAGACGATTTGTTGAGTTAACAGAGAAAGAGAGGTTGAATTGCATTCCAATGAAAAGTTCAGGCTCCAAATTATTTTTTCTGTCAGCAATAAACACTGAGGTCTGGGTATACCAAATGAGTAACCTCGGAAGTCTGATCCAGATAGTAAGTGCGTTAACTATGATGGATTGGACTGGACATACCTTATAGGTCGTCACTGAAGACCAGTGATTATGGTGCTGCGTCAAAATCAATTTTTCTTAAATCTTCGAAAAATAAAACTCTTTTATCTTCATCTCCATCGTCGTGAGTCACCAATGTGGGAGTAGTGATGATTATGACAATATATTAAAATTAGAAACTCCCAACATAAATAAAAAAATATAAATTTATTAACTGTAAAAATATTTCGATATCAAAAATATACATGACATGTCCGATTGTTTTTTACAAATCAAAACCAGCCTGCTTGATATCGCCACAATATAAATCTTTATTCAAACCAATTTGGTGCTATGGTAAACAATTGTGGGGCAGTGCTCATAAGACAAATACAGAAATTTCAGAACAAATTTTTGAAAATTGCCTTAGGAGCTCTAAAACAGTACTATCCAAGAAGATTGAAAAGAAAAGCGCGACTGGATTTAAGCCGTCAGCTTTCCTGATAAAAAATGGAAATAACTTAACCATTATTTATAAGAAATTATTTTATAAGTAAATAGTTAAAATTATATAAAATTCCTTGAATTTATTAAAAGTCCTGAACTGGACAGTTGTAAATAAAAGACATAACAATAAAAAAATCTAATGGTATGTATTATCGCCAATAGTAAAGTTACTATAACTACATGCAAAATATTTCAAATTACATATTTCTTTTACCGTTATTTGCGAGAAATTTCGTATCTTTCAAACGCACGTTTTTTTCTGAAATTTTCTCAATATGCAATAGGAAATTTCCATTTTGGAATCTTCGGAAACGTGCGATACATCTGTTGAAATGCCTTGTCAATATTGTCGATTCTGTTTGGAAATGAGTTTAGCGTCGATTATCGCCGTTCACGCGTTCCATTGGCACCCGATTGGATATTGTTCAGGATTCAATGGGACAGTGATTGGCAACCTCATGTCATGGGTGCGGTAATGGACATCTGAAATTACCATGTGGTATATGGCCACCAGTCATGATATAAACATATTAAATTTAAAATTTTCATGCGCTAATTTGTTTTCACAAAAATATTCTTATGTTGTTCGAATTTTTTTTGCATGGAATTTGGGATATATCTATCAAAGAATTCACATTTTTGTATTTCATTTACTGTGTGATGGCTTTTTCATGGTTAGTGATAGGTGACCGCAATGTCAAGCTGTAATAAAATAGGTTTTCACTTTGTTCCCCCCTTTATTGACGTAATATTTTCATATCTCAGTCAACCAGTTGTGCCTGATATAAAAGATTTTGAAACAATTTTCATATATACATAACATTATTTATTTCATTATATATTTATCAGTCTTATATTTACATATCTTTAAACATCTTTCCACTCCCTTTCATCTTCAATTTTTTTATAAATCATAACTGATCATCTTGCTCTCCACATGAAATTTTCTCTTATTTTCTTTTTCTATTATGTTCATTGTAAAAATTTTCTCTCGTGTTGTCTAGTGTAGTGTTCATGTATATCTTGAATTATGTCTACTTGAAAATATAGTAAAATATTTCCGAGTTTATATAGCTCTTCTCTGGCGTTTTTCATCCAATATAGGGTCCAATATCAGTGTTCGAGAATTTCTTGTGATTAAATAAAAATAAGACAATCGTTGGGTTGCTTCTAGAACAAAGCTATGTTGTTGAGATAAAACCGCGATTAAGTTATGATTGCTGTTAATGAAGATATGCTGTGATAGTTATGAATTAGATTTGAAAGACATCTACAATGGCATTAAGTTTTTTCCAAAATATTATTTTTTCAGTCCAAAATGGTTTAACCAACGTTTATCCAAGTGGTCATAAACAGTTGCATTTAATAATTTTATACTCCTTCATCGTTATCGAAATTTTACCTTCGGATGTTTACAACAACTAATATTTTCATCACCTAAAAATGACATTTCGAAAATTTGGTGCATCAACATTGCTATTTAGATATAATTTAAATTCTGACAATAGAAAGTTTTATAAAAAAAAATGTAGTTAACTTAAATATTAAATTTTCATAGTATTTATCTAAAATATCACAAGAACGAGAATACTACTTATTGTGCTCCAAAAAAAATCACTAACCCACAACCATAGCATTATAGAATCAATTTAACTTTTACATGAACAGACTTATCTATATTATTTATTTTATCTATTTTATTGGATTATTGGATGCAAAAAAGTAATTAAATTGTGTACCTAGACAAAAAAATATATATTTCAAAATAATTTTTGTCGGTATATAATTATCTCTTGGAGCACTACATTTTTTTAGCAATAGTTTGGAGCAGTTTATTTACATAAGATTAAAACATTCATCTTCGCGTAAAACTGAAATAAATAGTTAAATAAAGTTTGAACACGTTTTTTTGTGAATGCGAAGTTTTAAAGATCTATATCATAATACCATTAGTAAATGGACAAATAATTATTTTTTTAAGTTATTTTGTATGTGTTGATGTTTGTGTAGATTTTATGTGGAGAGTTGGTTTGATCCAAGAACCTAATAACCATCACAAGAACTTGATTTCTATACTTCTCATGTTAGTTACTAGATCCAAAAAAAATATTTTTCCTTACTTTTCACTATATTAAGAGCATTGTCTTTCTACCCATTTGTAAGAAATAAATAGAGAAATGAGACTAAATGTATCATAAGCATAACGTTTTGTATCTCATTTCATTTTAACTTTTTTTCATTTTTTATTCAATTTTTTGTATTTTTTTTTGTAATATTTCTTTTTTTGAACATATCAATTTTGTAAAAAAGATATGAAAGTCTCGATTAACAAAAGTTAATTATAACAAAAAAAACATAGCGATTAAAATTGCTCTTTGTTATTTTTTATAATTAATACTATATTCTAAATAATTCATCCTTAACTCATAATTTTAATACAGTAAATAAATTATCTTTGAAATTTCATTAAAATTCTAGAGAGTTCCAGCTGCGGAAAAAGTTGTCTATCTCTACAATTGAAGATATTTAGGCTTGACGCAAATGTTCTCTATTGTTTTGCGTGCGCAAATGTTTCACGAGAAAGTTGCTATGAATTAAAATATTTTTTGCTTTATGAATATATTTTACGTTCGTGATTTGAATTAGTAATAACGTAAACTGTACCGTTAACAATATGGTAATAATTTTATTTGAAAAAAGATTTAATATCCGTGTGTACTTTCATTGAAAAGTTATTTTTCTTCATTCACATTTTCTCTTGCGTGGAATTATACTAATTTTTCTACAATTTATTTGATCATGCATGGAAATTATTCTGTTTTGTGAATATCTAATGTATTTAATATTTGGAGGTAAAATTTTATGTTTTTATATGTTTTAAGGTTTTTTTTAAGCCAACAGGAATATGAAAAATAACCCGAAGGTAACTTAACTTTGTTGAAGATTCAATATCAACACTTAAGTATATTATTTTTTTTTATAGAAATGTACAGACAAAATCAAAGTGATATCACTATCTGATATTATTAAAATAAACAATATCTTGACAAAAAAATTACAAACAACTGCAAAATTATTAAACAAAGTTTACATTTGCATCATTTAAATTTCACAAATGATTTTGTACTATTTATGAGTAAGTGCTTTACTCAATTATCTGTAACTATTACTAAAAACTATTTTATAATTTTTTTAATTGTCGTGAAAGCTCTTTGCACGTTTTCCCTAATCCACTGATTTGAATTGGTAATAAGTTCAATTACAAATTATGGCCATCAATATGTAAATGGTATTTTGCATTTTTTGCATATTTACAAGCATTTTGACTTCTGTTTGGAAAAATGTTAAAATATTTTACGACTCTTTAATAATATGTTGTTTGTAAGAAAATAAATTTTGGAATTTAGAATTGTCATTGCAATATATCATCAATGAATTGACGAAATTTTGTTTGAATGTTTAGCTTTTTTACGTCTGATTTTAAACGTTCAATTACTTTCGTATTTCCAAAGACGATTGCTTGATATTTCAGAAGAAAATTAGTTCAACAACGTCCAATTTCGATTGAAATTTCTTGCATATGCAATTGAAGTTTTTTTAACAAATTTAATTTTGATTTGGTATTCATTTATAAATCTGAATCTTTTAGTATTTCCTATTATTTTTAGCACTAATCAATAGACTACTAATTTTATTTTGGTACATTATTAAAATATTTCAAGCCATCTATATTCTATATCGCCAAAAAAGCTAATAATTTATAACTATGTTTTAAACTTAAATTAAATTCACTAGAGATTTTCGCTAAAATTAGCCTTTTTCTAATTTCGCCTTTCTGTTATAATTCTAATAATTTCAGTTAGAAATTAGTAGACGCCAGACAAACAAAAAGGCTCATGAAGTCTTAACTCGTTTACAAAATAATTAGAATTGATTCATTGCAAAAAGTTCATGGAAAAGTTGTCTGTCTTCGATGAGAAAGCATTAGTACTAAAGTTTAATCAAATATTCTTCATTCTTGGTAATATAAGAACTTTTCTGTGATAGAAAAAAAATTAATACTTTTTTGTACTAATATTATATATATTTCGATCGCAAATATTATCTATATTTATTTATAGATCAATTAAACAAATATAAATTGAAATAATTATGTATGTGCTTATTTATTATAAATAATAAAAATCATTTAAGTTGAATAAATAACAACTATTTACCCAACAATTCAGCATATATTTATCTGATTCTTTTTGTCTCTATTATCAGTCAGCACGCGACTAAATCAATATAAGCTTCATAACTAGCTTTTTTATTTAATTAAATAATCTCTATGTCATGTTTTCTATATTTATAATTACGCACGAATAGTAAAACGACTAATGTAATTCATATTGAGACTTTGATTTTTTAACAAACTGTTCTGCATATTGTTTTCTTCTCAGATTGGTAAACCGATGGGTAAACAGATTAATTTTTTATTTGAGATATTAAGATCATATAAGTTTTAATAGAATATATTATATTGTTCTATCCGCAAAATTAAGCTAGAGAATTTTGGTATCTACGCCAAGAGAAAAGTAAATAGTTCTGCACTATTATTATGATAAATTGGGTAAATACTTAACTCTATATATTATATATATTTTAGAGTTTGGGGAATTATTTTTATATCCTACTTGACTCTAAAATATTTATTATATTTTATAGTAAACTAACAAATAAATTCTAAAACAATAACAAAATACTAATATTTATTAAAAAATTAAAACATCTTGCTATGAATGGTAGAATATTGTTATTCAAGTTAAGCGGGCGTCCATTAATCACGTTTTAGGGGAAGGGGGATTTGACAGAATATCATGTGGGGAGGGAGGGGTAAGATATCACGTGTATTTTATTTTTACTTGAATTTTTTTAAAAATCGAAACATTTTTTAAAAAAATTCAAAAATTATGCAATTTCTTCACGTAACTAAAAATACAATTGATATTTGGTAGGGGAGGGGGAAATTTTTTAAATTCCACGTATCACCAAGGGAGAGGGTCCTAAAATTCTTAAAAAGTCGATCACGTGATTAATGGACGGCCTCTAATAAAAACAATAATAGAGAATGCTTATAACAATAGCAAATATAATTTTTTTCCAAAAGAGCCAGTATTATTGGTAATAAAAAAAAATTTGTCAACAGGCAAATATTGCCTGGTTTAGTCTGCTTTTCCAGAATATCAGATATTTCGTAAAATATTATGAAGAATACAATTATATTTTAATAGCATTCTCCGGTTAGAATCTACTTTACTATGTCCTTTATATGGAAGGTTGATTCTTATTTTAAGTTAGTCAATAAATTATTTAATTTGTGACATTGCCAGCTCTCCTACTAGGACAACGGACTGATAAAACAGAGTAAACATAGAGATGGTCGTTTATATATAAGTTGGTAATAATTTAAGAATCCCTCACACAGTTTGACGTCATATAGTCTTCTATATAAATATAGATCTGAATCTTGGAAAGATAAATGCGTTTACGTACCTCTGGGTACACTGTTATATATTTGTCAACGTGCGACAATTTCAATTTTATAAATAACTGAAATATTGCTATTAGTAGAATAATTTATTTGGTAGATGATCAATTTTTTTTATTATAGTACTAACGTATTAAACACAAATAATCTACACTACTTACTTGGCCTACAGTAGTTACCTATTGCTTACCATAATTATGGCAATTCATCTACCATATGTAAAAAATATATTTCCAAACGAAAATAACTCTGGGACACAAGAAATAGAAATAGTAAATGAGACAATTCAATAGGATTACATTTCAATAAATTTAAATATTTTTTTAGTTGGAACATTGAATCTTGGAGTCATCTCAAAACATATTGCAAACATTAAGCATTAAGCGTATGGCATCTTGCCTTAAAGCAAATTGCTGGAACTGCCCGTACTGTAATAAAATATTCGAGGTATGCCAAAATGTTCAGAAATCTCTGAAACATGAAAATATGCAAAAAAATATTTTCGATTTTTGGTCCTATTACTATGATATACCCTACGGAAAGCTAATAGTTTACTTCATCTACAATTTGACTATTCTTAAGAAATTAAATAGACTCTATAATGAAAAAACAATTTACAAATATTACAGTTCGAACAAGTATATAAACATGATCGGTAATTATAATTATGTAAATAGAACTGATATTAATTAATATAAATATATAAACAGAATTTAATTTGAATTTCATACTTTATATCATGTTAGCAACATCAATATTCTATTTAAATGAATAATTAATGATACATGTACAATAGTTATGTAAATATAACCTGTATCATTTAATTATTTTGAAAATCAATTTTTGAACTGAACTATATGAATGGTATATTCTCAAGGGATAAAAAACTATTAAGGTTTTTCATACAGCATCAATAATAATAATAATAACAGGCATGGATTATAAAATATAATTTTATATCGAACTTAACTCATTAATATTTTATATTAGTCTCACTAGACAATCTATTTTATTTTTATATCCTACTAGATGACCCAACAGATTTTGTCCTGTACTTAAGCCGGCCACAGACGTAACTGTATACTTGCGCAACCTGCGACTTGCGCATGTATTCTGTAGCGTCTGTGGAGTGTTTTTTGCGCAACTTGACAGACTGGTGCAAGCGAGTAGGCATGAGCACTTTTTCATTATTTTAATTGCGCAATCATTCAAGTCGGCAAGTTCATTCGTTGGCCGCGTGTGGCAGCACATGTCCCGTTTTAAATTTTACTTTGTAGCGAATTCATAATACAAGTTTATGAAGTTATCGATAATTAAAAGTTATTAAATTAGCCCTCTGAACACTTTGAATTCTCTTCTGATCCTGTAAATGCATAAATTAATAAAAAAAATATATTTTTAGGTTATGTTTTGACATTTATTATTTGACATTTGTGATATGCTTGCGCAAGTACTTGAACATAAACTTGAACCGTCTGTGGGCGCTGTGAAAATACGCCTGGTTGCGCGTTCATTCAGTTGCGCAAGTATACAGTTACGTCTGTGGCCGGCTTTACGTTTACAATTCAAAAGTTTCAATTTTTTTTAATAACCTGTACTGATATTTATCAATTAGTTAAAAATTATTATGTTTTTTTACACTACAGTATATACCGAAATGTATATACATCCACCCATATGGATCTTAAATGTACAACCCTTTAAATAAAATAATGACAATTTGCTTTTTTGAAAAATATAAAACATTTTTTTCTTATAATTAGTTCTCTTATCGATATCCAACGTTATTTTGAAAAAAAAATGAAATTACATCACTGACAGGAATGCCATCCCCCCGGGAAATGGCAAAGGAGTCTAAATTATTTTCACTTTTGAACTTGAGAGTAAGATAAATCTGATTTCAAAATTTCATACAATTTGGAGTACAGTAAAAAAAATCAGGCCCAAAACGCTGTTAATTGACTAGAGTAATAATAGTTATATTGTCAGAATTTTCGAAATTAAATTGCTTATATTTAGAAATAGTAAACACTTGGTTTTGAAAAATTTGTTAATAATGTTGTGGAACTCACATTTGGTACATGTAAGGACAGTACATTCAGAAAATTTCTTTGAAAAATAAAATGATTGTTCGTAAATTTGTTTCCTGATAGTTGAATTTCTTATTTGGCGGTGTTGCAATTAAAAGATTAAAGTTATTTGCACAGTAAATTTCAATTATCCTTTATCAATAGAAATTGAATATGTTTAAAAATAGTTGTACGTGCACAATTAATAAACAATCAACGTAGCAAATTGGTAAAGTTTTCGTAGCCCCGTCTAATAATAATAATAAAAGATTATTCTATAACCCAATCAATAACATAACGTGCGTATGAGGAAAGAAATCAATGTCATTAATTCCTGATAAGTGTATTTCAAATATTTTCGTAATCAGAATGCATTTATTGTAAACTTTTAAATCCGTGCGTCTATATTTGTGTGATTCACGCATTTGCGTCAGTGATATATAGATATTTGCTTTGATCATAACATGACATACCTATGAACAAATTGTTTATAGAAATTGAATTTAATTGTGTTAAATGAAAACACAATGCCAACTGACGTACAGATGCAAACGGAAATATATTTTAAACACAGAATTATTGTTTTTGGTTGATTTCGATAAAGAAATCGGTAATTGTATTATGAAAATACCAATCAAAGAGAAAAAACAACGTGCGATGGCATCCAAAAACATTCAACTGTGAAAACAAAAATTATTTTGGATCTATTGTAAACCTAATTTAATGAACTACGCAACTATTGCCAAAATGTAATACAATTTTTGGCAATAGCTTCTTGTTTTACCAAAATATTTATGACTGATGTTAACTGTTTCTAAACATCTAAATTAAAATCATACTTTTCAGTCTCTTATCAACTTGCTAAAGAATAATTGCTAATTTTATTTTTTCTTGCTTTTCCAATGTTATTTTGTGGCAAGTAGCATGAACTTTCCGATAAACATAAATAATATCTTTAATGAATAATTTCTTGTTTTTATATATGATCTACCTCCTCAACTATTTACCTGTCTACCTGTCCATGCGTTACCTGTCTAACTGTCTACTTCTTTGTCAGTCTACGAGTCTATCTTACTACCTGTCTATCATTCTACTAGTTCTGGCTCCCTTTTTACTTCTCTGATTACCTATTTACCTGTCTACCTGCCTAGCTGCCTACTTATCTATCTATGTAGGGGGCGTCCATTAATCACGTGAGGTTTTTAGGGGAAAGGGGGGGTTTGACAAAAAATTACGAAATATCACGTGGGGGAAGGAGGGGTATAGTAAGATATCACTTTTTTTTTAAGTCCAAACATTTTGCAGTTTTTCAAGTAATTAAAAATACATGTAATGTTTGGTGGGGGAGGGATGGGGTAATTTTGAATAACACCTTGCATCACCAAAAGAAGGGGGAGTCCAAAAATCTCACGTGATTAATGGACGCCTACGTAACTGTCCATCTGCTTATCCGACAACTTTTCTTCATTTCTACTTTTTTACCTGTTTACCGGTATACCTGTACCTATTTACCTGCCAACCTGTCTATCTGTCTACCAATAATTTTGTTTAAATATGAATCAATAACAATGATTTGTAATGATCACCAAGTGGCAGTTTTTCTGCATCTCCAAAGCCGCTGGACCTGCATTTGCAAAATTGTAATCAGCACATCTCCCAGTCAATACGAATCGAATATCTTTTGAATCAATCTAATCTGATGCTTCGTTCTCGCCAAACCTGAATTTTTATATTTTTTGTATTTTTTTACTCGTATACTGAAACGGCTGAACCTGCCTTTGCCAAAAACTAATCAGCACATTTCCTTATCAATAGGAATCGAATGTTTTTTTAACCATTCAAATTGGTTGATCCGTGCGCCCGAAAACGTGAACGAAAAAGCGGACCAACAAACACATCCATTTTTTCTGAGGTATGCCAAAATGTTCAGAAACCCTCAAAACGTCGAAAAATTATGTTGGAAGTTAATTAAATCATCTGTTGCCGAATTCAATTCCAAGTCTGGTGGATCTTTTCTCTTCAAATGCAATAATTTATTCAACTATAATTTCTGACGTTTGATGCATCAATAATGCAAAATACAAAAACAAGTGTACATGTCTATTTTTATCGTATTTTATAATTATGAAACGGTATCGATTAATTCCATGCTGCAAATCCATCGTGTAGTAAATAAGAAAATTAGCATAACTGTATGGAATATTACATTTTTTTACTTGAGGCTGTTTTTGTTGTCGTTGGTTGCCCGGTCAAGTTTACGGTTAATGTCATAGAAAAAAATAAGATTTTACAAACAGACTATTAACATAATTTAATATTCGGAAAAAATAATAGTTAATTGATACTTTTTAATTTTTGCTGGCCAAAGATAGGATAACTATAATTTTACTAATTGGTTAAGTAAAATATCACTTTTATATGAGGATTATAGCTTATATACCTTTTAAGCGCTCTAATCGTTGTTCAAAAAATAATTTATGCAAAAATTTTGTGAAATAATAATTTAGTCATTTATATGAGTTTTTAATATTGTAGAGAAATAGTCCATATACAGAACCCTACCTTCAAATCTTGGTTTCTCTCACCCGACCTACCATATAATTTATCTAGAAAATCCTTAATAATGTAAGTGCATTTTGTTCGTTTTTATCCGAAGTTTATTAATTTCTTCTTTAAATAATATATTGTTTCGTTATATTGTGAAATAATAAATCAATCACATAAGTCTTTCCCCGTGATCACGAGTTGCATGAGTAATGAACGTATAAATAGTGTCTTTGATAACTTGATCGATTTTCTTGTTCAATGTTATCGTGACGCATTCCCAATGAACTGTTACAGACAATTTATTCACAATAGTATTAGTTGAAAATTATGTAGAATTTACTGGTACCAAATAGATATTCCAGACCGTTAAAAATTAAAATCAATATTTGACACGTTTTGAACAAACAACACATTTGACGTTCGTAGTTGTAATTGACAATGTAATTGATTTTTATTGCAACTTTATCACTTTATTTTTGGCTTCGTATATTATCTTTCCAACAACCGTTCGTTTTAATATCATGATTTTTATCAACACATTTTTCCTTTTTCCAATTGCTTTTTATCTAGCAGCTCATTGTAGATTTTTTATGCTCCATTGCAGTCTTATTCAAGAGAAAAAATCTGCACAGGAGAAAATAAATTCTACTGAGACTTAATTTGAGTAGAGATAATGAACGGGAGCTGCAAACCTCAGTCAGCTCGGTATCAAGTAGTATGATACGAAATTTTTACTTGTTATAATATATATTTAATGATTCCAAGTGGAAACAGACTTTCAGGGGCATTGCCACATAAAAAATATGGAGTCAAAAAATAAAATAGAGTATATTGATAATATGTCCAAGCTATGTTAAAATACCTAAACTATTGGACTACTTTCCAAATAAACCATACACTAAAATATCAACAATTATTAAATGTCCTTGTAATATAGACAAATCATAATGTAAAAAACAGATTTATTAGGAAATTTGAATTAATTATTGTTTAGCATTCTCTGCTAAATATAATTATTTTTATAGAATTCAGAATGAAAATAAAATAAAAAAAATGTGAAGTATTTCTTAAAAAAAAAGAAAATCTATCTTTAAGAATAATTTTTAGGTTTTTATAATATTACATATATGAGTATGTGCCTATATGTACTTCAACATAAAACATTCTTATATAAATAAGTTAAAAAATTCGTTATGATATTCCTAGTTTCTGAATATATATATATATCTTCTATATATATAAAAATAAGTCGGGTTTTCCTTCCTGACGAAATAACTACAGAACGCACAAACCGATCTCGACAATTTTGCATACGTTGGAAAGGTCTCGGGCTCCGCAAGGTTTATAGCTAAGAAAATTAGTGGTGCATGGCATCGTTCCCTAATGCAAATTGCTGGAACTTTACGCACCGTAATTAAAAATTCGAATAATAAAAATAATCAATAACTGTTTTAAATAATTTCAAATAGATTATCTTCTATATATATATAAATAAATAAGTCAGGTTTTCCTTCCTGACGAAATAACTCCAGAACTCACGAACCGATTTCGATAATTTTGCATTCGTTGGAAAGGTCTCGGGCTCCGCAAGGTTTAGGGCTAAGAAAAGTGAGGTGCATGGCATCGTGCCCTAATGCAAATTGCTGGAACTTCACGCACCGTAATTAAAAATTCGAGTTTTTTTTTTTTTTTTTTTTTGTTACAATTTATTTTTGTTAATCAAGACTTTAATGTCTTATTTACAAAATTGATATGAGCAAAAAAAAAAATACAAAAAACAAAAAATGCAATACATTGAATATAAAAAGAAAAAAGTTGAAATAAAAATTAAATTAAAACAGTAATACAAAAATAATAACATAAATGAACTATGACGTGATGATGTATGCCGCGTACTACGTCAGGACGCGTGCAGACATTGGGCTAGGTGTTTGGTAGATCGGAAGGCCATTTCTTGCTCAATCTTCTTATCGGTCTCTGAATCGCTTGAATTGTAGGATTTGTATGCTGGATTAATTTGTTGTTAAAAGATGAACTTCTAATCTTGATCATTTCGTTGACTGTTGAGATTTTCAAATCCTTATGTAGGCAAAAATTCGAAATATACCAAGGCGCATTAGTAAGGATACGCAGAATTTTATTCTGGCACCTTTGAATGATGTTTATGTTAGATTTGCAAGAGCAACCCCATAGTTCGATTCCATAAGTCCAAATGGGCACTATGATAGTTTTATACAAAAGTACCTTGTTATCAAGAGAGATTTCAGATTTCCTCCCAAAAAGCCAGTAAAAATCTTTATTTTCAGTTGGATTTGTTTCTTTTTATATTCAATGTGCGTTCTCCATGTCAATTTCGAATCAATGTGCATGCCTAAATATTTAACAGAATTGCATAGTGGAATTATTGAATTGTTCATGATGATAGGTGGACTATTGTGATGTTTTAGAGAAACAATTATGTGCTGAGATTTTTCGATATTGATTTTGATATTCCAATCTAAAAACCATTTTTCGAGACTAGATAAATAATTTTGTAACTGACAAGTTGCTGTTCTAATATCGGAATTGCATGAAATAATTGCTATGTCATCGGCGTAAGTGCATATGGTTAGAAGATCATCTGTGGGCATATCGTTTGTGAAAAGAAGATAAAGTACAGGGCTTAGCACACTGCCCTGTGGTACCCCGCATTCTATATTTCTGATGCTCGAA
Organism: Ctenocephalides felis; assembly: GCF_003426905.1. Taxonomy (NCBI): domain Eukaryota; kingdom Metazoa; phylum Arthropoda; class Insecta; order Siphonaptera; family Pulicidae; genus Ctenocephalides; species Ctenocephalides felis. The sequence continues at coordinate 45,573,277 of NW_020539725.1, read as the reverse complement.
GTCACATCTTTAATTTTGATTCTAAATTTTCTATTAAGCAAATATGAGCTTAAGATATTGAAGTAGTTTGGAAAAGTTGTTTTGATTTTATATAGGAGTCCTGAGTGCCAAACCTTATCGAAAGCCTGACTGACATCTAAGAATACGGCTACACTGTGTTCCTTTCTATTCATGGCTTCAAGAATACGAGACACCGTTCTGTTGCATTGTTGAATTGTAGAGTGATTTTTTCTGAAGCCAAACTGATGGTGAGGAATCCAACTATCATTCGGATGATCTTCTGATAATCTCTGCAACAAAAGTCTCTCTAAAATTTTCGATAATATCGATAAAAGACTGATAGGACGGTATGAACTAGCAGTGTGATGGTTTTTGTTTGGTTTAGCGATCATAATAATTTCTGCAGTCTTCCACGCTGTGGGCCAATAATTGTATTGAAGTATGGCGTTGAAAATATTTGTTATATATAAGATACCTTTTGTAGGCAATTCTTTTAACATCTTTGGAGTAATTTTATCCATACCTGGCGAAGATCTATTTTTTATCCTTTTTATTTCACATAAGACATCATTTGGTGAAAAATGTCCTAACGGTGTAGAATGTATGGGTTGATTTACGAAATTGTTAATTAAATTATTCTGGGAAATATTTCGAGCGCTAAAAATGCTACTTAGATGATCAGCAAATGCCTCCGCTTTTTCTTCGTTGCTTTTTGCCCAAATGAATCCGTTTTGGTTGGTTATTTTCAGAGGAGGGTTTTGTTGTAGGGGTTTTCTTTTGTTTCTGATTGGTTTCCATATGGAATTATCGTACCTATTTAACTGCAATATATACGACCTGAATGTACAATTCTTCCATTCTTTCATTTTTTTCCTCAGCGTGTTATTGAGATGATTAAGCGATGTCTTATCCGTTGGTAGATGAGAATGTTGCCAGGTTCGTCTTGCTCTTCGTTTCTGTGCAATTAGCTTCTTAATTTCTTGCGGAATTATTAGATTATCATTTCTTGGATTAATGTTCGGGGTGATCTGCTTGGTTGTCTCACGTACAATCTCAGAAAAATAATCTATATTATTTTCTATATCAATAACGCTTGTAGGCCTAGATTTTGGAAATAATTTTGAATCAAGTATGGATTTGAATTGAATCCAGTTAGAAAGATTGTTGTGTAGAATATGATTGTTGATAACTGGAGCAGGAAATGTGCTAAACGTCACAAGTATTGGAGAATGATCTGAAGAGAGATCGTAACTAGATTCAATATTGAAATTTGAAAGATCAATACCTTTCACAATAAAAAAATCTAAAAGGTCTGGAACTTTAGTAGGGTCAGAAGGCCAATAAGTTGGACTGCAAGTTGAAATAAAGGAGAGGTTATTTTGCCCTATGGCTGCATGAAGAATCTTTCCTTTGGCTGTAGTCAGTCTAGAACCCCAGGCAATATGTTTACAATTAAAGTCACCACCAATGATAAATTTATTACCTAATTGAGAGAAAAATGAAGAAAACTGAGCACAAGAAATTTTGAATCTTGGTGGACAATAAACAGCAGAAACACAAAAATTATATAAATTTGTTTCAACAGAAATTTGAGTTGCTTGTAGAAAATCATCAGAAATATTTGGTAGAACAAAATGCTTTATATTATTTTTGATTAATATAGCCGAACCGCCGCGAGCCCTGCCACTTGGGTGATTTGAATTATAAGTAGTGTAGTTATAAATTTTGAAGTATTTTTTCAGTGAAGTGAGTTTCTGAGATTAATAAGATATCTATTAAGTTTAACTTTAAAAAACATTCTACTTCATTTTTGTGAGGTATTAAACCGTTGGCATTCCATTCAGCAATTTTAATTATTTTTGCCATTGCTTTTGTTGTTGACTAACGTGGATAACATATTTATTATTATGGTGTTCTGTTGCAAAAGCTGATTGAAGATATTTTTAAATTCTAAAATAAGTGTTGCTAGAGAATCAGAATCAGGATTTGAAGGTGAATGATTAGAAGCAGAGTAATGTTTTTTGCAATGTCTGCATAGGATGAATTTTGAATTGTTGGATTTAAGGCCGGAGAAATGTTATTTATTTTATTATTAGAATTAGAATTATTAGAATTTTTAAAATTTTGGTTATTTGGATTTGGATTTATGACTGATTGATTTACTGGGGTTTTGTTTCTTTGTTCTTTAATTTTTTGGAAGTATGAGCAACCGCGATAATTAGCTGGATGAGCACCGTCGCAAAAATAACAACATGCCGGAGCATTCGGATCTTTGGTACAAGCTATAGTATTATGATTGTCACCGCATTTTAGGCAAGCAAATGGTCTATTGCAGTATTTTTTGGTGTGATTAAAGAGTTGACAGCGAGTGCATTGTATAATGTTGTTGGACTTTCTCGGTGGTTCGACGCGTATTATGCAGTTGAATAATTTATAAATGTTATAAATATTTTTGTTATTTCTATTTGGTTCCAGATCAACAAAAAACATATTAAGAGGTTCTTTTGTTATTCTATGTCTAATATTTAGGATATTACGTACGACATGACCCTGTTTTAATAGTTCTAATTTAATTGCATCTGTGCTTGTTGAAAAGTGTACATTTCTAAGAACAACCCTATAAGCCTTCTCTTCTTTTAATTGATATGTATGATATACGGCATTAGTTTCTTTTAGATGTCTGGATAAAGTTCGAAAATGGTCGACAGAATTACATAGAATTTTAAATGTATTGTTAGCTAAACTTCTCAGGAAATATTGATCGTGCGGAATTATTTCATTTAATTGATTAGACATATCATTAATATCGTCAACTCCGTAAATAAATATTGGAGGGGGCTTACTGACTGGAGCCGGTTTAACTGAGTTTCATCATTAGCTGTTTCTATTGTTGAAAGGGCCGAAAATCGTTTTGAATTTTGACATCTATTCCTAATGGTTCAAATGAAGTTTTTCTTTTTTTGAAATTGACTACTTGCCATGAATTAGGAGGTTTCTTGACATCAGAATGTGGTTGAGTGAGGCTTGTAGATGCACTATTACTAGATGATATTACTTCCTGTCTTGAGTCAGAAACTGATGAAGTTGAACGCAGCGAGACCTTTTCCGATGTAAACATATTGGTCCGACCTTCTTCGCGAGGTATCTTGCTGTATTTGCTGGATCCAATAACGGTCTTTCGTAGTTTTGGGATTTCTGATGGTTTACTGTCCGATTCCATATTCGCTTCTATATCTTGATAAAATGTAAGACATTTTTTTGATTCCACAAACGCACATTAGAGTCTCGATTATGTATGGTTTTTTGTAAGCAATTATTTAATTATCTGTACACTTTTGTAAGCTTTTCATGCAATTTTAATAAACCGTAAAATTCAATCTGACATGCACTTGTTTTTTTTTCAAACCGTGATCAAAATTCGAGTAATAACTTAGTGGAATTATCAGAATTATGCTTGGTTAAGTCCACGAGCATTCTTGCCGCAAAGATAATGATGTACACGCCCTGAATTTCCATTTATAAAAAATTGCTGGCAATTGGTGACATACAATAATTCTGACTGGTCTTCCGTTTGACTTCAAACGATTGCAATTTCCAGTTCGCAATAACAAGTCGCAAGGCCAATCGCTTAGTGCTTGCGGGATAAATTTCAAATATATTATTTAAAAAATCATTGTTTTTACATGGGCAGTTATACGTTGCCTTTTCACGAGTTGTAAGACCATCCGCTTTGTTTGTGTTAACGTCAGACCAAAAAACAAAAAATGTAGTTTACCAAGAGCACTTAATGAAACGGATAATTTGCGGATTCAATTTCTTTTACTTAGAGAAGTTCAACTAAAAAACACTTCATTTTTGTATTGTAATAAAATTCATTACTGTTGTATAATATAATCAAATTTTTCCTTTTCAAATATAAATCAAACAAAATTTCTTCATCTTTCTCACGAAACCATCGGTGGCGAAACGGAGTTCGTCGGGTTGCTAGTATATATATATAT
>NW_020539725.1:45543885-45569176 GCF_003426905.1 Ctenocephalides felis | reverse complement strand
CATAAAAGAATATGAATATGAAATAGAATAGAATAGAAGTAAAGCAAACATAAATATCTACGAGATTTATCTCTACATCTTGTACAGTATTGGCTATTCTTATTTACAAGCCTATCATATAATTGCTATTTGGACCTACGGCATCGAGCTCTGGGAATGCGTGTGAAACTACTGTGCGTGTCTACTCTTATGTCTTAGTCTATATTGATTTTCAGTTGAAGCCTACTATTACGACGACGGGATTTGAACCCGATCATTTTTAACTTATTTTATCTCTGAACACGAATAAATGTGGAAGTATTTCGCATAAGCCCAATGAGCAACCCAATGAATATTGTAATCATATGTACTGCACGCGGTCTAGTTTTCAAAACTTTAATTAAATTTTATAATTAAACCGCTTCTCATAGGCCTATAATATTTTAAGGTGTTCGGTTTGACTAACAACTCAGTCGCCATGCGAAGTTTCAACAAAATCACAGAAGAGTAGTCATGAGGTTTCCCTTGCTAGTGCCTTAGATGTAATATATTTTTATTGAATTATATAATAATAATAATTTATTTAGTAATTAAATTCAGCCAGCTAAAGATTACAGTTGAATATAAATAATCTCAAAAATATTTCAAATAATCAAAAATAACACGAAAAGAAAAATGTCTTCGCTCCATTAGCCCCATTAGTCACTGTAACAACATATGTATGTAACATCTACCCTCTTTATATTTTTAAATTCGAAAAACTATTTCGTCCCTCAGTAATTATCTGCAAAAGATTCGAAAGTGAATACTAAGTAAAAAAGTTTGTCAACTCGTGGCCCCCAATGTCGTTGGAGCACAGATTAGTATTCCGTCGTCATCTCGGCTCGACAGTTTTCTTGTAATGTCATCATCAGGGATGAGCGGCGCCGCTCACGTGGAGATTTTAACTTGAACTCAACTGAGGAATGATTTGACTGCGAAATGAACGACATACCGAGATTACACGTTTCGTTGTCGACTGAAATTATTGTGGGTCTTATTTGAGTACAAATTAGGAGGCAAACTAATGGTTATGTCCTTTAAGTAGAACAGCGGGTTCGAGAAAATGTCTGATGCGAAATGGCATAGAATTATTTTACATGAGTGAATGCTTAACGACAGAAAATAATTTGGTATGTGTAATAAATAGGTACCTGGTTTATTCGTCCTTGACTGTGACTTTCGATTGGTACCTTTAGGTTTGTAAAAGTTGTTCCTCGCCTTCATTTAAAGTGCTGCTTTCCTCTGTCTGTTGAAAAAACACCTGAAATTAGAAAAAAAAAAATTTTATATGGCTTCTTTTCTCTTACATTTAATATGTTTACGTTTACTCATATTTTCTTTAATAACCATAATTCTATGAAATTATTAAATATTAGATCACCAGTGGCCACATGTATCGTATATGTATAGTTATTATTTGCAATATACAAAGGGGGGGCTATATTTGCAATATAGGGCTAGGTTTTGAGTTCTTGTATTTTGTTCGAACGTATTTACGTTTTATTATATTGGCCATGAAGGTGACGATCTTCATGGCATTGAGCTTTACACGGGATGGTTGCTACCCCTGGTAGAGGGTGTAGCGGATAGTTTTAATAGGACTAATTGTTCACTTTTAAAAGAAAAGTCCGCGACACAACATGTATAATAAATGATAAATATAAACATATTTTCTTTCATTATAACTTTGTGACAAATCAGTGATTGTAATAAGAACTGCAACAAATACATACAAATACAAAACAAATTAGTGTTTAATACAGTCCACAGCTACAAGGGTTAAATTATAACCCAACAACCTGAATTATCAGTATACATGTTTATATACCTGAATGTAATTATTAGATATACGTCATTTGAAAGTTTTGTAAGATGTATTTTTATTTTTAAGTTAGATTCTACAGGTCTGGTAAAAAGGACCAAATAAACCTTTTGCCTTTATTGGAGATGAGAACAATAAGAAGTAGTAAATAACACAGTAAATCTTTATATGAAAAAGCTATTTTACTATTTCAATTCTACAAAATCAATTAATAATTATCTGGCCTCTCCTGATGAATACTTCTTTCGAAAAAACAGATCAAGCTTGTATACAATAAAATTTTTGTAAAAAAAAGTATTTCCATTAAATTTGAATTTCACATTGATTAAATATTGTAGCTAGATTAAAAAAGACGTTGGATCTCTTTGTCCCCTTGCTGTTTCTTCTTACCCCGTTAATGGAGCACAGAGTAAAATTAAAAAAAAAAATAGTAAAAAAACATATTTCCATAATTAGTTCTATTTGTATTATATCTTTGCAAAGAAATTACCAATAACAATTACATACAATTAGTATGAGTTTTAAATTATCCTTCACTAATATCCAAGTTGTGTTTAATAGGAATGAAAGCTCACACACCATAGCATTTGTTTTCTGGAAGTTGCCGCCATCAATTTTGAAACTAATTTAACTTGGCAGTATGCATGTAGAAATAAACAAATACTACTAATTACATGATATTTTAGTTGAAATAAATCTTTAGGTCTGTTTATTCCAAACAAACATTTCGCTAATGAGATTTCTCAACACCAAGAATCTTTACACACAAAGTTATAGAAGATTGAATTATACTATATTTATTATTATGAAAGTATTTTTACTGTTAGTAAAAGTTATGGTACTTTGTGGTTTTATACCCAAAACAACTAAATATATCCTAATTTAATATATTCAGCGAAAATTTTCTGATGAAATTTTTCTATTGACATATTTATAGAATAGAGATAGAAATGTTGATAGAATTTGTTGAAATTATTTAACTTAATAGCAGTTTAGAAGTTGATAGCGTTCTTTACGCCAAATGACTTATTTATTATTAAAAATAATGTTTTTTTGTTTTTAGGTCTTGTATAAAATTCTGTTCAATTTTGTTCATACTTAACCTATTGTTAGTAAAAATAAAAAAATGTGCCAGGTAGCCGTGAAGTTCGCTACCATATTATTTGCTAAATTTCGTGAATTTTTTGTTGTAATTTTATAACCAAGTAATTGCGAAAATTCAGTTTGAACCTATGTATTTCAACAATCCGGGACAAAAGATCAAAATTCTGGACAAATATTGCCTTTAGCAAATATTGCCCGGGATACAAGGTGGAAATCCAGAACTGTTCCGATCAAATCGGGATTTTGTCTTAATTAAATAATATTTTTTCATGTTAGGGAGCGTCCACTAATCACGTGATTTTTAGGGATTTTTGGACCCGCTCTCCCCCTTGGTGATACGTCGTGATACTTAGAATTACCCCCCTCCACCACTAGGATTTATATCGGAATTAACCTTATTTTGAACATAAATTATAATGTTTTCGAAATAATATATGAAGTTTTTCTATTAAATTATATTTTGAAAATGTTTCTGCGTTTTAGTGAACAATAAAATCTTTATATAAGTAGTACGAAAAAATTAATAAGAATTTTTTATAATTTTCCTCAGCTAACATAAAATTGTATTTTAATATTTAATAATTGAAGTACTAAAGTATATTTAATATATTTAATATGCATTATATATCACAATTTTTATAACAAAAATGAAACATAAAATCTAATATTTTTGGATCATTAAAATTAGTAGAGAGTTCCATTTTAAGTCTCAAGAAACAATCTCTCAAAACATAATTGATCGATTTTTTAAGGATTTTTGGAAACCCCCCACCACTTCCCCTCTAAGTTAAAGAGAAATTATGGATTTTTTTTTATTTTTTTTCAAATGTTTGGATTTTTGTAATGTAGGTAAAAATAAATACACCCTTTCCTCCCCCACGTGATATTTTATGATTTTTTGTTAACCACCCTTGGACGCCCCTTAAGCTAAACATAGTACAAAAGTAATAAAAAATGCTTTGTCATATTTATTCACCATTTTTGTAAAACCAGTAATGATCCACATTTCCCATTTCTAGAAGCACATAGTGCTAATAAATTAATTCATATTTAATTACTTTTCATTCGTGATTTCGCATAGTCTAAAAAGAATATGAATATTATAGTTCAAAAACTCTATAATTATTAAATCTAAGATAATGGTATGCTGCATATACCTTCAATAGACAATCATTACATTAATTCCTACAATGTCTTAATATCTTTAATTTTTCACCGCGATCTCTGCCGGTTTGACGCAAACTGTGTTTTGCGTCAATTGTCGATATTTTTTGAGAACATCAGACACTGTGGAGTGCTTCTGTAATATTCCACGTAACTGAAAACAATGTTTATTTTACGTGTACGTTATCATTAATATGAAAAAAATCGTTATCACCACGCGGCCGTTTATAAATAGACCCTGGCACCTCATTTGTCAAGAACAATGCGTGTTCTGATAAAGTATTAATAAAAAAAGGAACGACCGTGTCGGGAAATGGGAAAATGGGAAAATGGAAAAATAGGAAACATGGGGAACATAGGGAACATGAATAGTAGCCGAAAATACCTCAACGTATATGTTGGTAATAGATGGTGAAATTAGATAGAAGATTTATAGAACAGCTGGTGAATTATACTTCTAATAAATAATAATTTATGAAAATTGCTTTTGCAAGCTAATGTTTCAAAATTATCTATAATATCTGTGTAATAAGGTTTCCGATTTGGTTCTAAACAATTCCAAAAAATTAAATATCAATCAATTGATAATCGATTTAATTATGAGTCAATGAATTATAATAATTTAATGTCATTTGTAATTAAATGGCGTCAATTAATTTTATTTGTGTCATATAAATTCTGTGTAAAATATTTTAATTGCCTATAATTTTATAATTACGGATCTAAGTAGAGAAACAAGATGCCGACGAATAAAACGATTCTTATCTCTAGTGTTTAATTGGCGAAAGAATTAAACGGTTATTAAATGATGTGATTTAGTTATAATTGGAAGAAGCGTTTATGTACTTTTACTTGTATAAGAAAATAATATTTTCTTATAGCTATTTCTCTATTATTAGGTTCAGAAAATTACACTGCAAAAACTGAGCACATTCTTATAGGGTTTCGGTTCCTACACACACACCCTGGTATCAAACTGTAGTGATATCAGTTTTTACTTTAAAATTTAGATTTACTCGTAAATATGGTTTTAGGTGAGAATCGCCTTACAAAGCATTGCTGCATAACATATATTATAAATGAAAATAATAATAATTATCTGATCACAAAGAGTGAAGACGACTTCTGGTCAGCAATGTAATAATACAAATATTTACCAAATGGTTTATTTTCATTTTTATAAGTTTTCCTCATCTTCTGATAACCAGTTACAAAAATATATTTTTGTTACAAATTAAAGAAAAAATGAGCCTTGTAGGGCTAAAATGCTAGGTTATAGAAAAAACATCATCACAACTTGTAGAACACTTCTTTTGTTATTCTTACCAATAATCAGAAGTTAAGAGACCTATAAGCTGTTGTGCTAATTAGACTTAATACTAGTTGCTTCTACAGATGGCAATCTAAACAATTGTCTCATCTTTGTGTGATGAATTTTTATTACAATTTTTGTAATAACGCGAATATTTAATTATTTATGCAACAATACCGGGTGAGGGCTAATTTCACTCGGAAACATATTGCTATCTATATTTTCAAGTGAAAACTGTTGTCACTGCTGTTTGATAACAGGTTGGTTGAAGCGAAATGACACCTGGAACCTCTGTTTCAAGTCCAGTCATTCTAGCCATGAGCAAACCCTTGCAGAAAACATAAATCAGGAAAGTTCTGATAACTGTTCATAAAAAAAGACTAGATTGCGATCCGATCGAAATTTGAACAATAGCCCTCTACGAGATTGTACTTTACAAAAGTACAACTGCTACGATGGAGTTAGAAATGAAGTTATCTACTTGCCTCAAAAACAAGAAACTGTACCTATACTTAATACCTTCCAAAAATAAAGAATAAGATATAATTTGGAAAAACTCAGGCTTGTCCCACAATTCTCTGAATAATTTAGATTCATCATATCCCATCAAACGTTTACTTCCAACTTCAACTCCCGATTCGTTATAAATTCAGCCTAAAGTAGGATAAATAAATGAGCATCGAATCAAGTGCCAAGAGCTTTACTTGACTCCGGCTCCGTCTGAAACGTTATTCAAATCAGAATGCCATTATCCAATTTGTACTTGTTCAAATCTTAATTGAGAGAAGGACGTCACAGCTGGTGACGTGCGACCAACCAAGTGAACACTGGAACAATTCAGTTGAGGAACGATAATGCACCAAATTGCTCTGCCAATAAGCACGTGGATCGTATAATGACTAGAATATTGTAATCATAAATTATACAAAAAGGAAAGAACGAGTTTTACTGCTTTCACAAGCAAAGGTTAGGGTCGAAAGAAATGTCTTCATTAGGTCTAATGTATTAGAACTAACGGCGCGGAGTAAATAACATATACGTTAATTGTACTTGTTTTCTTGTTCTGCACCACCTTGTGAAATATATAATGGGATTCTGCTTGAATTTTTATATGAAAACTAGCTGTATCTGCAAAATTTCACGTTGACGAAATTGCAAATACAGCTGAAAGGTGAAGTAAAATAACATAACATATATATATATTTTAAAAATACAGTAATGCCTCGCATAACGTACGGCTCGCATAATGAACGATCCGCATAACAAACTTTTTTTTTGGCTTAGAATGTTCCTTACAACGAACTTTGCTTCACACAACGTTCTAAATCGTTGTCATTTGTAGCCAAAAAACATATGTTGCTCAAATTAATTCGAAGAGTGGTCCTTAAAAACGTTTGTTCCGCTATGAAAACATACTTGTTGAAAAAAACTATCGACAGTTTTTTTAAAAATTCAGAAGCTAAAAGGCCACAAAAGAAAGCAGTACGACTCTGATAATAACTTATTTCGCAAATCAGTAATATTTTTTAAAATGAGTTTAATTATATATAAAATATGTTTTATTTTCTATGACCACATTTCAAATTAGAGAACGAATGAATTTTATATATTTCTATGGAAAGACAAGTTTCGCATAGCGAACTTTTCGCACAACGAACTTCCTCCTGGAACGAATTAAGTACGCAATGCGGGGCATCACTGCAAAAAAAAATTAACTTGCAAATTAGCTATCTGCCAATAAAAGTCTCGCCAAAATCGATTCAGCCGTTTCGGAGGGTTGCCGGAACAAAGAGATAGTCAAAAATTTAAAAAAATATTATTTTGGTATTAGTTAGATACAGCTACATAAGATATAATAACATAAAGTTGAATAATATAAAATAATTTTTGTTGTAAAATAAAAGTAACCTAATTCACGCCCAATTTCATAAGCTACCTGCCAATATGAGTTTCTTCAAAATCGGTCCAGCCGTTGAGGATATTAGTTCGAACAAACAGATAGACAAAAAATTTAGAATTATGACAATTTGAAATAGATAATGAAATATTTTCGGGCTAATTAATTAATTGCATATGCTCTATGTGGCATGTTTCGCTAATTTGGAAATTCTTGGTACTTTTCTCGGGATTTATGTTATTGATATTCCTCTTTCAAGTGTGATAAATTTGGTAGAAACATTTCTTATATATTGATAAAATTCGCTCATTTTCTACTTTTTGTCAAGATGTATGATTAGAATTTATAGAAAAAATAAATATAAATAATAAACAATTGTGAAACAGTTATGACAATTGGTTGAAATAACTCTAATTTCTGTTATGACAAAAATTTAGTGATTACAATATACCAAAATCTCTAAAAAATTTGATTGTGATATCTAAATTATGTAGTTAAATATTATGTACAATATGAAAATAAGTAAAAAATACTATATATGTTTTGAATCAGGGATTGCTATTCATATTTTTGATATTTGATTTGATATTTGGTCAATTTCAGTATATTTTCTTCTATTGTTTCGATTATTCTTTGTTTTTATCTCCTACTGACAAATTACTATCTTTTTTCTCTTAAGGTTTTGCGGTTTTGGAGGTTAGTATTTCATTTACTTCGTGCCCGAACTTTCAATTCAAAAAAATAATTTAACATATCTTTATAAACTAAATCAAACCAAATATTATATAAAATTAACATCATTTAAAATTACAAAGTAATAAATTGTATTTTTGTATTTTTACACTATTATTTATTACACTCACGTGATAAACATACTTTCTGGTTTATCTTCGAATAAGTCATCTTAATACTTTATGCAAGATAAATCAAATTATGAAAAATAGTTAATAAATCAAGTAGATTACGCATCCAACGACATTTTTTATTATTATTATTTTGCTAATTGTAAGTTCAAAGTGCCCATGTAAAACTTACTTATCTAAGCTGGTATAAACTATTGACGAACTTTGAGTTAAATGGTATAATAAATCATTAATATTTCATTTGGCAAGTAAATATGAAACACGTGCAAAATTCGGATGATAATTATTGCTTTATTGTCATCTCATTATTTAAACATATTTAAAAAATTGTATTATTTAAAATCATATTTATATTATTTTATAGGTCTATGCTTAATACCATGCACTGCATTTTGAAAGGCAGACGAATAGAGTATACGTATGTTTTGCATAAAATTTGCAAATTTTTGGAACAAATAGTAACATCAGATCAACTTTATATTTGAAGTATTTTTTAGATAAACTCAAATTATTTATATTATTTATTTATTATTATTATTATTTATATTATTGAAATTCTAATACCACCTGGAATATGATTCTTTATAAATCACTTACTTGCCATGTGTGCCACATGAACCACGTGGTTTTGTTCGAAGTGTAATTGTTATGCTAAGCGATATGTAATATCTGTGACCGAAATATATTAACGACATGTTAATTAATACTTCAAAGCAAATATTTATGGTAATATTAGAAATATGTTGAGTCATTCAGTGTCTTCACTTTATCAACGAGCCAGAAAAAACATAATATATACATTAAATGACAGTGTTTAGAAAATATGTAATCATAATATTATCTTTTCTGATGTATCAGTTAATAATTAATTATTTACCTCTAGATTTAAGCATGTAAAACAATTCCTAATGAGAGGTGTTAAATTAATGGTCGAAAATAGTTGATATTAACGCTTTCACTACGAGTGTCGTCTATAGACGACAAAGAGTTAGTCGACCATTAATCACTCTTCGTTACATTGAGAATTCTAATTCGTGGTTTTTAGTTCTATGAAGGTGTAATTTTTAATTATCAAATACATTTTTATTGATACTGGTCGGAAAATCTAAAACATTTTATATAACAAATACTAGTGCCACATCCTGGCTCGTATAGCAGAGTCAATCCTGCGTAAAACACTTTCGTAGCAAAATTGTTAAATCTGAAAGAAATTCCATTAAGCTAAGACAAAAGTATTTAATTGAAAAATTCGTTATAGAAACATTTTTATCATTCTATTTTTATATTGAAATCATACGATAATAATCCTTCAAAGAATACACCAAAATAACATTTGTGTAAAAAAATAGTATTTTCAATACCAAAATTATTTTTTTACCAAGAGAAATAAATATTTCAATTAATTTTATTATATCAAAAGCTTTGCTCTCAGTTTGCTGACATTCACTATATTCATTCTATTTCCTAATGAATGATTTCAATTTTTCATAGAGATAAGCAAATTAGCAAACGGATTACAAAATTCTGGTCTTCATTCATTTTATCAGATAAAATTTTTCACAGTAGTTCGTGTTTGACGTCAGTTTGTCTTGAAACTACTTGGAACATTTTCATCAACAGTCGGCAAATGTAAATATTATGAGCCAAGATAGTTGCTATCTCTTAGTTAGATAATTAACAACGTAAAAAGTTTATTAGGTTTAATAGTGATTAACAGCCACGTTAAGTGATATATAATACTAAGGTCATTCTATTTTACGGCTTAACTACAATGAAATAATCTTGGAAATAATTGCGAATTGAGAGTAATAAAATAGTTCTAGGAAAAGTTAATATGGAAGGTAGATAAATATTGGTTTATATCTTGATCATAAGATTTTAATTTAAATCAAATGGCGAACGTGGCATTTTAGTGTCATGCTTTAAATGAATCTATATTTTGAACTTGCAGTGTGATTTAAATTTTCCAATTTTTTTTTATTTAGGGGGTCCCGTAACGCCGGACGGCACCTAGTGCCGGACACTATTTAACACGTATTATATAAGCGAGTATAAATCTTTTTATTTCAAAATACAAGTGAAAAGGACGCGGAGAGTGTAATGTTTTTTTATTTATTTATGAATAACCTTAGGTGTCCGGCATTCGGCGACTTTCCCCTATTTGTAAAAAAATAAATATAAAATTATACTGATACTGAAATTTGCTGTATAATTCGTAACCAATGCATTGTACTAAGTATGAAAAGCATATAGAAAAACTAAACTAATAAAATATTTTTATATGATTAATTTTCATATTTCTCATTTATATTTCATATTTTTTCAAATTTTAAATATGAGATATGGTATGCTGTAAGAGTACGCATTACGTTCATTCTATTTTTCAAGACTTTCATTAATTTTTATAATCAAACCTCTTCTCATAGGCCTATAAAATTTTAAATTGTTCGGTTTGACTATCAACTCTATTACCATGTAAAGTTTCAATAAAATCCTAGAAGAGGATCCCTGAGGTTCTCCTTGTTAGTATATAACCATAGACATTTATTCCAAGACGTGCAAATTTGTTTGGCTGTATTTAATTTGAAAAAGTATTACAAAAAGTAATGCTTGACAATTCATTTTAATTAATAAGTTTTAAATTGAATTGAAATAAGATGCTGTTATTCGATAGTATTTTTAGCACTGCCATGCGTCAGAGAGTCACCTCTCATCGGAGATCTGTGCCATCTAATTTGACAGTTCATATGTTTATTGATATCGGATACGTATTACATGTGACTTTAAATACATATGAAAGGTTCTCAAATATTCTACATCACAAGATACTATTGGTTTTTAAAATTGTAAGCGATTATTTGAAAATCCTGAAATCTTTTCATGCTTATGTGTACATATAATATATTTATACGCAAGAACAACGTATTTTTACTTGATATAAATTAATTGATAATATAAATTAATACACTTTTGTTTAATAGAGTCAGGGTTACAGAAACGCAACCCCAAAGGTACTTTTCTTTCAATCATACATGATCATGGCATTGGAGACTGGTCTCAATATTATTGGATATATATCTAATAGTTATGTGTGTGTTTCAGCAATGCCCCCGCATGCTTATTTTTGTTTATAGGCTTTTATCATACTGCTTTGGTACCAAGTTAGTCTAATCCCTTGGTTGGGATCTAGCCTGGGAATTGCTAGCCCACGTTTATTACCTCTACTCCAAGCCAACTCTGCCAAAAGTTGCAATAGTAAAAAAATATTAACTTAGTTGCATACCAGCAAAGCTTGTGATAAATTTTTTATCACATTGATCTCTTTTACCCTGAATTGAAGAACCACTGTCGCATTCGATCAATTCATGTGTCTCCGGCGTGACAATTTCGTTTCATTTCACTCCGGGTCGGAACTTTTAGATGTAGTTGCTGGCATATACATAATATATGTCCATAATGTACGCATATGAAAGATATAAATATTATTAGTATAGTATGTTGTAGCATGAGGTTATGAGCGTGACGTGCGTGCTCACTGATGTTTGATTTTAAGCTATTAATAAAATCACTATGTGACGCAGGAGAAATAAAACGGAGCAGCAGCAGACAATCGCCTTAGGATACTTAATTTAATGATTTTTCTAAAATCTAAATGTATATTGATTTTCATTGATATCTCTTTGTAACAACCGGAACTTGGATACATGTTTGCTTATTATCTGTACTTGCATTTTTTGATAAAACAAGCTTGTAAAACACTAATAATCAATTATTGCTCAACCTGTTTTATCAAATTCGAGAAGTTTACCGTGGTAGATTTTTTATTGCTATTTTAGACCATAATACCCGAAAAAGCTTTTGCAGTTGAAGATATATATTTGATCTCGATCTATAAGCAAATTTTGAGATGACCATAGGTTCCAAACTTCGTCATGAACCCCCTATTTACCCGATTTTTTAAAAATGTTTTTAACTATACTGAAGAATTTTTTTAAAAAAAACTTTACTGCATGATTATTTGGAGATGATCTGAACCATAGATTCCCAAACATTTTTGTGTCGTGAACTCCGTATTAACCTGATTTTTTAAAATAAATTTTCAATTGTACTAAAGTTTTGTATTGAACATTTAAGGTAAAAATACGTGCTGCGTATTCATTTATATATTAAATTTCAAATGGCAACATAAAGTAAGTAATAAATAAATATATAATTATCAACATCTGGAAATTAATCCAATCCTGGTTAAAGATAACTAGTCTTTTTCATTTTTTTCTTTAGGAATCACTTGATCTAGAAGACAAAACGTTTTTGGCTAATTACCATTCTCTATATTTCAATTATATTAGAGCGCCCCCGCTAATAAAAAAAAGAGTGCGCGTAAGGTTCACACGTGATTGAAGTAAAACTTATTTGCTACTGTACAAGATGGCATTTAAGTAAAAATAAATACATCATATAACAATTTTAATGTGTATTAGTAATATCACTTCAATCAGTATTTCATCACACAATCAATTATTATTAGTAGTGTCAACCATTATAAACATTTATATAATGATAAATTAAAAATTATATATTTATAATAGCATTAATGATATGTATAATATTTAAAAACAATAATGTAATTAAAGTCACACTTCAAATATGACATGATCGGTTTGTCATTGTAATTAACATTTAGAAATGAACCTTCATTAGAGAAAAGAAGTAATTGTTGATTAATAAATTCTATAATATTCGTTTACACAGTGGATTATGTATTTATTCAAATACACGTTGTCTGATCACAATCGACCCGTATAGAAATGATTTCATCAAGAGCGAATGACGAGGCACTCGACTCGGCCGTAACCCACTTCTGTTGCATTTGTGCGGATTTATACCCCAAAGAAGCGCCTGAAGCAGTTTTACTTCAAAAATTTGTTCGGCTTGTCTTAATTTATTCAACAATTTTATTTCATCAATACTCAATTGATTATATTAGTGTACAAATTATTATGTAAAATTATGTAAAAATGTGTATAAAAATGATTATATATATTTTTAATAATCGCCCTAAACGGTTATTCAATGGTTCGTCAAATGAATTAAAAATGTAATATAAGTAACTTCTAAAGAAAGCAATAAAAATCGGGATCTATCTCAAAATCCTTTGCAAAAATATTTGATAACTATAATTATTTCTTATAGTTGCAAGAAGGACAAAGAGCAATGAAGATACTGCCTACTATTAACTTGTATACACAATCTGATTTTAATTCATTATTACATTTACTTTGAACATTAATTGAATATAGAATTTTTTTTGTTTAACTTAATTTTGCAATCTGTTTATTCTAAGACACTAAGCAAAGGCTAACATATATATGAGAAAATAATATTGATTATGAATTATTAGATACACCCGGTGGCGTATCTACTAGGGATATATGAATATTTTGCCTGTTTATATATATAGATACTATTTCTAATATTCAATTATTACCAAAATGCGTCATCGTGAATATTCATTTTTTATTTTGGATATATCTTGATATAATTTCATTTGCAGATTAAATCAGTTTTACGTCCGTAGTCAAAAATGTGATTCAAATTACTTGCGTGCGAAGATGATATGATATCATACATTTAATTCTTGAACCAAAACGATAACACATAAAATATTATCTCTGAATAAGTGAAATTCTAAAACTGGATATAGTGATACATCTACAAAGTCGTATTTTAATGTTCTTTATCACACGTGGTGCTCTATATATAGAGTTATCAATAATCATACATTTATTTTTTAAAAACTGTTGATAAAGGATTATTTTTCAAAATATCTTTTATATTGTAATGTATGGGCTCGCCCGTAGGTAAGCGGTTAAGAGCGACGGGTCCTGAATCAGAGGTCCCGGGTTCGATACCCACTTCGAGCAGCCTGTTGTCAGGCAGCAGTGACAACGATTTTCACTTGGAAATATAGATAGTAACATGTTTCTAAGTGAAAATAGCCCTTGCCCGACATTGCTGCACCAATAAAAAGTCAGCCCTATTAGATTAATTCTAATAATAAAATCATCAAATATGGATGGATTAACCATTGGGTTACCATCTAAAAAAATACGAAGTCAGGAGAAGTTTCAGCCCAACAGCTCATAGAACGTAAGTGTCTGATTGCTGTTAAAAATATATAAAAAAAATATTGTAATGTAGTATAAGTGATGCAAATAGGTCAGACAGTAGCATACCCGACTGACACGCCAGGGATACTCTGTTCGAGTCCTCGCACTGACACAAAATTGTCTTGATTTGTTGGATTAAAATTAAATAAAATTTGAATTGTTGATTTGAGATAGAACAGAATTACAAGTTAAGATTAGAAGAAAAAATATATAAAGAAAATCAAAGGTTCATCAAGGATAAAAAAGTTTCATTATGAAAAATAAAAATCGTTACCTAAGTTTATACTTTGTAATGTGAATCACAATCTCATAAAAAACTAAAGATTTTTCTATAATGAATGTAATTCAATGCTTTCCATTTCTTCAATGAATTCAATTTCAAAGGTTAAACTGATTGTATCATCCCTCATTAAAATTTACTTTATTTTCAGCAACAAAAAGTATTCTGTATTCCGATGCAGGTTTTCCAAATAATTCGAATATTAAAACATGCCATAAATAAAACGTGGGCGATCAGAAAAAGAATTCTTTTTCAGTTTTATTCGGTTATCATATATAGTTGATATCCAAAAAGGAACCATAAGTAGAAAATTTTTTTTATCTATTTTAAGATCATACATATACATACTTTATTAATATTATGAAAAGCTGATCCTTACAAAAATAAACTGTATCCTATAAATTTTACGCATACAATATGGAATATTATAATGTTTCATCCTACATGTCACAAATAGAAGGGAAAAGGTTGGATATTTTGACAGTTTCACGACCGACCTTTGGGCTATTATCGTGGTTTTCATAGTCCCCGTAGGAGTATTAAACCCTTGAAAATATTTTGTATAGGCACCTTTTATCGGGGTAGGAAGAAACTTTGGAACAGGATCGTTTACTTCAATTATGTGCTAATTATTTGAGTTGTTGGTAATTAAAAAGAAACATTATTATAAGATTAAATTTTAATAAATCAATACAAGTTTTATATTGCTATAAAGCGAACTTGAAACTCATCAAAAATAGTATAAAGAAGGGGGCGCGTCTATTAATCACGTGATCGATTTTTTAATAATTTTAACACCCGCCCTCTTGGTGATACGTAGTGACATTAAAAATTACCCCCCTCTTCCCCACCAAGCATCACGTGTATTTTAAGTTATGAAAAAAAAATTTTTTTTAATGTTTGGATTTTTTTGTAAAAAAAATTGCTTTGCTTGAATTTTGCAAATGCTTGCATGTCTATCTTGAAAATTGTATTTTAAAGACATTTGAGTATGAAAAATATAAAACGACGAAAAAGTCTTTCAGTGAGGAATTTAAAAGTATTTTTAATTTATTGTTTACACATTCATTACATTATGAATTACAAATAGTTCAAACAGAGTTCATAAACCGCTTCTTCACTTCATAAAATGTAGCTTCCATAAATTTTCAGAGAACGTAGACTCGTATTCCTCGTAAAAATATTTAGAATCTCGTATAAAAATTTATATTTAAAAACTAATTCAACATCCATGTCTCTATCAAAGTCTCATTTTCTACAAAACTTAAAATATTCCTTGTAATCCCTCTTGCTTATATTCTGAAGAATTCAATTTAAAATTCTGCAATACTCGAGAAAAATATTGGAATTCAGAATCAGTTCCAAAGATATTCATAATAAAAAGATATGTTTTAGTTCCGTTTATGGACGGATTCTATTTATAAAGTTTCCGATCGATAAACGATATGATTCAAAATCAAGTAGATTTTATCTAATGCACAACGATGAGTTGGGATTTATAAAAATTTCTCAAATTTGTGTGTAATGGAAAATTTTGATGTAACCTTGGTAATTATGGAAAAATAATACCTATAATTATTATATTAATATGTGACCGAATCTTCATAAAAATCATTTCTAAAACTATACAAACCGTTTTGTGTGCATCACACTTTTGATCACTGCAATGCAACAAAAATGTCAATACAATTTTGCATTTTTATTTTATTAGCCAGTTTACCTTTGTTTTAAAATAAGTTAATTATAATGATTTAGAAAGATGCTTCAAAATAAAAAAAATCATTAAAGCATATATTTCTTTTGCATGTATAAAATAGACTAGATAGAATTCATAGATCAACTGTCCATAATTATGCATATTACTGCAGTGGTTGATGACCCTGCATTGAATAAACATTTTTTATAATATTTTTATAAACTCATTAGAATCTTAAATGATAATCTTCCAAATTTCGATGATCAATCAATCGAATATGAAGCGATTATTGGTAATTGCGTCACTAAAGCTGAGAGTCGATCAAATTTGCGTCATTTGATTGCTCATAATAAAATCTTCGCCAAATTGACTGCAGGTTAATTAGAATTTTTATTAGAGATTTATAATGAGATTCAAAGTATTTTTTATATAATCAGATGGTAGATGGTTTATTGTATTTATATATTAAACTCAGTGCTTGATTATAAAATACTTATTGAGCAATATTAATCCATTGCAACCAACAATAATATTCAATTATTGTGCAATAATTCTCCTAATTCTTCTATTGTCTTATTCAAAATAATTTTAACTAACCTTTAGTTTTTAACCATCCCAATAATTTCTATACTTTATTCTCTTTTGGATACTGCCATTATTTACAATTTTTCAACTTCTAGATTTAAAAAAAAAATAATGCCAGAAAAATCTCAAGACATTCATTAATTTTGAATACTGAAGATTATATTATCAAGCTTCTAACAATTTGTCACATTATTGTGACGACAAATATTTTTCTTCCTGGTTATTGTCAATTGTATTACATAATTTTATTGTTACACTCAATGTCGTTTTAGCTTTGTATAATAATGTAATTAAATTAATTAAGATAGTTTGTTTGCAGTAATGAGTCTAATCTTGTATCCAAAATGTTTGATGATTTGTACGTGAAATATGAGATCATACTTTATTATATGGCATTAAAAGAGATTTTTATTTAAAAATATTTTTGTAATTTTTTCCTTTCTGGCATTTATTTAAACTCATTTTAATTTACTTTAAATATGAATATATTGGCGTTCCAAATAACATTTTGTGCATTGGCAAAATTTCATTTAAGAAAGTTTTATTATGATAAATATCAATATATTTTGATAAATGGCACTTGGAGTAATCTGATGTTGCAATAAACGAAAAAAGAAAATTGTATTAAAAATTATATCAATTTCATTAATAAATAGTCAACAGATAGACAAAATTAAATTTAATTAAATTATATACAAAGTTTCACAAGTTTCTATTTATTTACCTAATTTACCTTATATTTTTATTTGTCTGTTTTTAATATTTTTTTTTATATTCTGTATTTCTTATAAAAACTCATTCATTTCAGGTTGCGATTAAAATAATCGACAAATCTCAATTGGATGGCGGAAATTTGCAGAAAGTTTACCGGGAAGTTGAGATCATGAAGCAATTGGATCATCCGCATATCATCAAATTATATCAGGTATATTTAGATACAGATTAATTCAATTGGAATGGAAATATGTATATTTTAACAATGCTATATAGTCTTTTTATGGAAATCTGAGATATATAAAATAAAGTTTTTTTTAACTAATGACGACGTATTTTCAAGATTTTGCTCATCGATTTTAAACAGTTATAAATAAAAAATAAAACTTCGGGATTGAATTATTTGTATGTGGCAGGTTTCCCTTTTTTATTAATTTTTTACTTACAACCATTACACATTTGAATTACTACTTATCGTTGAACTTTGAGTATTAATTTTTAAATTTGTAAGATTAACTAAATTCTAGATGACTGTATATTATTAAATAGAAGTCAATAAAACATATATATATAAAATAAACTAAATTATGAGTTTTACATTTGTGGAAGATGCAACAAAAATACTGTTCGATCGGATTTTTTTTGTAATATAATTTTCCACGCCACTGATTTCTTAATTTATTAATTATTATTAAAACGCTCTATTATTATAATCAATCTGATATTAATAATTATAGAGCAGCCTAGTGTATGAAAGTTATTTATGTATGCTAATATAATCGGATATATTCCATATTAGAATTTATTCAAATAAATAAATGAGTCAATAACAAATGTGATAGATGTAAGTTGTCTAGACTAGTTTTATCTATTTGGCATCGGACCAGGGTAGGAATATTATGAAATACAATGATCGGAGTACATTTCTAAAGAAAATTTATAATGAATACTGGACATAATCCAATACAATATTGTAATTTGTAACAGAAGAATGGACTCTACTGACGAACAAATTGATCACGATGATTTGATAAAAATATTAGTAAAGCTTCTTTCGTAAATAATAAAAGAACTCTACTGTCAAGCAAACTGATTGAAAAAAAAAATCCTGTAATGTGATTTTTTGTAACAGACAAAAAGACTCTACTAATGAAATTATTTCAGTTGAATAACCAACTATGAATAATTAATTAATTTATTTATTTATCTTATTTTATATGATATGTAAAATAGCATAATTACGCATTTTTACTCTAATTTTCGAATTTACATAACCCTTGCAAAACGTATATTATTAGAATATAACATTTTCGGTTTGCATCGTAAAAGAACAGGTAATTCGCCGTGTTTTTCTGTTCAAAACAAATCGCCTGATTTGAAATTCTATGAGAAGCTCTGATAGATGCGTTCCAGAAAAAAGATGGAAATTCCTACAGTTTTTATCTTAAGTATTCCAAGTATGAAAAAAGTGTTTTTATAATTATATAAAATTAACTTGTCAAATAAGGTAACGAATTGTTATTTTAATTTAAGCCATGTCACGAATATTTGTGAAAATATAAGATAACTAATTAACTCTTTATAATTGATAAGGTTAGCTGTTTTGCAAATGTATATCGTTTTTAAATAATATTTTTCTCAAAAATGCATAAGAATAGGTAGCGACATAACATATATATATTTTCAGAAACTAGGAATATCATAACGAATTTTTTAACTTAGTTATATAAGAATGTTTTATATTGAAGTACATATAGGCACATACTCATATATGTAATATTATAAAAACCTAAAAATTATTCCTAAAGTTAATTTTTTTTTAAAGAAATACTTCACAATAATTTTTTTTTATTTTATTATCATTCTTCAGGTATTTTAACAAAGCTTGGACATATTATCAATATACTCTATTTTATTTTTTGACTCCATATTATTCATTCATCAATGCCCCCGAAAGTCTGTTTCCACTTGGAATCATTTAATATATATTATAGCAAGTGAAAATTCCGTATCATACTACTTGATACCGAGTTGACTGAGGTTTGGAGCTCGTGTTCATTATCTGTACTCAAATTAAGTTTAGTTGAATTTATTTTCTTTTTCGGAAAAAAAACGTTGATAAAAATCATGATATTAAAAATTTTTTACACAAAGATAGATACGAACGGCTTATGGAAAGATAATATACAAAGCCAAAAATAAAGTGATAAAGTTGCAATAAAAATCAATTACATTGTCAATTACAACTACGAACGTCAAATGTGTTGTTTGTTCAAAACGTGTCAAATATTGATTTTAATTTTTAACGGTCTGGAATATCTATTTGGTACCAGTAAATTCTACATAATTTTCAACTAATACTATTGTGAATAAATTGTCTGTAACAGTTCATTGGGAATGCGTCACGATAACATTGAACAAGAAAATCGATCAAGTTATCAAAGACACTATTTATACGTTCATTACTCATGCAACTCGTGATCACGGGGAAAGACTTATGTGATTGATTTATTATTTCACAATATAACGAAACAATATATTATTTAAAGAAGAAATTAATAAACTTCGGATAAAAACGAACAAAATGCACTTACATTATTAAGGATTTTCTAGATAAATTATATGGTAGGTCGGGTGAGAGAAACCAAGATTTGAAGGTAGGGTTCTGTATATGGACTATTTCTCTACAATATTAAAAACTCATATAAATGACTAAATTATTATTTCACAAATTTTTTTATAAATTATTTTTTGAACAACGATTAGAGCGCTTAAAAGGTATATAAGCTATAATCCTCATATAAAAGTGATATTTTACTTAACCAATTAGTAAAATTATAGTTATCCTATCTTTGGCCAGCAAAAATTAAAAAGTATCAATTAACTATTATTTTTTCCGAATATTAAATTATGTTAATAGTCTGTTTGTAAAATCTTATTTTTTTCTATGACATTAACCGTAAACTTGACCGGGCAACCAACGACAACAAAAACAGCCTCAAGTAAAAAAATGTAATATTCCATACAGTTATGCTAATTTTCTTATTTACTACACGATGGATTTGCAGCATGGAATTAATCGATACCGTTTCATAATTATAAAATACGATAAAAATAGACATGTACACTTGTTTTTGTATTTTGCATTATTGATGCATCAAACGTCAGAAATGGTAGTGAATAAATTATTGCATTTGAAGAGAAAAGATCCACTAGACTTGGAATTGAATTCGGCAACGGATGATTTAATTAACTTCCAACATAATTTTTCGACGTTTTGAGGGTTTCTGAACATTTTGGCATACCTCAGAAAAAATGGATGTGTTCGTGGGTCCGCTTTTTTGTTCACGTTTTCGGGCGCACGGATCAACCAATTTGAATGGTTAAAAAAACATTCGATTCCGATTGATAGGGAAATGTGCTGATTAGTTTTTGGCAAAGGCAGGTTCAGCCGTTTCAGTATACGAGTAAAAAAATATAAAAATACAGGTTTTGCGAGAACGAAGCATCAGATTGCAGGTGCAAATGCAGGTCCAGCGGCTTTGGAGATGCAGAAAAACTGCCACTTGGTGATCATTACAAATCATTGTTATTGATTCATATTTAAACAAAATTATTGGTAGACAGATAGACAGGTTGGCAGGTAAATAGGTACAGACTACAGGTATACAGGTAAATAGGTAAAAAAGTAGAAATGAAGAAAAGTTGTTGGATAAGCAGATGGACAGTTACGTAGGCGTCCATTAATCACGTGAGATTTTTTGACTCCCTTCTTTTGGTGATGCAAGGTGTTATTCAAAATTACCCCATCCCTCCCCCACCAAACATCACGTATATTTTTAGTTACTTGAAAACTGTAAAATGTTTGTACTTAAAAAAAATGATATCTTACTATACCCCTCCTTCCCCCACGTGATATTTCGTAATTTTTTGTCAAACCCCCCCCTCCCCCTAAAAACCTCACATGATTAATGGACGCCCCCTACACAGATTGATAAGTGGGCAGCTAGGCAGATAGACAGGTAAATAGGTAATCAGAGAAGTAAAAAGGGAGCAGAACTAGTAGAATGATAGACAAGTAGTAAGATAGACTCGTAGACTGACAAAGAAGTAGACAGTTAGACAGGTAGCGTATGGACAGGTAGACAGGTAAACAGTTGAGCAGGTAGATCATATATAAAACAAGAAATTATTATATTAAAGAGATTATTTACGTTTATCGGAAAGTTCATGCTACTTGCCACAAAATAAAATTGGAAAAGCAAGAAAAAATAAAATTAGCAATTATTCTTTAGCAAGTTGATAAGAGACTGAAAAGTATGATTTTAATTTAGATGTTTAGAAACAGTTTACATCAGTCATAAATATTTCGGTAAAACAAGAAGCTATTGCCAAAAATTGTATTACATTTTGGCAATAGTTGCGTAGTTCATTAAATTAGGTTTACAATAGATCCAAAATAATTTTTGTTTTTACAGTTGAATGTTTTTGGATGCCATCGCACGTTGTTTTTTCTCTTTATCGAAATCAACCAAAAACAATAATTCTATGTTTAAAATATATTTCCGTTTGCATCCATACGTCAATTGGCATTGTGTTTTCATTTAACACAATTAAATTCAATTTCTATAAACAATTTGTTCATAGGTATGTCATGTTATTATCAAAGCAAATATCTATATATCACTGACGCAAATGCGTGAATCACACAAATATAGACGCACGGATTTAAAAGTTTACAATAAATGCATTCTGATTACGAAAATATTTGAAATACACTTATCAGGAATTAATGACATTGATTTCTTTCCTCATACGCACGTTATGTTATTGATTGGGTTATAGAATAATCTTTTATTATTATTATTAGATAGAGTTACGAAAACTTTACCAATTTACTACGTTGATTGTTTATTAATTTAGCACGTACAACTATTTTTACACATATTTCTATTGATAAAAGTTTATTGAAATTTGCTGTGCAAATAATTTTAACCAAATAAGAAATTCAACTATCAGACAACAAATTTTCTTTTGATCGAACAATCATTTTATTTTGCAAACAAAAATTTTGTATGTACTGTCCTTACATGTTCCAAATGTGAGTCCCACAATATTATTAACAATTTTTTCAAAACCAAATGTTCAGTATTTCTAAATATATGCAATTTAATTTCGAACATCCTGACAATATAACTATTATAATTAAATCCTGCGCTATGTATACCCTGGTATCAAGCAGTAGTGATATCCGTTTTTACTTAAAAACACAGCCTTAAAAATATATTTGCCAGTAAAAATAGCACTGCCTCTGCTCTATTACATATATAGAAAATAGCCCTTCTTAGACATTGCTAAAAAGTATATAAAAATCGAATAGACTATGATATAGAATTGAAAAGAATGTATGTGATAATAAATATGTAGTTTAAAAAACGTCGAATTATAACTATAATATAAAAATGAATCGCAATTATATTTTCGTTCGTTCGAAAAAAAATCGAATAATTGCCGGGAAAACTCTAAAAACAGCCCTTTCTTTTTCACATACAAACGTTAGTATTTTCATATTTTTGTCATCGGATACGAAATATTTACTCAAGTCAATGGAGCGTTTTGGGTCTGATTTTTTTACTGTGCTCCAATTTGTATGAAATTTTGAAATAAGGTTTATCTTACTCTCAAGTTTAAAGTGCAAATAGTTTAGACTCCTTTGCCATTTCCCAGGGTGATGGCATCCCGCTCAGTGGTGTAATTTCATTTTTTTAAAAATATCGTCGGATATCGATAAAAGAACTAATTATAGGAAAAAAATGTTTTATAATGTTTTTTGAAAAAGGAAATTCTCATCATTTTATTTAAAGCAGTTGTACATCTAACATCCATATGGGTGGATGTATATACATTTCGGTATATACTGTAGTGTAAAAAAACATAATAATTTTTAACTAATTGATAAATATCAGTACAGGTTATTAAAAAAATTGGAACTTTTGAATTGTAAACATAAGTACAGGACAACGTCTGTCGAGTCATCTAGAAGAATATAAAAATAATATAGATTGTCTAGTGAGACTAATATAAAATATTAGTGAGTTAAGTTCGATATAAAATTATATTTTATAATCCATGCCTGTTGTTATTATTATTATTATTATTGATGCTGATGAAAAACCTTAATAGTTTTTTTATCCTTGAGAACGTACCTAAATATCAATTAATTAAAAAATCAATTTTCAAAATAGTTAATTGGTACAGGTTATATTTACCTAAATATTGTACATATATCATTAATTATTCATTTAAATAGAATATGATGTTGCTAGCATGATATAAAGTATGAAATTCAAATTAAATTCTATTTATATTAATTAATATCAATTCTATTTACATAATTATAATTACAGATTATGTTCATACTTGTTCGAACTGTAATATTTGTAATTCGTTTACTATTGTAGAGTCTGACAAATTTCTGAAAAATAGTCAATTTGTAGATGACTTTTAGAAGAAATATATAAAATGTTTATTGTGAAGTACGTATACTAAATTATTAAAATAGAGACGTTGCATTATTAATTTTCCGTAGGTTAAGTTATAGTAATGGGCCAAAAAACGAAAATGAAATTTTTGATAGTTTCAGGTGTTTGTGAACATTTCGGCATACCTCGAATATTTTATCACAGTATGGAAAGTTCCAGCAATTTGCTTTAAGGCAAGATGCCATACGCTTAATGCTTAATGTTTGCAATATGTTTTGAGATGACTCCAAGATTCAATGTTCCAACTAAAAAAATATTTAAATTTATTGAAATGTAATCCTATTGAATTGTCTCATTTACTATTTCTATTTCTTGTGTCCCAGAGTTATTTTCGTTTGGAAATATATTTTTTACATATGGTAGATGAATTGCCATAATTATGGTAAGCAATAGGTAACTACTGTAGGCCAAGTAAGTAGTGTGTAGATTATTTGTGTTTAATACGTTAGTACTATAATAAAAAAAATTGATCATCTACCAAATAAATTATTCTACTAATAGCAAATATTTCAGTTATTTATAAAATTGAAATTTGTCGCACGTTGACAAATATATAACAGTGTACCCAGAGGTACGTAAACGCATTTATCTTTCCAAGATTCAGATCTATATTATATAGAAGACTATATGACGTCAAACTGTGTGTGAGGGATTCTTAAATTATTACCAACTTATATATAAACGACCATCTCTATGTTTACTCTGTTTTATCAGTCCGTTGTCCTAGTAGGAGAGCTGGCAATGTCACAAATTAAATAATTTATTGACTAACTTAAAATAAGAATCAACCTTCCATATAAAGGACATAGTAAAGTAGATTCTAACCGGAGAATGCTATTAAAATATAATTGTATTCTTCATAATATTTTACGAAATATCTGATTTCTGGAAAAGCAGACTAAACCAGGCAATATTTGCCTTGTTGACAAATTTTTTTTTATTACCAATAATACTGGCTCTTTTGGAAAAAAATTATATTTGCTATTGTTATAAGCATTCTCTATTATTGTTTTTATTAGAGGCCGTCCATTAATCACGTGATCGACTTTTTAAGAATTTTTGGACCCTCTCCCTTGGTGATACGTGGAATTTAAAAAATTTCCCCCTCCCCTACCAAATAT